>NC_085136.1:115071698-115405031 GCF_035046485.1 Aedes albopictus | reverse complement strand
AATTTTTATGATCAATGTTATTTTGTATCTACATTGCATGATCTATAATGCATTGATTGAGTGAATATTTTTCAGTGTGTTTCGTTCCAACATAACCTTATATGTTTTTTTTTATCCGTATTAACGAGATTTTTAGTCCTAGGCTAGTTCATCTCGGGACCTACGCTTTACTTCCCTTTCGAAGGAAGAACTCACATGCGAGTTTGTCGGGAGTGGGATTCGATCCCAGGTCCTCGGCGTGATAGTCAAGTGTTCTAACCATCACACCAGGTCCGCTCCACGACCTTATATGTGCTTATATATAGCCTCAAAAGCCTCTCGTCAACCAATGAAACTTTATGGATGTATCATCTTTAAAAAATCCAACATTTATCTGGACTTACATTTGAAAAGAGTGTACCGTTAACTTGGGTGTAGTTGATCAGTGGGGTGAACCTGATCACTCAACTACCCACGGATATCAACTTTCAAGGAAATAACCATTACATTTTGATGATGATTAACCTGGGCTTGTTAGGGAAATATCTGTAAATAAAAAGAAAATCGCGTTTAGTACTGTTCCTTTGAATTCCACTAAAAATTTGCATCCTTTGACAGATACGTATTTCGACCTCAACTGTAAGGTCGTCTTCAGTGTCTTGTTCTTGACTCGACTCGAGTCAAGTACAAGACACTGAAGACGACCTTACAGTTGAGGTCGAAATACGTATCTGTCAAAGGATGCAAATTCTTAGTGGAATTCAAAGGAACAGTTCTTAACGCGATTTTCTTTTCATTACATTTTATTGTTACGTCTTTGGATTGCGAGTGGTTGAAATATAATTATTGCTTTTTTGAATATCCGCGGGGAATTTAGTGATCAGGTTTACCCCACTGATCAACTACACCCCAGCTTACGGTATATTTTTTTCTTATTTTTATATTGATGTTACTCAAAATTATAATATCTATGTAATATACTGTGAACTATTGTAGAATTGTCGGAAGTGATAAACATTTAATCAACATACAGATTATATTATAGTGCAAAAAAGTAGGATTTTGTTTTGAATAAGAACTTTGAATGATCGTACTGAATTTTATTGACGCTGAATGGTAGGCGCATAATTTCACTATAGGGATTTCGGATTAACGCATATTTTAAAAAAAAACTTTTTTTGTTTATTTATTTTTTATTATTTTTTTTTTCTTTATATTTGGGGCCGGATCACAACGTCGCGTTTTTTTTGCGAAATAACATCTAAAAGTTTGGGTGCGTCGTAATATCCTATGTGCCTTCTTACCTTGGACTTCGTGACATACTTACATGTTTGGACGATATGCCCCGAAAAAATGCGCCATAAATTCCTGGGACATTATGGCCCGGACGTTATGATACTACGCCTATATATTTACGTGGTATTACATTTAATTCTTATTTCCAGTTGAACATACGCCACAGTGTGTTTTTAGAGCAATTTTAAAACATAAAAATAAGTAAGTCTGAATTTTTGTCATAACAAAGTATAGATACCGTAAAATGGGGTGTTAAGAACTCATGGGGTGTTAAGGGATTCATCTTCACATACTACTTTGAAAAATCGTTAAACCGTTTAAAAATTGATTCACTAATTCCAAAATCGCTTTAAATGTGTGTTGGAAAGAAAAGTATACTATAAGGATTATCACTCATAAAAATACGCTTTTTACTGAACACTAGACATTAAAAAAAGAACGGCATCGGTTTTTCTCAATTTCGCTACCCTTGAAACATTCATTTGTAAGGTCAGAAATATTATTAGGAAAAAATTGTGAGTATTCGTAAGGTGTTCTACAACTAATTTCAAACGAAACTAGGGTAAAATATTTGATGTTGCTAAAGTTGTTTTCGAACACCGACAATTTTTGAGAAAAAAGTCTAGTTTAATAAACTGGTGGGGTGTTAGGGGATGAAATTTCTAATATAACCTTTTTATTTGTATCACAAAGTTTTGAGGAAATTTATTCATTGTATAATAATAACTTTTCTGACTGACATATATCTCATTTTGGGTCATAGGCGTCCCAACAGTTGATATGAATGATAAATTCAACTGATACAATATTGATCTTTTAAAACAAGTGTTAGATTGATACATATAATAAGAAAATTGATCAAATTTTTATACTCAATTCCGCTGTAGTCCCCTCTTTAAAGAAGTTTGTGCTCTTTAGGTGTTATGTTATGTTTTAACGAAGGCGTATTCTACAAAATAGATTTTCCATCTGTTTTCTTGTCTAAATATTATCACTTATTGGCGTTTAACGTGACAGCTTTCTGAAAATGTGGAATATGCTCACTTGTTCCATATATTTTGTAAACCAGACTGTCAGTAACTCTTACAAAAGCAAGTATTTGTGAAGATGACGCATGACTGCTAAAATATCTCAACATCTAAAATATGACCTAACAGCGTTGCTTCAGAGTAGAAATTTCAGCATTGAATACACTGTTTACACATTTGGCCTTCTAATGATGTTTGCATATAAAACATTTCTATATAAAAGAGTTTTGATGTAAACAAAAAACGTTCAATATACATCCTTAGTTTACAATCTCTTGGTCAGTCTGAACTGTTCAATTTGGTTACCCTAAATAGTAACTGTGAATAATGTGTTTGTTGAAAATTGAAGCCATTCAGGTACAATTGATGGTATTTTTTCAGATTTCGAGGCTTTAGCAAAATAAAACTCATTTACAAAGGTAGATGACAATGAAACTGTTCCTGCACCTTCAGGACTATGATAATATTTTTCGGCGATGTTCAAGAAATATTTCAGTCACTGTTTACAATTAATCAATTTTTATCTTTCTTTGAAATATAAGAACTTTTACATTTATCCCCTTTAAGTTTCTTAACACCCCATTTTTATATTTTCTAAAAATTCGCACATTTTGTTAAATATCTTCAATTTCTCCAAGAAATCGTCAAATTTTGTAATCTATATGCCTAGCAGGCAGCAAGACAATGATCGGACTGCTTTTCCTGAAAGTTGTAAGAAGTAGAACCCGTGAATTAATGGGGACGAAAAATTTTTCCGTCCCTTAACACCCCATTTTACGGTAGATATTCTTCTTTATTTAAGGATAAATTTGAAAAAAACCTGTTGGGGGGTCTGGAGTATTTTTTTTTTTAATTTGTTGTAATTGTTACGAAGGATTGACTCATTAGCTTAGCTAGTGGGGTTTCAGGGGTGCAGGGAACCCCCTAAAACAAATTTGGCTCCCCCTAGAATTTTTCCGTGACAGTCATCTAAAATTTAAAATTTCACACAATAAATTCCAATATTTATTAATGGCACATTCGAATCAAACTTAAACACACCCAGAATTACTTATATACCTGTTGTACGTTTTGGCGTTTTGGATATTGGTAAGAACAATCAATAGACTTCTCCATGGATTCCTCCAGAAATACCTATATCTATTCATACAGTGATTTCTTTAGGCTTTCTTTATGGATTCCTTCCGATATTTCTTCAATAAACTTCCCTTAGGATTCTCCAGGCAGTTCTGATGGGGTTGTACATTCAAAAAATTTCTGTAGAGATTGATCCAGCATTTTCTTGTAATATTTCTTTCGAAAATTCTTACAATGGTATGTACTTCTTAGAATTCTTCTAAAAAATTTTCTTGGGATTTTTTCAGGAATTCCTGGTGGGATTATCCACGACAACCTTCATGGATCCTTTCAGAAGTTCCTCCGTTGATTCTTCCAGGAATTCCTTCAGAGATTCTTCCAGAAATTTCTCATGAAATTCCTCCAGGAGCTTGGCTTATATTGGCTTATATTGGCCTCCCTCCGGGAACTGTTGCTAGGATTCCAACAATTTCTCTTAGAACTCCTCCAAAAATTCTCACTATGGTACCTTTAGAAATTCTACTAGGGAAGTTCTTTCGAAAATTCTTCCAGAAAATCACCCTGGGATTTTCCTAAAAATCCCTTCGGTGATTCTTCTAGAGATTTCTTTAAGGATTTAACCAGGACTTCTTCCAGAGGTTCTTCCGGAAATTCCACGGGGGATTTTTCCAAGAATTTATACTGGCCTTCCTCCATGAATTCCAGCTGGAATTGTTCAAACAATTCCCATTAGGACTCCTTCAGAAATACTTCCAGGGATTTCACCTGGCATACTTACTTGCTGCAATACTTTCGGGAAATCTTCCTGATATTCCTCCAGAAATTCTTCCTGCGATTCCATCAGGGATTCCTCCAGTATATTTCTACCAATTCTTTCCAGGAGAACTGTAACTGTTCCTCCAGGCATGTATTAGAGGCATTTCTCTTAGGATATCCCCGGAATTCCTGATTCTAGGATTTCTCCAGAAATTACTTCTATGATACCTCCCGGAATTCCAGGAATTCTTTCAGATCTGCGCTTCCCAAACTCCGTTTTCGCGGCGCACCAGCCTCTTGCAGGCTTGCTAAAAGGAGTAGAAAAAGCCAGCCTGTGACACGTGGGGGCGCCACGAAAACTGATTTTGGGAAGCGCTGCTCCAGATATTGCAGCTGGGATTCCTTTAGCAATTCTTGCGTTTCTTCCAGCTATTCTTCCATAATACATTCTAACTGTGGTTGTTCAAAAATTATGCTACGCAATCTTCTAGAGCTTTCTCCTGGCTTGTTTGCTGTGATCTTTCCAGGTAATCTTTCTGGAATTCTTGCAGAAATTTCTTTGGTTGTTCTACCAGGGATTTCTCCAAAGATTCCTCCAGAAATTCTTGCAGACTCTTTGGCCTTCTTCTAATAAAACATTAAACAACTCCTCCTACGGCTCTTCCAGCAATTTCTTCAGGAATTCTTACTATGATACGTCCAGAAATACTTCTAGTAATTCCTTTACGAATTTATCCTAGCATTATAGCTGGAATTCTTCCGGGAAATCTTCCTCACATTTCTTCAGAAATTGTTTCTGCGATTCCTTCAGGGCCTTCTCTATAGATTCTTCCAGATACCTCTACCGGTTCTTGCAGGGACTTCTCCAGGCATTCCAAAAACGTTTTATTTGGATTCCCCCAGGCATTCTTGATGGGGTTTCTCTATAACTTCCTGTACAGCCATTCCTCCTAGGATTTCCGCTGCGATTTCTACAATGACGCAACCCAGAGTCCTTTTAAGAATACCTCTTTAGATTTTTCCTGTGACTCTTTGAGAACCTTTCCGGTGATTACTCCAGGAATTTTTATCGAAGGTATTTTATCCAAGGATTCTCTCATAAATTTCTCATGGGTTCTTCCAGCAATGCCTCCTAGGACTCCTCCAAAATTTCTTACTGTAATACCTCCCGAAATTCTTCTAGAAATTATTCTCCAGGATTTCCTTCAAAAACTTCCTTGAATTGTACAAGGTAATCTTTCTAGGAGCCTTGCAGAAGTACCTTCGGTGTTTCCTCCTGGATACCCGAAAGGTTTTTTCCCTGGGATTTCTTCAAATATTTCTCATTGGATTCCTCCAGAAACTCCTCTTGACTTTCATCCAGGAACTCCTCCTGGGATTCCATAAGCGATTCCTGCTGCTTCTAATGTTTCAGGAATGCCTCCTAGGTCTCCTCCAGAAATTCTCACTGTGATACCTGCAAGAATCTCTCTAGGGATTTCTCCTGGCATTCTTGCTAGGATTCTTCTAGGCAGTTTTCCAAGGATACTTACAGAATTGCTTTTGATTCTTCCAGGGATCTTCCTAGAGACTCATCCAGGATTTCCTCTAGAGTTTTTATTCGTGGATTACTTTAGAAATTAATCACGGTATTTCTCCTGGAAATCCTTTTGGGATTCTTTGAGGAATTCCAGTAGAAATTTTTTGAATTTCGGGAATAATTGTAATTTCCAGAGAAATCCTAGGAGATGTTGCTAGAGAAATCTCTAGTGAAATCCTATAGGAATGTACGGAAAAAAAAAACTTGTAATTACTTAGAAGACACAGAAATTACCGGAAAAAATCCTTCAAAATTACTTTAGAACTTTCAAAGTAGTTGCCAAAAGAATTCATATAAGAATCATCAGAGGAATTCCCGAAGAAAATATTGCGACTTTTTAAAGAAATTGGCCAAATCCAATCTAAAAATAAATTCTTGAAATATTTTCAATAAAACTTATCGAAGATATTTCCAGAAAAAAAATGTCAGGATGTTCCCAGAGTCATTGTCGAATGGGTTACCAAAGACTTCACTAAAAGAATTCTCAAAGGAATTGCCTGAAGATTAATTGGATTTTTTTTAAATGCATATATCAGTAAAAAATGGCTTTTTAAAGCATTTCATTCATCAGATATATTAAAAATACAGTCGAGATCGGAATTTGGTGTGAGCATCAGAATCCCGATGAGAAAAAACGAAGTTTGCTCGCACCAAATTGCGGGTTTCAACTGGATTGACAATATTATAGTGAAGCTTCAGAACGGAACTCAGGATAACCGAGTGCAAATTTTGTAGTTTTGAGAATCATACTCCCATTTATTCTGTAAAAGTATTTTCATGTCCACGTGATGATATTCAACTAATTAAAAAACGCTTTTTAACCATTAATGTTGTGGTCAAACCAAAAATGCAAATGTGTATCCTGATTTTGCAATATTAAGTATTTATAACTCTTAAAATTTTTCTTAAAAACTATTTTTGTAAAGGTTATTATTATTCAATAAAACATAGATGATGTCACGGTGAATACATGTTACACGCAAATTTGTGGATATTTTATAGTTTCCGAAATTTACACGTCTAATAATTGCTTTGAAAATGTGTTCTAATGGACCTGATTGTTTTCAATCCACAAAACAGGGGTTGTCGCGATGATTGTTAAGTTCAAACTGAAAATACAAATTCATGTACTTCGACACGATGCAGTATATCACTATACTAAGAAATTGAGGGTGGATCTGTGATTGTACTAGCCTGGCTTTAATAGTTTGGTCACTAGAGAGTTGCATCCACAATGTGGCGATGTTGTCTCCATAGCGCTCTCATGTGTTATGTTTGCAAATGTGACACTTGGATTATTAACAACTATCCTACATGCATTGTTTTATGATCGCATGCCTGTGTTTTGAGATAATTGTTAGTGATTATGCCTCACCCATGCTTGTAATACTAACTTTCGGTCTGAATGTAATGCTGCGAGCATTACAATTTCCCAGTCATGCTCCACAGCTTACATTCAGTATGTCAAATCTCATTGATAAGGATATTTAGCATAACTTATAACCTTAAAACCTTTATTTTCATTATTAGTTATCTGCAATATGCCCTATAAAAGACCAGCCCACGGTATGCCCGAGAAATTCTTCATAATTATGTGACATAAAAACAAAAAAAATAAAATCAAATAAATAAAACAAGCGTTTGTTTATCAAATGATCATTCATTGAATTGTTGTTGAATCTGTTTGTGGATGTCCAAGTTCGCTCAGCAATCGTCTTAACCAAATCGCTTCCTGGCACGCCAATGTAAGCGGCTTCTAGGGAGGAAAGCGCGACCGACCTTGGGCTTTACTCATCCAGCTTACCGCACCGTTGCCGTAGAAGAACACAAAACCCGTGGTTGAGCGCCTCGTCTGCCTATCACCAGCCCAGTCCGGATCGGTGTATCCTATTAACTTCCAGTTATCTTTAGCGCCGTACCAGAGCATCCAGTCCTTTGTCGTGTTGATGTACCGAGGAACGCGTTAAGCTGCAGGCCAATCCATGTTATTCGGCTGACTAACCTTCCTTCCAAGAAGCCCAACACACAACGACAGGTCGGGTCGAGCATTGACGGCCAGATACAAAAGCGCTCCGACCAAGCTACGGTACAACGATGGAGAACCTTCCATTTTGAACTATTCGGACTAAACTTTCTATGTACGCCGTCAATTTCAGGGTGTAACATCCATACTGGAAAAACTTGTAATTAGAAGGCACGAAATGTTGCTAATTGGCAAATTGAGAGATGAAATTTGTGAAAAAATCGCGTTCTGGTGGGATTCGAACCCACGACTCCGTATTCGCTAGACCGGCGCTTTAACCAACTAAGCCACAGAACAGGTAATGGTTCTGCGGAATAGAAAGCCAAACTGACTCCGAAGCCGCACCGTGCACACTCCTATTTCACAAACTCATCTCTCTTTTCGGCTTAGATGCCAATCCACAACACACTCCTGTTTGTGCCCACTAACTACAA
This sequence comes from Aedes albopictus, assembly GCF_035046485.1. Lineage (NCBI taxonomy): Eukaryota > Metazoa > Arthropoda > Insecta > Diptera > Culicidae > Aedes > Aedes albopictus. The sequence goes on along the minus strand of NC_085136.1, from coordinate 115,396,859 downwards.
GTGCGAGCGAATTATTTATATGAAGCCGAGACTTACTCTCGTACTCCGCATACCTAGCCACCAGGCAGTTTGTTTTGCTGGTGTCTAATTAGTATGCGTCGAGAGCTCGGCACGGTCGGACGCTCGGACGACCGAACTGCGCAAAGTGACGCAAGCAAGAGTATAATGATACCACGTATGTGGCAGCCCTAATCCCACCTATTGCATCTGACAGGAGCCAACATCTATCGTGTATCCACAATGGAATCCTTTGTGGATACACAAATGTTTACATACAACATGTTGGATTGTTAAAGATGGCGTCCTCGCACCCTGGTGAATGATACATATTGCCCATTTTACTGGCATTTTACCAGGTTTGCTGGTATGTCTGAAACAGAGTTACCCATTGCTCATGTGTACATAAATGTGACAGCGAGCCTCCCACCAAATTGTCTCCCAGCTCTTCAAAATCGCAGTGTGCTGCGCTGCTAGGAGGCTCACGAAAATCTGGTGGGTGCGAGCTAGGCACATAGCTCCCGGGGAGCTCGTCTCATGCGCTGCGTGAGCTGTTGGTATCTAAGGTGAAAAACAACTTCTTGATAACGAAGAACCTCAACAACTTTTTTTCCGTACGCAACACAAGTGTCTGGTTGGTCTATGCGATACGACTAGGGACTCTTAATGCAAAGGTTAAGGTTTCAATTTTCGTTCGTTTAGGAAGTTTTTGTCGTGAAATTTTCTAATTTAACCAGCGCATGAGACGAAGCTCATGAGACACATCTTGAGAAAAATGAGGCGCACAACTTTCAGTCTCAAAATGTACTGTGCTCCTGGGAGCTTGCTTGCAATGTGCCTCCCGTACATGGGACTACAGCACGTGTACATCAACTCTGGTCTGAAACATACTGGAAAAACTTGTAATTAGAAGCCAAGACATGTTGCTGATGGTCCACTGCACGAATTTATTCTGGCCTGCTTACTCTCACACGAAATTTGACGTTTGAGAGGTGCCGACACCGCTCAAACGTCAAATTTCGTGTGAGAGTAAGCAGGCCAGAATAAATTCGTGCAGTGGACCATTGGCAAATTGAGAGATGAAATTTGTGAAAAAAATCGCTCGCACTTGTAGTTAGTGGGCACAAACAGGAGTGTGTTGTGGATTGACATCTAAGCCGAAAAGAGAGATGAGTTTGTGAGTTCACGGTGCGGCTTCGGAGTCAGTTTGGCTTTCTATTCCGCAGAACCATTACCTGTTCTGTGGCTTAGTTGGTTAAAGCGCCGGTCTAGCGAATACGGAGTTGTGGGTTCGAATCCCACCAGAACGCGATTTTTTCACAAATTTCATCTCTCAATTTTCCAATTAGCAACATTTCGTGCCTTCTAATTACAAGTTTTTCCAGTATGTTTCAGACATACCAGCAAACCTGGTAAAATGCCAGTAAAATGGACAAATATGTATCATTGTAACATCCATCCTCCTTAAGTATCTCGTACCCCAGAAAGTGACGCACGGTGCCGAGCGAAGTCATGCCGAATCGTTGACGCAGGCTTCCAAATACGCGGTCGATCTCCTCTTCACTAGTACTTTCGATAATCAAATCGTCTACATAGACCAGAAGGTACACGGCACATTTCCCGTGGCGTATGTAGATTGTAGAGGCATGCATCCGAATCACACGGCTCGAACTGCAAAGTCCAGGAGAGCAGCATGTAGGACTTTGTGCCAACACCTTGCAGATGATTGATGCAAGCCATAAATGCTTTTCCGCAGCCGACACACGAAGTTCTCCCTTCTTGGCGAATCCGGGCGGCTGGCCCATATACAGCTCCTCCTCAATCGTACCGTTAAGGTACGCTGTTTTTACGTCGTACTGCTTCAGTAGCAGCTGCTCCTGTCCAGCTATCGCCAACAGTACACGCAATGTCGTCTGCCGCGTCACTGGAGCGAAGACCTCCGTATAATCCAGCTAACTGACTATACCTCTGAGCCACTATGCGAGCTTTGTGCTTGACTACCTTGCCAGTATCATCACGTTTCAGTTTATACACCCACTTTGCACCAATAAGCTTCTTGCCGGCCGGTAGTTGCACCAGCTCCCATGTTTTGTTCACTGCATGAGCTTTTAGTTCATCGTCCATAGCGCTCTTCCACTCTGGGATCATCATTGCTTGATCAAGAGTCACCCCAAGTAACAATTTCAATTCCTTTTAGATTTGAATATTTGTATGGAAGCTTTATCACAGCATGACCAATTCATGGAACATTTGTAATTGTTTTTATCAAGAGAAAACAATCTTCGTTCGTTTGCGGTTTTCAAGTTGTCCTCAAGTTAGTTTTGAAATTCGCGCATAAAACAACTGGATTCACAAGAGCATTTAATCTCATAATAAGTTTTAAGACGTATTTGAAGTAATTTTTAACACATAGCATCAACATATTTTATTAAAAGTTTATGCTTCGTTTATTCAAGTGCATTTCATCTGACTAATCCTCCTTTAAAACATCTTGAAACCTTCTATTCTTGAGCTAGAGCCATTACTCTGGAACAAGAACTATGCGAAATAATAAGACAACGTACTATTTTATCAACCCAAATAATGAATGCAACAAATTGGTTGAAAAATCACGTTCTCATGCAAATATAAACACTTAAACATGTTTGCTCACTGATAATTTAGCTATTCTGGTTCTTAAAAGTAACCATATTAACGAAATAATGATTTTACAGCCAATCAAAAACGCGAGTAGCTGGCTGCTGTCGTCCTACCTTCAACCAGTTATTCACACAGGCCACAACTATACGAATCGAAAATTAAACGGATACTTACTGTGACTCTTCTCATGCTCATGCTAAATAGTGTTATTTTAGTAAGTTGCACTTAATTATTTAACGCAAAAACACACAAAACTATAATATAATTACAGGATGTACGTGAAATGTACAGAAACAACTTTCTAGCTCCAAAAAGGTAAACAAACAATTGTCTAGGACTGTTACTCTTGAATAAAACGAATAAGTTTCATTTAAGACGAACAAATCTGCCTTAAGATCATCACTAGTAAAAACAATCTTCAATAAATGCTGTAGATTTCATGCAAGGCAACTTGGTTCCATCATTGTTTTGAGGTGGTTTGGATTAAAGGTAATAACAATTGATGGCGGCTGCATGAGTTTTGTTCGCTTGGAACGGCAGCCATGTCTAGAAAGAATTGAAAAAGTGGCGTAGCCTTTTGTTTTTATAGGAAATTCATGTCTTCGTATATTACTGATTGATATTATTTTTGAGGCGCTTTGTTATTTTTGTATGTTTTGGGTGGCATATCAACGAAAAAGTGGATATGGCAAGGGAATTTTGTGATTCCCTGTCATCAATGATCTGTCAGGCAATTTAAATATTTTAGCCATTTCAATTTGATGAAAATTAATTCGTAGTTCAATTAACATTTCATCTATGAAACAAAACTAGTTCGCATCTGCCTAATGCTTAGGTAAAAGATTTCATTTATTATGCACTTTTACCAACTTGGGGAAGACAGCTAAAAGATCAACATGCCTCAAGCTATTCTTGATAAAGTTTTATAAAGTTCTTATAATCAATCATCAGTAAAACTTCATAAATACAACTAGTTTCAAAGCAGTCTTCAAAAGCAGCCTTGGAGATCTCCTGAAGAGTGGGCCAGATTCGTCTTATGGATATTTTATGCCTATTTTATCTCAGATTTGCAGAACAAAGAGCTTTATTGCCAAGTTTTATTATTCTATCTTAGAAATTACTTCAGGATTGCCACAAAAGTATAATTGTTACTTGGGACTTTTTTTATTCTTATTCACTTAACCTAATTTACAGCTCTTTTGTCCACTAGAGCACTACGTGAGCGATTCCAATTGGATGCTGCACTTTGTACAGCGCCTACATGTATTCTATTCTAATTCAACTATATCGAACTGGTGCCTTGTGCTGCTTCAACTTTTCTACCCTGTCCACGGTAGAATGATGAGCACGATGATGCTGATGTTTGGCTACTGTTCCTTTTCCAGTCCGATTGGGGGGTCCATTATGAGTTGCGGTTCGCCGATATCCAAATTCCGGGTCCGTTGGAGCTATATGCTCCGAAGAGGGTCAGGTGCCAGCTGCTCTCGGGGGGAAGAGCAACTGACGAAAAACTGCAAGTGCCGGGGCTGGGTTCGAACCCATGACCATCCGCTTATGAAGCGAACGTGTGGACCACTGCGCCACGGGCCCCGACTACTTGGGACTTGTCCCACCACAAAATCATCATAGCTTTTCGGCAGTACTCCACGAGTACGCCACTCTGCCCTTTCCAGCACTTCTCTTCCGGAGGGATCTTCTTCGAATCCGTAAAAGTCACTTTCCAACGTATCGTTCGCATCACCGTACATTTGATTGCTGTTCTTCTTCACGCACTTCATTCCGGTCGATGTGACGAAGCTGCCGAAGGACGGCGGCAAGCTGCGCAGCATTATGATGACCCGCAGCTGCTCACTCAAGTCAACACCCGCACTGTCGAGTCGCTCGAACAAGTTTCGAGCTGGAACTTCTGGAATTTTACTTGAGCGCTTTACGTGGCAACAGGAAACTTAGCTTAAACAATGCTATAGGGCACTGCATAAAATTCTCTCCCTCTCTTTCACTCTCACAGAAATTTTGTAAACAACAAGGCCAAGAAACGTCAAAATCCCATACAAAATCAAAACAATGCAGTGCCCTATGGATTACTGCACGAATTTATACTGACCTGCTTACTCTCACACGAAATTTGACGTTTGAGAGGTGTCGGCACCGCTCAAACGTCAAATTTCCGGCGAGAGTAAGCAGGCCAGCATAAATTCGTGTAGTGGACCATAATCGCGCGAGCTTTGGTGTCGTTCTTCTGCCACTGCGCATATTCTGGATCAGCTTCATCTGGCTTCGCGGCGGTTATAACCTCCCATAGCTCTACGTGTTCCAACAACGATTTCATTCTGAACTTTCACGATACATGGTTACCACTTGTGAGCTTTGGGAACTACACTTTGAGAGCATCGGCCATCTTGTTTTCTTCGAACCGAACTGTTCCCGTCGAGAGAGCACCGACGACGTTTCTCGGAACACTAATTCTCGGTAAAACGCACTTTAATTCCTATTCCGGTACCTGGGTCCATGACCTGTTGGACAAACGGAACAGTAGAGTAACGCAGAACGCGACGACCGGAGGACTCGGACTCGAGAATCAAACGCGACACGTAGAGCAAACAGAAAACACGTTTATTCGTATCGAACTCAATTTAGTTATAATGAACGGAAATAGAAAAATACAGTGTTGCCAATATACATAAATTAATCTCTCCACTACTTACTTAACGGGGGGTGCTTCAATGTACTCATCCTACTCTCACAGAACTAGGCGCTGTAGAAGGTGTAACTACAGCTGTCAAATGCAGGGAGGGTGTAGGCACGTCAAACTCGAAAAAACTACGCCTACCTAACATACCTCAAGCGGGCCTTCTCAAACAACACAATGCGATATCGCGGGCCATCCCCATCGGCACCACAAACCGATTCCTAAGCAGGATTCAACCAGACCCCAGGTCACGTTGCCAGTTGACACTAACACCATAGACTAATTTCAAGACCTCGATGTACCAAAGAAAACCGAGAAATTTTTGGTGTCCGGTATCCAATAATAATTATTACCGTGTATTTTTTTCGTGTAAATTGCATTTTGTGTAAACTATTTTTAGCGTGTTACACCGATCTGACAGTAAAAGGACCAAAAATAAATTACACAATGGGTACCGAGGACCGTTCACAATCTGCGAACTTGACTGCGAAAAAATCGCGACCATCATGACGCCGCTGCTAACACACTCCCAAAAGATGAGCAGTAGGCCTACCTTGCCGCTTGCGAATTCCCTGGCCAAATGTAATCGCTCACGTAGTGCCCAAGTGGACAATGTCTATTATAGGTTAAGCGGAAAAGAATAAAAACACTTAGGCTGACACAAATTTCGATTTTCTCTTATCACGCTATGTCTGAACCAGCAGATTATAAAAATTGAATGTACATCGGGTTTCTTTCCACTAAACATCAGTATTCAAGCTATATTTTCATTTACAGAAGGTTTTAAAATATTCTATCGGTGAAAATTTTTCCATACATTTTGTATGGGAGCAAAATTGGCCGAAAATGAGAATTTCATGTAAATTTGTATGAAAAACAGCGAAAAAGATGAAAAAATCAAAATTTCCCCGATGAAATATTTTAAAACCTTCTGCAAACGAAAATATAGCTTGAATACTGATGTTTGGTGGAAAGAAACCCGATGTACATTGAATTTTTATAATCTGCTGGTTCAGACATAGCGTGTTATGTCACCGCCCCCTCGGAAAATTTTGGTCAAAACTCAACATTTTGAGGGGGGACAACATTAAATTATTCAAGAAATTTTAAAATTTCAAGGTGAAATTCGAGTTGCACAGAAAATTTCTTAACAAATCCGATGAGTTTATAGATTTTGCCAAATTGTTTGGGTATTTCTTCGTCAAATACGTTTATTATTTATTGTCCTCCCCCTTAGCGAGCCAACGAGTATTGTGACAAAAGAGAAAATGAGATTTGTTCCGGCCTTATAGCTACAAAAAATTTCAAATTTATTCACTTAAATTTAAAATACACACTGTACTATAAGGATAAGTGACGTTGCAACAAACGAACAAAAGGCTATTCAGATTGCATATGCAAATATTATCCAATTGATTTAGGTAAAATGGCCAAATAATGAACTAACAACCGGGGTGAGAGTGCACGCACATATTTTCCTCCAAGTTCTACAACTACATCTACAAAAGAGACAAGCATACATTTGAACGTGATTACCACTATGAACTTCGGCACGAATTTATGTTGGCCTGTTTTCTCTCACAGCAAATTTGACGTTTAAGCGGAGCGGCACCGCTCAAACAACAAAAATTTCTGTGAGAGCAGCATTGATTCGTGCAGAAGTTCATTACACTGAACGGCGGCTTGCGGTGAAAATTACTATTTTGAGGGTCAATTTAAATACACAACGCCACTAAATTTGTGCAGACTGATTTTTGTTTCAATTCAACAGAATTATGTTTTCAATTTTACCATGGACTCGATTTTCAATAAAAAAAAGTTTCTTTTGGCAACCGGATTCGAACCAAGAACCTTGACATCACCAGGCTCGCATGCTACCACTCGGCTATCGAACCAGTTGATGTGAGAAGAAACAAAACGCACACAAGAAGCGTTGGTGGGTCGATGATCATGTTTTGCCATGGTAAATTTAAAAACATTGTTATGCTTGTCATTACTGCAAGCCGCTTTTCAGTGTAGAAGTAGAAATACCTATCGTGTGATTCTCTCTTTCTCTCTCTGGCCGTCAAACCCTTTGATCCATAAATAATCGTTCTGTTATTATCATAATCGTATTTTAACAACATCAGTTGGACGCAAATTCCAACTCATCTGGTAATAAGTTTTTAATGAAATCTAATAATAATAATTAAAAAATGGAACGAAAATAGACACTTCATTCTTTGCGGTCTAATCACTCTTCTCAGCCTTTGACAGCGTATCAACCAACTGTTTGATGCTTCTAATTCTGTTCTCAACGTCGGTCCTTGCCGCGGGGGAAGTAAGCGTACGGGAATCTCTCTCCATGTCGTCCATGATGCCCTGGAACTCGTGCACAAAGTTAAACTGCGAGCAGAACTTCCTGAGCTCATGGAAACATTTCAGTATTTCAGCTTCTTTTTCACCGCGAACATGTCTCAGCACAGCGATATCGGTGTCCAGGCTGCCAATTTTAGACTGTATTACCTTATTTTTGCTCACGCTGTCATCATAGATGAGTTTCACATCTTTAACAATTACTTCGACGGTTTCTGTTTTCGTGACTGACTGAACTTTGCTATCGTAATGGCTGAAAGGTGTATGGTTGCAGTGACATTTCCCATGGAAGATATATTCTGCTAGATTGGATACGTCTCTAACAATTGGTATTGATTTGTACGATGAGGACAGGGCTTGGCATGGCGTCAAGCATACAATGCAGAATTTCCAGAAAACTTTACATGGTTCCAATACCGTATATTTCACTTCCTTTGATTGCGTGTAGTTGGAATATTTTTCAATGTCGGCGGATACATTTTGCTGTGTGATTTTCATATAATCTAGTTCGTTTTGAAGATCTTGGACTTTCTTCTCCTCCAATAAAATGCCATATAGCTGCAATTTTATGAAGTCTTTGTTCATACGCATTTGTTTAAAAGTCTCGGTGTCTTTGCCACCAAGCTTCGTTAAGTGCTGGTTCAATTCTTCGATAGTTTCCATTGAGCATTCCCATTCCAGTTCCGTTGCTCTCTTTGCACGCTTGTTGTTTATCCATTGTGATACTGGTTTACTGAGGGCAGAGTTGTTCATGTGGAAAACGTTCGTGTCAGCAAAATTCCAAGGTTCCAAATGCGCCAGATCGAAGTTGACGGAAGCAGGAGAACAATTTGTTAGAACAACAACGAGATTCTGCTGAAAGACATCTGGGATTGAGCTTCTCAACAGACTGAACGTGTTGCGTAATGTTACTGTGGCTCGGGTCTGCGTTCCATTTATAACGAGGATAATTGCAGTCAACATTCCACTTTGCTCTGCAGCTCCCATAATTTGCTGAATATTGAAGTCATCCTGAGCCGCCCCTTTGGTATCACTGACCCCTGGGGTGTCTATAAAGTTGAATGTCTTGTCCTCTTTTTTGAAATTATATACAGTACAGGCTCTAGTTTTACCAAGTGAAGAATCCTGAACGTTGTCCTCGTAGTGCTGTAGACCCTCGGTTGCCTCATAATGCTTCGTAGGAATGGCAATTTTCAAATTCTCGAGTGTACCGTTATGGAAATAATTTGTCAGATAGTTTATCAAAGTTGATTTGCCTGAGCCGGTTTCGCCAAACAGAATGACGTTGTATTCCTTGTTCGATGACAATTGCGGGCTTAAGGATTCCATGATAAAAACGATTGACGGCGAAGATATTTTTATGATCTGAGAAAAGAGAGAACGCAGTTAATAATCATTGGCATATGTGTTTATCAGATCCAGCTTCCTAGATTTTTCTTTTTATGAATTTTGGATATCAATGCAAGGTTCTAAGTCAAATGGCCGAATGACGTGTTACCAATGAAAAAATAGATCTTCTTGGTATGGCAAATCGTTCTAAAATGCCATGAATAGAAAGTCCAAGCGAATCACCGATGCCGTTTAATATATTTAAAAGCTTTATAGGGAATCGCGCTACTTGGGCGGTGGCTTCTATTTTCGTCTGTTTTCCGCTATAACTCAGTCAAATTTGAACCAATTGACACAATTTTTGGAATGCGATGAGATAGGTATAGTATCTACCCGTGTACAACATTTCAAGTCAATTGGTTCAACATTGACTGAGATATAGTGGAAAACAGACGAATATAGAAGCCTCCACCCAAGTGGCGCGATACCCTAATTAGTTTCGGGATAGACAACTGGTATAATGGTATCCTTCGTAGGCAAGCAACTACTTTTTAGCCAATTCAAACAGTTTTTCATTTTGCTAAATCAAGTTTATGAGTTGTAAATTAAGTGGTTGTATGTTACGTATGACATTAAGCGTTATTATTATTATTATTATTATTATTTATTCTTTATTCGCTTCATCTGACTCGTGTCTTAATGAAGGTGGTGGGGAAAAGCCTCCTGGAGTTGGCCATGAAAAGTGATTGCCAGTCTCCAAAAGGCATAAAAACCCCGTATCTTTTCGACAAACATTACAGAGATTGACTTACAAGGATCTACATTATAATACAAACAATTTCATACTATTAAAACATTACAAACAACAGGTCACTCAAGCAGTTACTGAAAATAAAAAAAAAACATGTATGTAGATAAGCTTTTTACGTTAACATATTTGGACAGATTCTCGCCTGTATTCAAATTCACTGCATCCAATGTCGAATAATGCTATCACAGCTCACGATGCCTCCGCTGCTGAACCTTTCGCTGGAATGCCTGAGCAGACAGGTTGAAGTCGAACAAATCGAATACTTCATTGAATGCAGTTGTTACGGCACTAATCGGACTATGTTGGCCATAAACTGTGTTGCTGCCTTCGGTCGTCAGGAAGTTACGCTGTCGTAGAGTCCGTTCGGGTGCGTAGATGTTCAGTCGCGATAAAATCTCAGGTGAATCGATTTCTCCCAGCAGAATTTTCGCAGCAAATCCGGCTTGTTGAGCAAACCTCCGGCTGGCCAAGGTATCAATACCAAGAAGGCGGCACCGCTGCTCGTACGGTGGCAGGTTTACAGGATCACGCCAAGGCAAGGAACGAAGAGCACGTCTTACAAATTTTCTTTGAACTGCCTCAATTCTGTTGATCCAAATTGTCTGATATGGGCACCAAACGACAACATTAGACTCCAGCAATGATCTCACAAGGGTGCAATACAGTGAACGTAGGCACATCGGATCCTTGAACTCGTCACAGATTTTAAATATGAACCCCAGTTGTCGATTCGCTTTCGAAATCACATCTTCAAAGTGGAGCCGAAAGGTGAAGCCTGGGTCCAATATAACACCCAAATCGCGTACGTGATTAACGCGCTCTAATTTCAAATTATCTATGGTGTAATCGTAGATTATCGGCTTGAGTTTTCGATGAAAAGATATCACATTGCACTTCTTAATGCTCAAGATAAGCATGTTGATAGAGCTCCAGTTAGCAAAGGTGTTGACTAAATGCTGTAACCTTAGACAATCATCTAAACTTCTGATGGTCATATAGAGTTTTAAATCGTCGGCAAAGAAAAGCTTGCATCCAGGAGGTAACAGACGAGACAGATCATTGATGAAAAGTGAAAACAGCAGCGGCCCGAGATTGCTTCCTTGTGGTACGCCAGATAAATTAGTAAACATAGTTGAAGTTTCCGAGCCAATCACCACACAAAGTTTCCGGTTCGACAAATACGATCTCAACCAAGAAATAGAGTCTAAAGACATGCCAAGAAGCTCTAGCCGCTTCAACAGTATGCTGTGGTCCACTCGATCGAACGCAGATTTAAAATCAGTATATATCGCATCAGTTTGATGACCATCTTCCGTCGTCCGTATACAGTGTGAAGCGAAATTGACAAGATTCGTCGCTACAGATCTATTAGGATAGAATCCGTGCTAGCAGGTACATATGTAATGTTTACATGCAGCAAACAGCATATCTTTGACGACGATTTCGAAAACTTTCGAGCTGGCACATAATGATGTGATTCCGCGGTAGTTCTCAATACACCTTTTATCTCCTTTCTTATACACGGGAAACATAATGGAGAGCTTCCAGTTAGACGGAAACCGACATTGCTGAAGAGACATGTTGAAGAGCGAGGCTAATACGGGGCTTAAAGCATTGCAGCATCTTTTCAGTACACAAGCTGGAATGCCATCGGGGCTAGCGGCAGTGGAGTATTTCATTTTGTTGATCGCAGAAGCAACTTGCTGGCTAGTTATGTTTTTGACTGAAAGCTCACACACATTAAGGGGAGTATCTCTACATGCGATTTCGATCTGAGAATCAGTAGCTGTTTTGTCGTTGAATGCCCCCTGGAAGTGACTAGCGAAGAGATTGCATTTTTCCGAAGCAGAAGACGCATACGATGATCCCAGGAACATTTCTGTGGGCAAGCCTGTCTCGTTGCGTTTTGATTTTACAAAATTCCAAAATTGTTTTGGGTTTCTGCTTAAGTTACTTTGCAGTCGCCTTGTGTAACGTTTATAGAGAAACCTATTATACAGACGATATTCGTTGCTTGCTCTTGTTAGGGTCTGTTTGGTCACTACACAGCGAGATCTACAGTAATATCGAAGGGCCTTTGACCTTTTACGTTTCAAGTTTTTCAGGCGAAAATTACCCCACGGAGGTTTTGAAGCTGGTCTGCGCAAGGGAACATAATCAGGCAATATGGTTTCGATCATTCGTGTGTAACTATCTACTGCATCATCGATGTTATCTGTCGCAAACAGAACTCGCCAATCACATCGAAGAAGTTGTTCGCTCAGTCCGTCAAAATCAGCTCTGTGAAAGTCAAACTCGGGTTGATGCGAGATATCGTCAAACTCTAGGAGCCTGGGTAGATATGCGTGAAGCTCCAGAGCAGGATGATTTCCATCCAGAGCGCAAAGGGGATCATGTGCCTCATAAAGCGAACAGTTTCCGATGGCAGCATCGTTCACGAGAACTAAATCTAAGAGTCGTCGATTCTGATTGTAAACGTGATTGATTTGTGTCAATCCGTGAAGGTTAAATCCGTCAAGAAGGCTGCTGCAAGCAATAGACATAGTAGATCGCATGGCATCCACAGTTGGGCATGCCCGGGACGTTGTGTTCCAGATTAAATCTGACTGGTTGTAGTCGCCAAACAGGTAAGCGAGATCGTTTTCTCTCAAATTGGAAAAAACAGACTCCAGTGACTCCACATGGTTATTAATGCTTGTTAGGTCGGTCTTCTGGTCGGGGGGAAGGTATATAACTCCGATGCTGATTCGAAGGCCAGACAAATTTAGTCTCACCCATATTTGCTCCAAAGAATAATGCACAGAAGAAGGATCGATGCTACTGCTTATTCTTGTTGATACAGCGATAAGCACGCCGCCACCACGTGACTTACGGCTGTTACGACGATTTCTATCGTTTCTGAATACGGTGTAGGAGCTCCCGAAAAGCTGAGGGGACAGAATTTGATCGTTGAGCCACGTCTCAGTAAGCACTATAACGTCATAACAGCATGCCGATACCGCAAGAAAAAAGTTGTCAATTTTTGTGCGAAGTCCACGAACATTCTGATAGTAGAAGGATAACTTGTGCTGGGTATCTATTTCGCCGTTAGGGTTGTCCACTAGACAATCTACGTTCGCTACAGCAGGGCCGGAAAGACAGCCATCGGGCTCGGACGGGGGTTGAACTACGTATCGTGTGATGGAGGATGTAGGCTGTAAAACCGATCGTCTATTAGGGAGAGCAGCATCCATCCTGGCTTCGGCGCGACATATACGTTCATTGAGTTTACCTGAACAAACAGGATTGTCCACCAGACAATCTTCATCAGCTACAGTAGGTCCGGGAAGAAATCCATCGGGCTCGGACGGGCGGCGAACTGAACAAGCAGGATTGTCCACCAGATAATCGTCAGTTGGTCCGGGAAAAGATCCATCTGGCTCCGACGGGGGGCGAACTACGTATCGTGTGATAGGGGATGTGGGCTGCAAAACCGATCGTCTATTAGGGAGAGCAGCATCCATCCTGGCTTCGGCGCGACATATACGTTCATTAAGTTTACCTGAACAAGCAGGATTGTCACCCAGACAATCAACATCAGCTACAGCAGACGGGCGGCGAACTGAATAAGCAGGATTGTCCACCAGATAATCGTCAGTAGGTCCGGGAAGAGATCCATCGGGCTCGGACGGGGAGCGAACTACGTATCGTGTGATAGGGGATGTGGGCTGCAAAACCGATCGTCTATTAGGGAGAGCAGCATCCATCCTGGCTTCGGCGCGACATATACGTTCATTAAGTTTACCTGAACAAGCAGGATTGTCACCCAGACAATCAACATCAGCTACAGCAGACGGGGGGCGAACTGAACAAGCAGGATTGTCCACCAGATAATCGTCAGTAGGTCCGGGAAGAGATCCATCGGTTTCGGACGGGGAGCGAACTACGTGTCGTGTGATAGGGGATGTGGGCTGCAAAACCGATCGTCTATTAGGGAGAGCAGCATCCATCCTGGCTTCGGCGCGACATATACATTCATTAAGTTTACCTGAACCAGCAGGATTGTCACCCAGACAATCAACATCAGCTACAGCAGGACCGGAGAGGGAAATATCGGGCTCGGACGAAGGGTGAACTGAACAATCCACTCGACCATCCGGATTATTCGAGAAGTGAGTCACCTGGAATACGCTCGGATTCAGGCGAGGTGCAGCATCGTGTCTAGCTTCGGCAGGCCATATACTGTTCGTTAAATTACCTGACAGAGCAGGAGTATCGACTGCTTCTGGGATTCCTTCGGAGTAGGCAAGAGTACTCTCGCACAATGATGGCTATTTCGAAAAGTCGACCAAGCTTCTGCGTTGCTCAAGCTGCCTCAAGTAGACCGGGCAGCTCGCGCTCCATGCAGCATGATTCGTATCGAGTTTCAGCTTTCGCTCAATGTTCATTTTCTTACAGTTTGCGCACTCTTTTGAACTTGACTGGCACTCGTTCACCAGGTGATTTCCACTACACACAGGGCACTTCGGAGAAACTGCTTTGCAGTCCTTACTTTTATGGTTGAAAGTTATTCCGACAAATGGGAGGTTCTTTTAGGTTTTCATCAGATTCTTTTTAGAGTTTCTTCAGCAATCCATTCAGGTAGTCCTCTTCGAATTCCTTCAGGAATTCCTCGAAGAGTTCATTGAAGGATTTCTGTAGGAGTACTTATAGGATTTTAAACAAGTTTTCGGGATGAACCTACGGCAGAAAATCTCTAAATAAAAAAGAAAAAAAATTAAACAAGTCTCACCAAGAGTTTCTTCAGTGATTCATTTGCGAATTTCTAAAGAAGCTCCTTAAGGGATTCCTCCAGGAGACCTTTCATAGATCACTCCAAACATTCCATCACCCGAGCACAGGAGAATATCAAAATAATAATAATTGAATCACAAAACCTGTTTTTACATCTTGGTTTGCTATTATTAACTTATTGAGGCATAACTTTTCCATAACAGGTTTAGTTGGCCAATCTTATTTTGTTATGATCCTGCTATTGGTATATTTTCTTTATATAACATTTTAATAAGATGTTTCGTTGTAGAACAAGTTCTGTGTTATTGAGAGTGCACCATTATTTGATCATCAATAGAACAACAATAAAGTTTTGCAATCACAACTACACTCTGCGAGATTTACAGTAAAAGAAATAAAAAAGTTAACATTTGCTGATTTCCACACAAAATGCTATTTCCGGTGTCTACACTCAAATTAATTTACTGATAGAATCTAAGTGCAGAAAGCACAAAGATTGCAAACGAGTGAGAAAAAAATCGTTCTAAGTGCAACTAATGAAAATGAAAAGTTGCATTATTATATTTCATTCTTCCAATAATATATTCAGAGTGTGGCAAGATAAAAAGCAACAAGGTCAACATAAAATCCAAACACAAACATAACAAACATGAAACGAACATGGCGCGCTCAGAAGACGCACATTTTGTTGCCGAAAATTTAAAAAAAAATCCATGCGTAGTGCTCCGTCGCCCGAGTCGCTTGCTGTTTTTAAAGGTATGTAGTGAACTTCTTATTCAAACTTTAAGAACCTCTTCAAACTACTTACATTCCTCTTGTATTTCTATAGAATAGCACCAAATTGTCGCTGCTCCTCCCCCGTCACCAAGGACGAACGCGTTGACGATTTGGAAGCTGCCGGATGCAGCTGCGATGAGGAAGTGCCTTTTGATCGGATAACAGCCTGGCAGAGTCCAAATTGATCACTTTAGTTCTAACAAATAAAAGCAGCTCGATCGTAGATTATGCAAAATTTGTATTTATTTATATTTTGATGCTAATCCCACGTGTAAACAAGCTCATTATTCATCATAATGTAAGCTATGCACTGAACTGTTGAAAACAAATAGCGACGCACATAAATTCTATCATGATAGATTGTATCGGCAAAGATTCAATAGCGCTGCACATATTTTCCAAATGTAAAAGCAACTGGTCACAATCTAAGTGCAGAACTTTTAAATTTAATATGTTATTTTTTCTGAGTGTATGAATCGGTTAAGCTGACCTTTTGACACGGAACTATGAATTACTTGTAATTTTTATTTCTCTTTAGTTCGATCCATTTCAGTGGAAAAATGTAGAATTTATGTTGGTTCTGTTTTGGAAATAAAAAAGTGAACAACGATGATCCACCATAACATAACAAAATTAATTTCTAAATTATCTCAAGGCCGTTTGGGGCAGGAAGACTGGAAGCGTGCCATTCTCCAACAGAACCAACAGAAATTCATTTTTTTTTTCTAAAATGGCACGAAATTAGGCGTTACATACCTGCTAGTTGGTTGGATGGTCTCATTCGCCCTTTTTTTAAGCAACGGCATCGACTGGACTGCGCGAATTACAGAGGAATAACACTCCTCAATTCAGCGTACAAAATTTTGTCCGGAGTTCTGTTCCACAGGCTGAGGCCGATTGAGGAGTCCTTCGTCGGCGAATATCAGGCAAGATTTCGTGAGGGCCGATCAACGACGGACCAGATGTTCACCCTGCGGCAGATTCTCGATAAATTTCGAGAGTACAACTTGCAG
This sequence comes from Aedes albopictus, assembly GCF_035046485.1. Classification (NCBI taxonomy): domain Eukaryota; kingdom Metazoa; phylum Arthropoda; class Insecta; order Diptera; family Culicidae; genus Aedes; species Aedes albopictus. The sequence continues at coordinate 115,380,475 of NC_085136.1, read as the reverse complement.
ACCCATCATCTGTTTATTGATTTCAAGGCGGCGTACGATTCAGTCAAGAGAAACGAGGCAGATTATGATCGAACATGGTTTTCCGGCGAAGCTGATTAGACTGATTCGTGCGACGCTTAACGGATCGAAATCAAGTGTACGGGTTGCGAATGAAATTTCGTCATCGTTCGTAACCTTTGACGGACTGAAGCAGGGCGGTGCTCTTTTGAACTTACTGTTCAACATAGCACTGGAAGGAGCGCTGGTGTGCACAGGAGCGGAACCATTGTCACGAAGTCGCATATGCTCCTGGGCTTCGCGGACGATACCGACATCATCGGAATCGACCGTCGGGCCGTGGAAGAGGCGTTCGTACCTTTTAAGAGGGAGACTGCGAGATTGGACTTACGATCAACACCACAAAGACTAAGTACATGATTGCTGGTGTTCAACGTCGGTCCGGCCGTGGTAGTGGTGACGAAGTGGTGCTAGGTGGGGAAAAGTTTGAAGTTGTGGATGAATTTGTTTATCTTGGTACTCTAGTGACGTGCAAACGAAGACAAAACTCGCGTTGTACAAGTCTCCGATTCTTCCGGTCGCTTTATACGGTCATGAAACTTGGACGTTGAAAGAAGTTGATCGGTGAGCCTTTGGAGTCTTCGAACGTAAAGTGCTGCGAACAATACTCGGCGGTAAACTGGAGGACGGCATCCGGCGGCGTCGCATGAACTACGAATTGTACCAGGTATATAAAGAGATGGATATAGTGAAGCGAATACAACACGGCAGGCTGCGGTGGGCTGGACACGTAGTTCGTATGCCGGAGGAACGACAAGCTAAAATTATATTCAGCAGAGAACCAGGAAGGGGTCGTCGGCTTCGTGGGAGATCGCGCACACGTTGGCTTTTTGCAGTTGAGGAGGACCTAAGGACTCTAACCGTTCAGGGCAACTGGAAGCGATTGGTCCAGGACCGAGGCCAGTGGAGGCGGATACTTCATTCGGAGTAGACTCACCGCTACGAGTTGTAGCCCATCAAGTATCAAGGAAGTACCTTACGAGGATAAAAAAAAACTTTGTTATGATTCTGATATTATAACTCATTTTGCATCCGTATTGTTATCAATAACTTTTTTATTTCAAAATTTGTTATTGAAACATTGTATAAATTCACTGTTATTAAGTTGTTATGAAACTAACAAAACCTGTTATTTAACTGGTCTTCCATGACCATTTTTTTTGTTATGATTTTGTCATTTTGCCGCTTATGACAGACAAGTTTGTAACATGGTATGTTATGTTAATAACATGAAAATAACTCTTTGCGTTACTCACTTATTTTGCCAAAATAACACATTTTATTAAGCGCTCTTCTCACTTTACCGGGCCGGGACCGTGCCGGGCCCCGGCCGTGCCCCGGTCATCGATTTCTTTCTAACGATATCTATGGCGTGCTTCTCATTAGCCCGGCCGGGGCCCGACCGAGCCCCGGCACGGTGTGATGTGAAACACGCCATAGTAATCGCATGTAAGAAATCGATGACCGGGGCACGGCCGGGGCCCGGCACGGTCCCGGCCCGGTGTAATGGGAATAGCCCTTTATGCTGTTGGGATTCCCTTCTGCTCGGGCAGAGGTTCCTGCAGGAGTTTCTTGAGGAATTCTTATAGGAGTTTTTAGTGGATTTCTACAGGATCCTTGCGGGATCTCTCCAGGAGTCAATAAACAGGTTCCTCATAGGAGTTCATTTCTCCATAGCATTTTTTCAGAGATTCCTCTAGGAGTCCTTCAGAGATTGCTGAAGAATTATTATCAAGAGTTTCTTGTATAATCTTCCCAGGAGTTCATTCAGAGATTCATCAAGAAGCACTATAAGAGTTTCCCCCCACAGTTCGATCGCAGCCGTGGTCAAGTATAGGCAGAGGTTAATGTGCGCTCTGTTGTGCGGGATTTATTTGTTATCGACGCGTGCCGTTTAGCGATACTTTTTGTTTGTCGGTTATTCACAGCTTACAAAACTGCCAACGAGCGATCCGTGTTCATAAAGTTTTTATCCCATGATGCTATGATGGACTCATTGCGGAAGAATGCGAAACCACAGCATTTCGTTTACACAAGTGGAAAATCGGTAGAGGTATGCAGGGCTGTGGCGGGTATCAATACGCAGTACATTCCTGTGTTTGATTTGCCGCCAGAACTGCTGGATGATAAACTGTTGTCGGTTCTCCGAGAATATGGAAAGGTGGATCGTGTGGTGCGGGAGAAATTTCCCACGGATTTGTGTACAGGAGTGAGAGGAGTGTACATGAATGTTGAAAAGGATATCCCTCCATCAAAGGAAGCAAAACGGCAAAACGCAGAAAAAACCGACTACCCCATAAGCCGCGGTCGTATCTGGAAACCAAGAAATATCTACGGAACAGCCAAGGGAACAGCAGTCAACGAAAACACTAGGTGATGAAGTAATCGAACTCCTGGACGAAGAATACCTCGATCACTCAACCGACACGGAAGAAGCGGGACAACAACAGACAAGTATTTGTGAAACAGAATCAGCATCGGAAAAGGAAATAAGGCGTAAGGAGAGCAGGAAGAAGTTGGAGGAAGTTGCCTATGCGATCAAGGAAGCCATCGAGAATAATACATTGAAGGATCGGCGGGCACAGTTTGCGAGTTCAAACTCCAATTCTGAATCATTACCAAGAAAAAAGGTCGCTCGTAGAATGTTCAACTGATAGAATAACAAATATTATTAAGATTGTAATCGGCTCTGTAGAGTTTATAAGTAAACAGTTGAGCCTCTCAAATAAACAAACTAGAAAAAAAGGGATTCATCCAGAACTTTTTTTTCAAATTTATTTCCAAGAGTTTCTTCGGAGCTTCCTCCTGGAGTTTCTAGAGATTCTTCCATGGGTTCCTTCTTCTGGGGTTCCTCCAGTATTCACTCCAGGGATCACTCCGGGAGTTCTTTCAGGGCTTCCTCCAGGAGTTCCACAAGAATTCCTCTAAGATTTCATTCACAAATGCGTTCAGTAGATCCTGCACGGATTCCACCAGATGTTCCTCCAGGAGTTTCTTCAGGAGATTGATCGGTGATCCCACCTATAGTTCATGCATATTTCTCCAGGAGTACATTCCGAAATTCCTCCAGGCTATCCTTCAGGGATTCGTTCAGCAGTTCCTTCAGGAATTCCTCCAAGAGTTCCCTCAGAGGTTCTTCCAGCTTCCTCCGGGAGTTTCTTCAGGGACGACGAAATAGTTGCCGTTGGCCGTTGCCCTAATGGTAAATCAGACTGGAAAGCGGCTTAAGGCACTACGCACCGATAACGACACCGCGTATGTCAACAAAGAGATGAAACGGCTCTTGCGCAGTTGTGATATTCGTCACGAAAAGACAGTACCGTATAATGCCGCAGCCGCTTTTCCCTAATGGACGTAGACCTAGACAAGCGCTTCTGGGTGGAAGCTACAGCAATGGCAACGTTTTTGATAAACCGATCTCCAGCTTAGGGTGTTGTGGTACAGTGACGATCCGTTCGTTGAGATCTCGTTAGATGGGCTGTCTCGATGGTTGAATGTTCACTGGTTGGGGCAAAACTCAACTAAAAAGCACTGTCAATGTCAAAATAGATGTCAAAACGAGCTCCTGTATACAGAACGTTTGCGCAAGTATGTAAGTGTTTCGTGAAGTATTTCTCGTCAGTTGCGTGTGTCTAGAGCATTTTGATCAGTTTTCAGTTGCCCCAACGAACGAACACGATTCGTGATCCCAACCAGCGAATCCGTACTGTATTGTGTCGTGGTAATGCCAGACGAGCGTTTCACGGGTAAGCGGCCTGATCTGTCCTGACTGAAAATTTTTGGCTCTAAGGTGATGTGCTACGTCCCCAAGCAGCGTAGGTCGGGAATCTTTGTTAATCGAAAGAATATCGAGTGTACCTACCGAGAACGGAAACAGTGCGAAGAGGGACAGTGTTTGGTAGAAGTTCCAGATGATGTATTTCCGGAGAGCCGAACAATGAAGAAGATGCTCATTAGTACCGAAAACAGGCTGATGATGGAGCTAATAAAGAAGACACCGAAGATTTTTCAGAAGCCGAGTATGACAACGAAGTTATTGGATAGTACATACCACCACAGACAAACAGACGTAACTCTTAGAGGAAATTCATCGACCTGTGTCTTTTTTATGAGCACACTGCCACCTGTTGGTAGAACCGCGCGGGACACTGTCGGCCATGCTGGATTTCGATTTGACGTTTATCTAACACGCCCTACTACTACACAAATCGCATGTAATTTTCGTTTGCGTCATTTAGCAACGTATACACTGGCAAACGTTTGCTCTGGTGGGACGATCGCGGAAATCAAATGGAGTTTGAATTTATCGTTAAATACATGTGCCAAGCCGTTTTGAAGAGTGTTACGTCTGTTTGTCTGTGATACAACTATCCTTTGAATTCAACAAGTTTTGCGACGAATTGGAGAAAATACTGTCTGTTCATAACAACTGTTCAATTTTTTTTTTATTTGTGATATGAATATATCTGTTAATTCATCAAATACAGATATGTACATTATAGAAATCTCTTAGAATCCTATAATTATTACTGCTCGAATACGTTTGTAACTCGCCTAGTAATCAAAAATATAGCACTGATGTTTTGAGTAACATGAGAAATGATACAATTTATACAAATGCTCATTTACCTGTAATTTTCTAGCTCAAGATCAGTAAGCCAAAGGAATCAACTGTTCTGACAAAAAAAAGTAATTGATAAAACAAAATTACATGATCTTTCAAGCTGTTTTTGGATGGTCTCAATTGTAGTGATGCTGTAAATGGTTCAATCAAAGCTATTACAGATACGTACAATCGTATTCTGGAGCAATGTACGAAAGTCAAACGTTACCAGGTTAACTTAAAAACAAAACATTGTCCTTGGCTAAACTTTTAGGTACGTGCAGAAAACTTAACGGATTCCCGGATCAACTGATACAATAGATCAAGTGATAGGTGTAGTTCTAGTATCAGGGACACTCTCTAGTCCCTTCTCATCGCGCAGAGGGTAACAACAAGATGATGGTCTATCGTGCTTGCTGTTTAACGATGCTTAAGGAGGTGTAATAAGGAGAGCGGGGATATACACGAGTGGAACGAGTTTCACGAAGTCCATTCAATTGCTTGGTTTCGCTGATGATATTGATATTATAGATCGCAAATTTGAGACGATAGCTGAAGACTTATCACTAATGAATGAAACCAGGTGAACCGGATTAGCCATTACTGCGTTGAAAACAAAGTGCACGAAGGCAACTGGCTCCAACTGATATAATTATTACATAGGACTTCATGCAAGACTAAACGAAAATATTGGGAAAATTATATTACAAGAGTACAAGTATGAGCTTGGGACATCATGTTAGCCTAACAATGGTACCATTGCGTAGTTTATAGCCTTCTTTATTGCAGTGTCATCTATTTCGACATAATTCATAAAAAATATTCATGAGAGTCTTATTTTCAACTTGTGGGTAAATTTTATTATACATATTGTTTCTATGACCTTCACACGACTACTTTCGATAGAGTATCATAGCTTAAAATTTAATCATTCTTTGTCGATACAAACAACTAATGAAGTACAAAAAATCCCCTTCATAGGTTATGGGAATTGGATGACAAGTCCGAGTTTTGGTTAAACCTGTCCGAAACCAGTTTTTTTCTCTTTTGAGTACATAAGCAGAGTGGTAGAAATGGAAGAAAAAGATTTTTTTTATGTATCCCTGGGATTAAAAAACCGATGACATCATTAAGAAATACTCACGTATGTTTCCTCTGTTCTGTTATCAGTGAAGAGATGCAATGAATAAGGTCTCCGCCTGGCCGTACCCAATCAATTCCACTGCAGAAAAATCTAAGAAATGATGACAACCATAAACTAATTATTTTGTCTTACTGGGAATGCTACTATTTATTTCAGTTCAATCTGACCATAAACGTGTGATGCAAATGAAACATTAATAGAAACTAGGTACTGGCTAACCTTCTTTTCACTAAAATCATCACACTTATTTGTCACAAAAACCGAAAATTATTTTCCCTCACGGAGACTGATGAATACTTATCTTCTATTGGAATATCTCTCTGTAAATTGTGCCCAAATCACAATCAATTGAAACCACCAACCGGTATTGTTATCTGCCACGACCGTTCTGCGAAACAGTTTTCACAGCACTGTAGGCACGAACAGTGTCAAATATGGTTGGGGATTTTTTGATTTTTTTTTTCACTCTCATGCGCTCATAAGATACTCCGTAGGAAGAAACAGTGTTCCCCGGGCCATCAACTTTCGTATTCGCGAATTAGCGAATTTCAACTGGCTATACAGTCAATCGCAAAATTGAGCGTACACCTATATATGGTAATGATGATATTTTGCAAATGAGGGAATAAAATAATAAAAAAGCTGCTTTTGAACAGTGTAACCGTTCGCTGAATTTGCTCGAAAAGTTGTCAAAACGCGGTGGCTTTTGTGCCACTCTCGCGAACGAGAGACCACCAGTTCATATTCAAGTTTTCCCGACTAATGTGACGACTCAACTCTCAAGGGCTTCCTCGAACGGTCGCCGGCAGAAAATTAACCCTAAACGAATCAACTCTAGTACAGAAACGTACGTACTGCAACAATAACGGAAACTTACACAAAGAACGGAACCAAGTAAACTGAATAAACAAACGAGCTAAAGTATTTGAAGTGAATATTTGAGGGAATGTAAAGGCAAAAAAACAATGGAAACAAGAAACAAAAATATCTAAACAACTGAATTCGTCCTAGGTATTATAAGTAAAAAATAATAGGGGGATTCACTTAACAGCGTAAACCGCTTATTAAAGTTTATTATGATTAAACGTCGCGATCACCAAGGCAATCTTTGATCATTTCATTCGAAATTTCATGAAACATTTCAAATAAACAGAAAATCATGGCTTACGCAGCAATTTAATCTGTTTAGTGAGTCCCCTTCATGACAGTGGTTCCGGGAACGTTGGAGAATCATTCACTGTGTGGCACTAGTTTTCTTAGGAGCTTCCAATTTAGTGTAAACATCGTAAATCTCGCGCTCTGGGGATACTGTCTTTGTTAAAGTTGCTCAGAGGACTAAGAGCTTTTGCATAGAAAACAATTTAGATCGAGAATCACTCACTACGTTTAGCCCGAACGTCGAATATCTCGTGTTCTGGACCATTTATCGATGTAAAGCAACTGATTATGACATTTTCGTACTCCAAGGAATGTAGCTGCGATTATTTAAGTAAAATATCCGAACAACTCCTGCAGCACATGTTTACACTGAGACGCCATTTTTTTTTTCACTTTGCGCATCTCCGGCGGCTGACACAGACGCTAAGCATTGGTATTCTCAATTTAGTTGAAAATCGGAGTTTTTGACTAGCGAAGTTGGATTTTTCTCCAAATCCGTGCGTCGGACCTAACTTCGGAAGTGGTGCGCTGTATAGTAAACCTGGTCCGCTATACAGCGCACCACTTCCGAAGTTAGGTCCGACGCACGGATTTGGAGAAAAATCCAACTTCGCTAGTCGAAAATTCCGTGATTCAACTGCACGGACAATATTATGTGTGAACTCATATATATTTTTTGCTATGGATGTTAATACATACCAAGTATTTGTGAAACTAATCCAGGCGATAAACAACAAATATCTTAGTTATATTTTAGGTAATAAAATTTATGTGTGGAAAGACCAATTGGATCGATGTGTATTTTCACATAAAATAAATGTTTACAGTTTTAGCAGTGTAGTAGTTGCGCACAATGGTGACTACTATTAAGCCTTCCAAATATTTTTTCGGTAAAAGCTTTCTATTTCAAGTAATTCAAGTTTAGATGCTTTTCACCATACAACATAAAATGGATTTACTCCTGCTGATCAACTGTGGGTGTGCGCCAAGCGGGTAGTCCATTCCGGGTCATCACCGAAGATTTGTAACGGTCTATTCAAAAACCGAGTGATCGCATCTGTCATAATGACATGACCCTTGACAGTCCGATGACGTTCGTGTTGCGGTCGCCTTGACTAACCAACTTGTAAACATTGGATGCCCATATTCGGAAAATGGGTCAGTTTTGCGCAGTTCTCAACTGTTTCAGCAATAATTCGCGAACTTTGAACAAATAAATTTCCCATCAGTGATATTGAGTCGTTAGTATTTGCGCACCACAGTTTATTTTTAATGTACATACTTATTTTTTCGCGTTTCTAAAGCTGTTCGGCTTGGGTAACATTTTGTCGTTCCTCGGATCTGCCCGAGTTGTTTAAAAAACTGGGAGTGGCAGCCTTTCGTTGGCGAATAATCTGCTCAGATCATTTTTCTGTCGATTCATTACGCGATCCATCAAGAAGTGACAGAGGGTAAGATAAACTGATAGTATCTCGAAATTTTTATTCACTGTTCAGCTATTTTACAGCTTAAAAATTGGAGCGATTCCGTCTATTTTCGTAAGCAATGTACCGGAATCCATCATTACGATGGCCAGTGTTTCGACCAAGGCATGGACCAAGGAACGCAGGAGCATTACTGCAATACCGAATATCTAGACGAAGACCTCGACGAAAATGTCGATTTAGAAGGCCCAGAATATGTTGAACTACCAGATGCGAATCTCGCCGAGGATCTTATCGAAGATGTGGACGTGGTTCCTGCTTTCCCACACTACGATGAGCCTCGTGATGGACAGTGTGCTCACCGCGAGTTTTCGGCTGAGCTTCTGCTCAGAAGAATGCGTAGATATTGATAGTACCGAACTTACTGAACCGTTTTTGGATACCAAAGAACCTGAAGTATCTTACACCGAAATGATACAGCAATGTGCACTTTTTGGCACAAACACCAACGGAGCCCTGAACGGAACATCGTGTGAATCATCCGCTATCACGTTAATAAGGCAAAATTTGAAACAAGAAAGGGATAAAGACTCCAGGCTCCAATCCGAACTTAGACAAGTTAAGGAGAAATTTCGTGCCTGTCAAAGGAAATGCCAGAGGAGACTCCTGACAATACAATCTTTGCGTCGAAAAATTGGGGGCTTAAGTGATCAACTAAAACAGGTCCGAAAAGAATCTCAAGTTGACCGAAGCGTGTTAGCTACACTGAAAAATAATCCGACAATACAAAATAGTCTAAGAAACTCCGCAAAAAAAAAACCTAGGGGCAGAAGATATAATCCAGAGCTTCGGTAATTCGCACTGTCATCGTATTTATGTGGACCCCGCGTTTACCGCATGACGCGGAAATCAAGAGTGGTTTGCCTGCCTGGTAAACGAACAATCAAGCGGTGGACGGAGGACGTGCAAATTGAGCCAGGACTCAACGAAGCAATCTTGGAGCAAATCAAGACAAAAGTTAGTAAATTTTCGGAGCAGGAACGGGTAGGGATGATAGCCATAGATGGCATGAAAATAAAGTCAGGGCTGAGCTACAATGCGAAGTCTGACAAATTCTATGGTTTTCCAAACGATGGATGCGACAGAAAAATTGAGAAGAACAGTACACAAAACTTGGCGACTGAAGCGGTAACGGTAATGGTGAAGGGAGTTTATGGAAAATTCAAGCAGGTAAAATAAACATACTGACAAATACGGTGTCCCAATACGCAAACATAACTTCTCATAGAGGAAGTTTCCTTAACATCCTAGGGCAACTTTTTATTAGTATACTATAGCTGTCCCTGCAAACGTCGTACTGCCTGCCTACTGTGTTTTTTGACATGCAGCTCCTTAGGGATATCCCCCCACGGTGCCCCCACAGACCGTTATTATAAAATAAAATGTCCATCATAACTAAGTTCAGAGATCGAATCCCCCCGCGATGTCATATGTATGGGAGCCTCCCGTTCCAAAGACCGGAGAGGTCTCGCACCAAGCTAAGAAACTTCCCCGGTTTCAAACCCCCTGCATACAATTTGGCGCTGATCGTTTCAGTAGTTTCCGAATCCATAAGAGTCAGACAGACAGACAGAAATTCATTTATATACAGGGTGTTTGGTTCCGGGTTTTGGATATTTTCAGGGCTGATAGGTCTTGATGAGAGATGAAAAAGTTCCCATGGAACATAGGGTCGGAAATCACTGCTAAGTGAGTTAATCACATTTTAAGTTTTTAATTTTTGGTTATCTTTGAAGTCCTATATCTACTAAACTATCAATCGTACAAACTTTCTCAGCGCACGAATTGAAAGCTAATTACTTCTACTTTCTTAGTCTCTTGGACGTAAACTTTGTAAAAATAGTTTAAAAGGCCTTAAATTGAAAAATAATGCAAAATTGGTCGAAAAAATCGACTCTTTTTTGGACATTTTTGATGATTTGAATATGAAAATAAAGCTTTTGTTAAAAAAGTTCTTCTACAAAACATGCACGAACTTGTTCCCTAAAAATGTTTCTTTGACACCAAAACTCTATCTTTTGTAGTTAAGCCAAAAAATGTTTTTGAAAATAACGTTCCAAATTGCATTAACTTCATGCCAAAACAATGGTCATCACCCTATCCGTCGTGCGTTCGTGTGCTGTTGCTCCATTGCATGAGGACGACTACTGCTGCTGGCTTGGCTGCTGGTGATGTCATCGCATACAGAAAACGAGCTCGCTCTTTGTCGCGTCACATCTCCGCCTGTGGAATCATTCGAGGCGGAGTTTGGATTTGCGCATACTAAGTGCGACGTGCAGTTAACTTGTTTTTCGACGGAGCGAAAGGAAAGCGCCGACGAAAGTGTATTTACAAGAGCAACCATTTAAATCCTTCGCACTCGTAGCTCTGCTGCGGTGCTGTTCAGATGGGGGGGGTCTGTGCGTGCGGCAATTTAGAGCATGCACTTATTTGATGCATTTCATTTTTTTTTGTATGATGTGCAAGGATAATGATTCTTCTTATTTCTTGTATAACATTCCCACTGGGACAGAGCCTGTTTCTCAGCTTAGTTGTAAAACATACAGCAATAAATTCCTTTAGAACAAACCATGGGGGATCCTTGGGATATGATACCTTTGGGGAATCTAATCAACAAGTTGGACATTTTAGGAGAAGTTGGGGATTCTTAATGGACACTGGGGATTTTTAGGAGATATTGGGAATTTTTAAGGAACATTGGGGATTTTTAGGAGATATTGGGGATTTTTAAGGAACATTGGGGATTTTTAGGAGATATTGGGGCGGGTAAAGGGAACTTAGGAATCATGGGGGTCCTTGGGAAATGATACCTTTGGGGAATCTAAACAACAAGTTGGCCATTTTAGGAGATACTGGGGATTTTTAAGGCACAATGGGGATTTTTACGAGATATTGGGTAGGGTAAAGGGAACTAAGGAATCATGGCGGTCCTTGAGAAATGATACCTTTGGGGAATCTGATCAACAAGTTGGACATTTTAGGAGAAGTTGGGGATTCTTAATGGACATTGGGGATTTTTAGGAGATATTGGGGCGGGTAAAGGGAACTTAGGAACCATGTGGATCCTTGGGAAATGATACCTTTGGGGAATCTAATCAACAAGTTGGACATTTTAGGAGAAGTTGGGGGTTCTTGTGGTGTCCCAGTGGTGTCCACTGGGGATTTTTAGGAGATATTGGGAATTTTTAAGGAACATTGGGGATTTTTAGGAGATATTGGGGCGGATAAAGGGAACTTAGAAACCATGGGGTCCTTGGAAAATGATACCTTTGGGGAATCTAATCAACAAGTTGGTAATTTTAGGAGAAGTTGGGGATTCTTAATGGACACAGAGGATTTTTAGGAGATATTGGGGATTTTTAAGGAACATTGGAGATTTTTAGGAGATATTGGGGAGGTTAAAGGGAACTTAGGAATCATGGCGGTCCTTGAGAAATGATAACTTTGGGGAATCTGATCAACAAGTTGGTAATTTTAGGAGAAGTTGGGGTTTCTTAATGGACACTGGGGATTTTTAGGAGATATTGGGGATTTTTAAGGAACATTGGGGATTTTTAGGAGATATTGGGGCGGGTAAAGGGAACTTAGGAATCATGGGGGTCCTTGGGAAATGATACCTTTGGGGAATCTAAACAACAAGTTGGCCATTTTAGTAGATACTGGGGATTTTTAAGGCACAATGGGGATTTTTAGGAGATATTGGGGATTTTTAAGGAACATTGGGGATTTTTAGGAGATATTGGGGAGGTTAAAGGGAACTTAGGAATCATGGCGGTCCTTGAGAAATGATAAATTTGAGGAATCTGATCAACAAGTTGGTAATTTTAGGAGAAGTTGGGGATTCTTAATGGACACTGGGGATTTTTAGGAGATATTGGGGATTTTTAAGGAACATTGGGGATTTTTAGGAGATATTGGAGAGGTTGAAGGGAACTTAGGAATCATGGCGGTCTTCGAGAAATGATAACTTTGGGGAATCTGATCAACAAGTTGGCAATTTTAGGAGAAGTTGGGGATTTTTAAGGCACAATGGGGATTTTTAGGAGATATTGGGGATTTTTAAGGAACATTGGGGATTTTTAGGAGATATTGGGGCGGGTAAAGGGAACTTAGGAATCATGGGGGTCCTTGGGAAATGATACCTTTGGGGAATCTGATCAACAAGTTGGACATTTTAGGAGAAGTTGGGGATTCTTAATGGACATTGGGGATTTTTAGGAGATATTGGGGATTATTAAGGAACATTGGGGATTTTTAGGAGATATTGGGGCGGGTAAAGGGAACTTAGGAACCATGTGGATCCTTGGGAAATGATACGTTTGAGGAATCTAATCGACAAGTCGGACATTTTAGGAGAAGTTGGGGATTCTTAAGGAACATTGGGGAGTTTTAGGAGATATTGGGGATTTTTAAGGAACATTGAGGATTTTTAAGGAACGTTGGAGATTTTTGAGAGATATTGGGGAGGGGAAAGGGAACTAAAGAATCGTGGCGGTCCTCGGTAAATGATACCTTTGCGGAATCTAATCAACAAGTTGAATATTTTAGGAGAAGTTGGGGATTTTTAAGGAACATTGGGGATTTTTACGAGATATTGGGTAGGGTAAAGGGAACTTAGGAATCATGGCGGTCCTCGGGAAATGATACCTTTGGGGAATCTTATCAACAAGTTGGACATTTTAGGAGAAGTTGGGGATTCTTAATGGACACTGGGGATTTTTAGGAGATATTGGGGATTTTTTAGGAACATTGGGGATTTTTAGGAGATATTGGGGATTTTTAAGGAACATTGGGGATTTTTAGGAGCTATTGGGGCGGGTAAAGGGAACTTAGGAACCATGGGGGTCCTTGGGAAATGATACCTTTGGGGAATCTAATCAACAAGTTGGACATTTTAGGAGAAGTTGGGGATTCTTAATGGACACTGGGGATTTTTAGGAGATATTGGGGATTTTTAAGGAACATTGGGGATTTTTAGGAGATATTGGGGATTTTTAAGGAACATTGGGGATTTTTAGGAGATATTGGGGCGGGTAAAGGGAACTTTGGAACCATGGGGGTCCTTGGGAAATGATACCTTTGGGGAATCTAATCAACAAGTTGGATATTTTAGGAGAAGTTGGGGAATTTTAAGAAACATTGGGGATTTTTAGGAGATATTGGGGAGGGTAAAGAGAACTTAGAAATCATGGAGGTCCTTTAAAAATGATACCTTTGGGGAATCTAATCAACAAGTTGGACATTTTAGGAGATATTGGGGATTTTTAAGGAACATTGGGGATTTTTAGAAGATATTGGGAAGGGGAAAAGGGAACTTAGGAATCATGCGGGTCCTCTTAGGAAAAGTTGGGGATTCTTAAGGGATATTGGGGATTTTTAGGCGATATTGGGGAGGGTAAAGAGAACTTAGGAATCATGGGGTCCTTGAGAAATGATACCTTTGGAGAATCTTATCAACAAGTTGGCCATTTTAGGAGATATTGGGGATTTTTAAGGAACATTGGGGATTTTTGCGAGATATTGGGTAGGGTAAAGGTAACTTAGGAATCATGGGGGTCCTTGGGAAATGTTACCTTTGGGGAATCTAATCAACAAGTTGGATATTTTAGGAGAAGTATGGTATTCATGAGGAACATTGGGGATTTTTAGGAGATATTGGGTAGGGTAAAGGGAACTAAGGAATCATGGGGGTCCTTGAGAAATGATACGTTTGGGGAATCTAATCAACAAGTTGGACATTTTAGGAGAAGTTGGGGATTCTTAAGGAACATTGGGGATTTTTAGGAGATATTGGGGATTTTTAAGGAACATTGGGGATTTTTAAGGAACATTGTGGAATTTTAGGAGATATTGGGAAGGGGAAAAGGGAACTAAGGAATCATGGGGGTTCTTGAGAAATGATACCTTTGGGGAATCTAATCAACAAGTTGGATATTTTAGGAGAAGTTGGGTATTCATAAGGAACATTGGGGATTTTTAGGAGATATTAGAGAAGGTAAAGGGAACTAAGGAATCATGGCGGTCCTTGAGAAATGATACCTTTGGGGAATCTAATCAACAAGTTGGACATTTTAGGAGAAGTTGGGGATTCTTGAGGAACATTGGGGAATTTTAGGAGATATTGGGGATTTTTAAGGAACATTGGGGATTTTTAAGGAACAATGGGGATTTTTACGAGAAATTGGGTAGGGTAAAGGGAACTTAGGAATCATGGGGGTCCTTGGGAAATGTTAGCTTTGGGGAATCAAATCAACAAGTTGGATATTTTAGGAGAAGTTGGGTATTCATAAGGAACATTGGGGATTTTTAGGAGATATTGGGGAGGGTAAAGGGAACTTAGGAATCATGGGGGTCCTTGGGAAATGATACCTTTGGGGAATCTATTCGACAATTTGGACATTTTAGGAGAAGTTGGGGATTCTCAAGGAACATTGGGGATTTTTAGGAGATATTGGGGATTTTAAAGGAACATTGGTGATTTTTAAGGAACATTGGGAAATTTCAGGAGATATTGGGAAGGGGAAATGGGAACTTAGGAATCATGGGGGTCCTCTTAGGAGATGTTGGGGATTCTCAAGGAACATTGGGGATTTTTAGGAGATATTGGGGAGGGTAAAGAGAACTTAGGGATTATGTGGTCCATGAGAAATGATACCTTTGCGGGATCTAATCAACAAGTTGGCCATTTTAGGAGATATTGGGGATTTTTAAGGAACGTTGGGGATTTTTACGAGATATTGGGTAGGGTAAAGGGAACTAAGGAATCATGGGGGTCCTTGGGAAATGATACCTTTGGGGAATCCAGTAAACAAGTTGGACATTTTAGGAGAAGTTGGGGATTCTTAAGGGACATTGGGGATTTTAGGAGATATTGGAGATTTTTAAGGAACATTGGGGAATTTTAGGAGATATTGGGAAGGGGAAAAGGGAACTTAGGAATCATGGGGGTCCTCTTAGGAGAAGTTGGGTATTAATAAGGAACATTGGGGATTTTAAGGAGATATTGGGGAGGGTAAAGGGAACTTAGGAATCATGGCGGTCCTTGGGAAATAATACCTTTGGGGAATCTAATCAACAAGTTGGACATATTAGGAGAAGTTGGGGATTCTTAAGGGACATTGGGGATTTTTAGGAGATATTGGGGATTTTTAAGGAACATTGGGGATTTTTAAGAGATATTGGGGCGGGTAAAGGGAACTTAGGAATCATGGGGGTCCTTGGGAACTGATACCTTTGGAGAAACCAATCGACAAGTCGGACATTTTAGGAGAAGTTTTATGATTCTTAAGGAACATAGGGGATTTTTAGGAGATATTGGGCATTTTTAAGGAACATTGGGGATTTTTAAGGAACATTGGGGATTTTTAGGAGATATTGGGAAGGGAAAAAGGGAACTTAGGTATCATGCGGGTCCTCTTAGGAGAATTTGGGGATTCTTAAGGGACATTGGGGGTTTTAGGCGATATTGGGGAGGGTAAAGGGAACTTAGGAATCATAGGAGTCCTTGGGAAATGATACCTTTGGGGAATCTAATTGACAAGTTGGACATTTTAAAAGAAGTTGGGGATTCTTAAGGAATATTGGGGATTTTTAGAAGATATTGTGGATTTTAAAGGAACATTGGGGATTTTTAGAAGACATTGGGGATTTTTAAGGAACGTTGGGGATTTTTAGGAGATATCGGGGAGGGTAAAGGGAACTTAGGAATCATGGCGGTCCTCGGGAAATGATACCTTTGGGAAATCTAATCAACAAGTTGGCAATTTTAGGAGATGTTGGGGATTCTTAAGGGACATTGGGGATGATGATTCCTATGTTTCCTTCACCCTCTCCAACATCTCCTAAAAATTACCAATGATTCTTAAAAAATCCCCTACTTTTGCTAACGGTCCTTGAGAAATGATAACTTTGGGGAATCTGATCAACAAGTTGGTAATTTTAGGAGAAGTTGGGGATTCTTAATGGACACTGGGGATTTTTAGGAGATATTGGGGATTTTTAAGGAACATTGGGGATTTTTAGGAGATATTGGGGCGGGTAAAGGGAACTTAGGAACCATGGGGGTCCTTGGGAAATGATACCTTTGGGGAATCTAATCAACAAGTTGGACATTTTAGGAGAAGTTGGGGATTCTTAATGGACACTGGGGATTTTTAGGAGATATTGGGAATTTTTAAGGAACATTGGGGATTTTTAGGAGATATTGGGGAGGGTAAAGGGAACTTAGAAATCATGGAGGTCCTTTACAAATGATACCTTTGGGGAATCTAATCAACAAGTTAGACATTTTAGGAGATATTGGGGATTTTTAAGGAACATTGGGGATTTTTAGGAGATATTGGGAAGGGGAAAAGGGAACTGAGGAATCATGCGGGTCCTCTTAGGAAAAGTTGGGGATTCTTAAGGGATATTGGGGATTTTTAGGCGATATTGGGGAGGGTAAAGAGAACTTAGGAATCATGGGGTCCTTGAGAAATGATACCTTTGGAGAATCTTATCAACAAGTTGGCCATTTTAGGAGATATTGGGGATTTTTAAGGAACATTGGGGATTTTTGCGAGATATTGGGTAGGGTAAAGGTAACTTAGGAATCATGGGGGTCCTTGGGAAATGTTACCTTTGGGGAATCAAATCAACAAGTTGGATATTTTTGGAGAAGTTGGGTATTCATAAGGAACATTGGGGATTTTTGAGAGATATTGGGGAGGGTATAGGGAACTTAGGAATCATGGGGGTCCTTGGGAAATGTTACCTTTGGGGAGTCTATTCAACAAGTTGGATATTTTAGGAGAAGTATGGTATTCATAAGGAACATTGGGGATTTTTAGGAGATATTGGGTAGGGTAAAGGGAACTAAGGAATCATGGGGGTCCTTGAGAAATGATACGTTTGGGGAATCTAATCAACAAGTTGGACATTTTAGGAGAAGTTGGGGATTCTTAAGGAACATTGAGGATTTTTAGGAGATATTGGGGATTTTTAAGGAACATTGGGGATTTTTAAGGAACATTGTGGAATTTTAGGAGATATTGGGAAGGGGAAAAGGGAACTTAGGAATCATGGGGGTCCTCTTAGGAGAAGTATGGTATTCATAAGGAACATTGGGGATTTTTGAGAGATATTGGGGAGGGTAAAGGGAACTAAGGAATCATGGGGGTTCTTGAGAAATGATACCTTTGGGGAATCTAATCAACAAGTTGGATATTTTAGGAGAAGTTGGGTATTCATAAGGAACATTGGGGATTTTTAGGAGATATTAGAGAAGGTAAAGGGAACTAAGGAATCATGGCGGTCCTTGAGAAATGATACCTTTGGGGAATCTAATCAACAAGTTGGACATTTTAGGAGAAGTTGAAGATTCTTAAGGAATATTGGGGATTTTTAGGAGATATTGGGGATTTTTAAGGAACATTAAGGATTTCTAGGAGATATTGGGGATTTTTAAGGAACATTGGGGATTTTTAAGGAACATTGGGGAATTTTAGGAGATATTGGGAAGGGGAAAAGGGAACTTAGGAATCATGGGGAGATGTTTGGGATTCATAAGGAACATTGGGAATTTTTAGGAGATATTGGAGAGGTTAAAGGGAACTTAGGAATCATGGGGGTCCTTGGGAAATGATACCTTTGGGGAATCTATTCGACAAGTCGGACATTTTGGGAGAAGTTGGGGATTCTTAAGGAACATTGGAGATTTTTAGGAGATATTGGGGATTTCAAAGGAACATTGGGGATTTTTAAGGAACATGGGGGAATTTTAGGAGATATTGGGAAGGGGAAAAGGGAACTTACGAATCATGGGGGTCCTCTTAGGAGAAGTTGGGGATTCTTAAGGGACATTGGGGATTTTTAGACGATATTGGGGAGGGTACAGAGAACTTAGGAGTCATGTGGTCCTTGAGAAATGATACCTTTGCGGAATCTAATCAACAAGTTGGCCATTTAAGGAGATATTGGGGATTTTTAATTAACATTGGGGATTTTTAGGAGATATTATGAAGGGGAAAAGGGAACTTAGGAATCATGGGGGTCCTCTTAGGAGAAGTTGGGTATTCATAAGGATCATTGGGGATTTTAAGGAGATATTGGGGAGGGTAAAGGGAACTTAGGAATCATGGGGATCCTTGAGAAATGATACCTTTGAAGAATCTAATAAACAAGTTGGACATTTTAGGAGAAGTCTGGGATTCTTAAGGGACATTGGGGATTTTCAGGAGATATTGAGGAACACTGGGGATTTTGAGGAACATTGGGGAATTTTAGGCGATATTGGGAAGGAGAAAAGGAAACTTAGGAATCATGGGGGTCCTTGGGAAATGATACTTTTGCGGAATCTAAACAACAAGTTGGACCAGAGATGCCAGATTATTTCCACCAAAAATCTGTATCAATACAGATTTTTCTGTATCGCCGTTTTTAAGGGTATAGCAGACACCTAGATTTCAATAAAAACTAATAAAAATGTACTACATTTTGATGGTTTTACATTTTAACTGGTTTTTATTTTTCTAAAATATGTGTGAAAATGTTCAATTTTTTAATCATTTTTAAAGAATAATCAGAAATTTATAAAGTTTCCATTGAATTTATCGAAAATAACTTCAATTTTTATGCTTTTTGGAGAAATCTTTATCTAATTTCAAAAATCTGTATTTTTCTGTACTCTGTATCTTGTCTGTATATACAGTTTCTTACCGATTTAAGCAACACGAGGTAAATTTTATTTTGCCAAAATCGGTAATTTTTTTTTTGTGGATTATTTTCAACTTTAATACGTTAATTTGGCTTTTATTTTAAATTTGGACTATTCACAAGTTATAAAACGATCCCTGTAGGTGACGTTCATAAATTACGTCATGATTTGTAAAATTGTTGATTTTGGAAAATTTAATGAATTTTGATTTTTTGAAGAAGAATAAGGCTAAAATATAAATACATTTACAAATACAAACGATTTTTCGGTAAAAGTTTTTGGTCAAAATTTTTTGTTGCCAAAATCGGTAAAAAATTGTTGCCAAAATCGGGTGTTGACAAAATTGGTAAGAAACTGTTGCCAAAAACGGGTGTTGCCTAAATCGGGAAGGAAATGTTGCCAAAAACGGGTTTTGCCAAAATCGGGAATACACAAAAACGGGTGTTGCCAAAATCGGTAAGAAACTGTAATGTAAAAAGTCTGTTTAATACAGAAAAATCTGTATATCTGGCATCTCTGAGTTGGACATTTTAGGAGAAGTTGGGGATTCTTAAGGGACAATGGGGATTTTTAGGTTATATTGGAAATTTTTAAGGAACATTGGGGATTTTTAGGAGATGTTGGGGAGGGTAAAAAGAACTTAAAAATCATGGGGGTCCTTGGGAAATAATACCTTTGGTAAATCTAATCAACAAGTTTGACATTTTAGGAGATATTGGGGATTTTTAAGGAACATTGGGGATTTTTAAGGAATATTTGGGGATTATTGGGGGATTTCAGGAGATATTGTGGCGGGTAAAGGACACTTATGAATCATGGGGGTCCTTGGCAAATGATACCTTTGGGGAATCTTATCGACAAGTCGGACATTTCAGGAGAAGTTGGGGATTCTTAAGGGACATTGGGGATTATTAGGTGATATTGGTGAGGGTAAAGAGAACTTAGGAATCATGGCGGTCCTCGAAAAATGATTCCTTTGGGGAATCTAATCATCAAGTTGGACATTTTAGGAGAAGTTGGGGATTCTTAAGGAACATAGGGGATTTTTAGGAGATATTGGGGATTTTTAGGGAACATTGGGGATTTTTAGGAGATATTGGAGATTTTTAAGAAACTTTGGAGATTTTCAGGAGATATTGGAGATTTTTTATGACGTTGGGGATTTTAAGGAGATATTGGGAACTTTTCAAGGAGCGTTGGGAATTGTGAGAGATATTGGGAAGGGTAATCGGAACTTAGGAATCATGGGGGTCCTTGGGAAATGATACCTTTGGGATTCGTTAGATTAAGTTGGACGTTTTAGGAGAAGGCTGGGGGGTTGTTTCAAGAACATTGGAAATTTTGAGGAGATATTGGAGATTTTTAAGGAATGTTGGGGCTTTTTAGAAGATATAGAGGATTTTTTAAGGAATTTTGGGACTTTTGAGAAGATATTGGAGATTTTTTGAGGAACGATTGGGATTTAAGGAGATATTGGGGATGGTAAAGGTAACTTAGGAATCATGGGGGCCTGCATGGGAAATGATACCTTTGGGGAACTTAAGAAACAAGTTGATCATTTTAGCAAAAGTAGGGGATTTTTTAAGAATCATTGGTAATTATTAGGAGATATTGGAGAGGGTGAAGGAAACATAGGAATCATCATCCCCAATGTCCCTTAAGAATCCCCAACATCTCCTAAAATTGCCAACTTGTTGATAAGATTTCCCAAAGGTATCATTTCCCGAGGACCGCCATGATTCCTAAGTTCCCTTTACCCTCCCCGATATCTCCTAAAAATCCCCAACGTTCCTTAAAAATCCCCAATGTCTTCTAAAAATCCCCAATGTTCCTTTAAAATCCACAATATCTTCTAAAAATCCCCAATATTCCTTAAGAATCCCCAACTTCTTTTAAAATGTCCAACTTGTCGATTAGATTCCCCAAAGGTATTATTTTCCAAGGACTCCTATGATTCCTAAGTTCCCTTTACCCTCCCCAATATCGCCTAAAACCCCCAATGTCCCTTAAGAATCCCCAAATTCTCCTAAGAGGACCCGCATGATACCTAAGTTCCCTTTTTCCCTTCCCAATATCTCCTAAAAATCCCCAATGTTCCTTAAAAATCCCCAATGTTCCTTAAAAATGCCCAATATCTCCTAAAAATCCCCTATGTTCCTTAAGAATCATAAAACTTCTCCTAAAATGTCCGAATTGTCGATTGGTTTCTCCAAAGGTATCAGTTCCCAAGGACCCCCATGATTCCTAAGTTCCCTTTACCCGCCCCAATATCTCTTAAAAATCCCCAATGTTCCTTAAAAATCCCCAATATCTCCTAAAAATCCCCAATGTCCCTTAAGAATCCCCAACTTCTCCTAATATGTCCAACTTGTTGATTAGATTCCCCAAAGGTATTATTTCCCAAGGACCGCCATGATTCCTAAGTTCCCTTTACCCTCCCCAATATCTCCTTAAAATCCCCAATGTTCCTTATTAATACCCAACTTCTCCTAAGAGGACCCCCATGATTCCTAAGTTCCCTTTTCCCCTTCCCAATATCTCCTAAAATTCCCCAATGTTCCTTAAAAATCTCCAATATCTCCTAAAATCCCCAATGTCCCTTAAGAATCCCCAACTTCTCCTAAAATGTCCAACTTGTTTACTGGATTCCCCAAAGGTATCATTTCCCAAGGACCCCCATGATTCCTTAGTTCCCTTTACACTACCCAATATCTCGTAAAAATCCCCAACGTTCCTTAAAAATCCCCAATATCTCCTAAAATGGCCAACTTGTTGATTAGATTCCGCAAAGGTATCATTTCTCATGGAGAATCCCCAACATCTCCTAAGAGGACCCCCATGATTCCTAAGTTCCCATTTCCCCTTCCCAATATCTCCTGAAATTTCCCAATGTTCCTTAAAAATCCCCAATGTTCCTTTAAAATCCCCAATATCTCCTAAAAATCCCCAATGTTCCTTAAGAATCCCCAACTTCTCCTAAAATGTCCAACTTGTCGAATAGATTCCCCAAAGGTATCATTTCCCAAGGACCCCCATGATTCCTAAGTTCCCTTTACCCTCCCCAATATCTCCTAAAAATCCCCAATGTTCCTTATGAATACCCAACTTCTCCTAAAATATCCAACTTGTTGATTTGATTCCCCAAAGCTAACATTTCCCAAGGACCCCCATGATTCCTAAGTTCCCTTTACCCTACCCAATTTCTCGTAAAAATCCCCATTGTTCCTTAAAAATCCCCAATGTTCCTTAAAAATCCCCAATATCTCCTAAAATTCCCCAATGTTCCTCAAGAATCCTCAACTTCTCCTAAAATGTCCAACTTGTTGATTAGATTCCCCAAAGGTATCATTTCTCAAGGACCGCCATGATTCCTTAGTTCCCTTTACCTTCTCTAATATCTCCTTAAAATCCCCAATGTTCCTTATGAATACCCAACTTCTCCTAAAATATCCAACTTGTTGATTAGATTCCCCAAAGGTATCATTTCTCAAGAACCCCCATGATTCCTTAGTTCCCTTTACCCTCCCCAATATCTCTCAAAAATCCCCAATGTTCCTTATGAATACCATACTTCTCCTAAGAGGACCCCCATGATTCCTAAGTTCCCTTTTCCCCTTCCCAATATCTCCTAAAATTCCACAATGTTCCTTAAAAATCCCCAATGTTCCTTAAAAATCCCCAATATCTCCTAAAAATCCCCAATGTTCCTTAAGAATCCCCAACTTCTCCTAAAATGTCCAACTTGTTGATTAGATTCCCCAAAGGTATCATTTCTCAAGGACCCCCATGATTCCTTAGTTCCCTTTACCCTACCCAATATCTCCTAAAAATCCCCAATGTTCCTCATGAATACCATACTTCTCCTAAAATATCCAACTTGTTGATTAGATTCCCCAAAGGTAACATTTCCCAAGGACCCCCATGATTCCTAAGTTACCTTTACCCTACCCAATATCTCGCAAAAATCCCCAATGTTCCTTAAAAATCCCCAATATCTCCTAAAATGGCCAACTTGTTGATAAGATTCTCCAAAGGTATCATTTCTCAAGGACCCCATGATTCCTAAGTTCTCTTTACCCTCCCCAATATCGCCTAAAAATCCCCAATATCCCTTAAGAATCCCCAACTTTTCCTAAGAGGACCCGCATGATTCCTAAGTTCCCTTTTCCCCTTCCCAATATCTTCTAAAAATCCCCAATGTTCCTTAAAAATCCCCAATATCTCCTAAAATGTCCAACTTGTTGATTAGATTCCCCAAAGGTATCATTTTTAAAGGACCTCCATGATTTCTAAGTTCCCTTTACCCTCCCCAATATCTCCTAAAAATCCCCAATGTTTCTTAAAATTCCCCAACTTCTCCTAAAATATCCAACTTGTTGATTAGATTCCCCAAAGGTATCATTTCCCAAGGACCCCCATGGTTCCAAAGTTCCCTTTACCCGCCCCAATATCTCCTAAAAATCCCCAATGTTCCTTAAAAATCCCCAATATCTCCTAAAAATCCCCAATGTTCCTTAAAAATCCCCAATATCTCCTAAAAATCCCCAGTGTCCATTAAGAATCCCCAACTTCTCCTAAAATTGCCAACTTGTTGATCAGATTCCCCAAAGTTATCATTTCTCAAGGACCGCCATGATTCCTAAGTTCCCTTTAACCTCCCCAATATCTCCTAAAAATCTCCAATGTTCCTTAAAAATCCCCAATATCTCCTAAAAATCCTCTGTGTCCATTAAGAATCCCCAACTTCTCCTAAAATTACCAACTTGTTGATTAGATTCCCCAAAGGTATCATTTTCCAAGGACCCCATGGTTTCTAAGTTCCCTTTATCCGCCCCAATATCTCCTAAAAATCCCCAATGTTCCTTAAAAATTCCCAATATCTCCTAAAAATCCCCAGTGTCCATCAAGAATCCCCAACTTCTCCTAAAATGTTCAACTTGTTGATTAGATTCCCCAAAGGTATCATTTCCCAAGGATCCACATGGTTCCTAAGTTCCCTTTACCCGCCCCAATATCTCCTAAAAATCCCCAATGTCCATTAAGAATCCCCAACTTCTCCTAAAATGTACAACTTGTTGATCAGATTCCCCAAAGGTATCATTTCTCAAGGACCGCCATGATTCCTTAGTTCCCTTTACCCTACCCAATATCTCGTAAAAATCCCCATTGTGCCTTAAAAATCCCCAGTATCTCCTAAAATGGCCAACTTGTTGTTTAGATTCCCCAAAGGTATCATTTCCCAAGGACCCCCATGGTTTCTAAGTTCCCTTTACCCGCCCCAATATCTCCTAAAAATCCCCAATGTTCCTTAAAAATTCCCAATATCTCCTAAAAATCCCCAGTGTCCATCAAGAACCCCCAACTTCTCCTAAAATGTCCAACTTGTTGATTAGATTCCCCAAAGGTATCATTTCCCAAGGATCCACATGGTTCCTAAGTTCCCTTTACCCGCCCCAATATCTCCTAAAAATCCCCAATGTCCATTAAGAATCCCCAACTTCTCCTAAAATGTCCAACTTGTTGATCAGATTCCCCAAAGGTATCATTTCTCAAGGACCGCCATGATTCCTTAGTTCCCTTTACCCTACCCAATATCTCGTAAAAATCCCCATTGTGCCTTAAAAATCCCCAGTATCTCCTAAAATGGCCAACTTGTTGTTTAGATTCCCCAAAGGTATCATTTCCCAAGGACCCCCATGATTCCTAAGTTCCCTTTACCCGCCCCAATATCTCCTAAAAATCCCCAATGTTCCTTAAAAATCCCCAATATCTCCTAAAAATCCCCAATGTTCCTTAAAAATTCCCAATATCTCCTAAAAATCCCCAGTGTCCATTAAGAATCCCCAACTTCTCCTAAAATGTCCAACTTGTTGATTAGATTCCCCAAAGGTATCATATCCCAAGGATCCCCCATGATTTGTTCTAAAGGAATTTATTGCTGTATGTTTTACAACTAAGCTGAGAAACAGGCTCTGTCCCAGTGGGAATGTTATACAAGAAATAAGAAGAATCATTATCCTTGCACATCATACAAAAAAAAATGAAATGCATCAAATAAGTGCATGCTCTAAATTGCCGCACGCACAGACCCCCCCCATCTGAACAGCACCGCAGCAGAGCTACGAGTGCGAAGGATTTAAATGGTTGCTCTTGTAAATACACTTTCGTCGGCGCTTTCCTTTCGCTCCGTCGAAAAACAAGTTAACTGCACGTCGCACTTAGTATGCGCAAATCCAAACTCCGCCTCGAATGATTCCACAGGCGGAGATGTGACGCGACAAAGAGCGAGCTCGTTTTCTGTATGCGATGACATCACCAGCAGCCAAGCCAGCAGCAGTAGTCGTCCTCATGCAATGGAGCAACAGCACACGAACGCACGACGGATAGGGTGATGACCATTGTTTTGGCATGAAGTTAATGCAATTTGGAACGTTATTTTCAAAAACATTTTTTGGCTTAACTACAAAAGATAGAGTTTTGGTGTCAAAGAAACATTTTTAGGGAACAAGTTCGTGCATGTTTTGTAGAAGAACTTTTTTAACAAAAGCTTTATTTTCATATTCAAATCATCAAAAATGTCCAAAAAAGAGTCGATTTTTTCGACCAATTTTGCATTATTTTTCAATTTAAGGCCTTTTAAACTATTTTTACAAAGTTTACGTCCAAGAGACTAAGAAAGTAGAAGTAATTAGCTTTCAATTCGTGCGCTGAGAAAGTTTGTACGATTGATAGTTTAGTAGATATAGGACTTCAAAGATAACCAAAAATTAAAAACTTAAAATGTGATTAACTCACTTAGCAGTGATTTCCGACCCTATGTTCCATGGGAACTTTTTCATCTCTCATCAAGACCTATCAGCCCTGAAAATATCCAAAACCCGGAACCAAACACCCTGTATATATATATATATATATATATATATATATATATATATATATATATATATATATATATATATATATATATATATATATATATATATATATATATATATATATATATATATATATATATATATATATATATATATATATATATATATATATATATATATATATATATATATATATATATATATATATATATATATATATATATATATATATATATATATATATATATATATATATATATATATATATATATATATACAGGGTGTTTGGTTCCGGGTTTTGGATATTTTCAGGGCTGATAGGTCTTGATGAGAGATAAAAAAGTTCCCATGGAACATAGGGTCGGAAATCACTGCTAAGTGAGTTAATCACATTTTAAGTTTTTAATTTTTGGTTATCTTTGAAGTCCTATATCTACTAAACTATCAATCGTACAAACTTTCTCAGCGCACGAATCGAAAGCTAATTACTTCTACTTTCTTAGTCTCTTGGACGTAAACTTTGTAAAAATAGTTTAAAAGGCCTTAAACTGAAAAATAATGCAAAATTGGTCGAAAAAATCGACTCTTTTTTGGACATTTTTGATGATTTAAATATGAAAATAAAGCTTTTGTTAAAAAAGTTCTTCTACAAAACATGCACGAACTTGTTCCCTAAAAATGTTTCTTTGACACCAAAACTCTATCTTTTGTAGTTAAGCCAGAAAATGTGTTTGAAAATAACGTTCCAAATTGCATTAACTTCATGCCAAAACAATGGTCATCACCCTATCCGTCGTGCGTTCGTGTGCTGTTGCTCCACGGCATGAGGACGACTACTGCTGCTGGCTTGGCTGCTGATGATGTCATCGCATACAGAAAACGAGCTCGCTCTTTGTCGCGTCACATCTCCGCCTGTGGAATCATTCGAGGCGGAGTTTGGATTTGCGCATACTAAGTGCGACGTGCAGTTAACTTGATTTTCGACGGAGCGAAAGGAAAGCGCCGACGAAAGTGTATTTACAAGAGCAACCATTTAAATCCTTCGCACTCGTAGCTCTGCTGCGGTGCTGTTCAGATGGGGGGGTCTGTGCGTGCGGCAATTTAGAGCATGCACTTATTTGATGCATTTCATTTTTTTTGTATGATGTGCAAGGATAATGATTCTTCTTATTTCTTGCATAACATTCCCACTGGGACAGAGCCTGTTTCTCAGCTCAGTTGTAAAACATACAGCAATAAATTCCTTTGGAACCAATCATGGGGTGTCCTTGGGAAATGATACCTTTGGGGAATCTAATCAACAAGTTGGCCATTTTAGGAGAAGTTGGGGATTCTTAAGGAACATTGGGGATTTTTAGGAGATATTGGGGAGGGGGTGGGGGGGATCATGGGGGTCCTTGGGAAATGATACCTTTGGGGAATCTAATCAACAAGTTGGATATTTTAGGAGAAGTTGGGGATTCTTAAGGAACATATTGGGAAGGGGAAAGGGAACTTCGGAATCATGGGGGTCCTTGAGAAATGATACCTTTGGGAAATCTAATCAACAAGTTGGATATTTTAGAAGAAGTTGGGGATTCTTAAGGAACATTGGGGATTTTTGGGCGATATTGGGGAGGGGGTGGGGGGGATCATGGGGGTCCTTGGGAAATGATACCTTTGGGGAATCTAATCAACAAGTTGGATATTTTAGGAGAAGTTGGGGATTCTTAAGGAACATTGGGGATTTTTAGGCGATATTGGGGAAGGTAAGGGAACTTAGGAAACATGGGGGTCCTTGGGAAATGATACCTTTGGGGAATCCAATCAACAAGTTGGACATTTTAGGAGAAGTTGGGGATTCTTAAGGAACATTGGGGATTTTTAGGAGATATTGGGAAGGGGAAAAGGGAACTTAGGAATCATTGGGGTCCTCTTAGGAGAAAATGGGGATTCTTAAGGGACATTGGATATTTCTAGGCGATATTGGGAAGGGTAAAGAGAACTTAGGAATCATGGCGGTCCTCGGGAAATGATACCTTTGGGGAATCTAATCAACAAGTTGGCCGTTTTAGGAGAAGTTGGGGATTCTTAAGGGACATATTGGGAAGGGAAAAGGGAACTAAGGAATCATGGGTGTCCTTGGAAAATGATATCTTTGGGGAATCTAATCAACAAGTTGGACATATTAGGAGAAGTTGGGGATTCTTAAGGAACATATTGGGGAGGGTAAAGGGAACTTCGGAATTATGGGGGTCCTTGAGAAATGATACCTTTGGGGAATCTAATCAACAAGTTGGACATTTTAGGAGAAGTTGGGGATTCTTAAGGAACATATTGGGAAGGGGAAAGGGAACTTCGGAATCATGGGGGTCCTTGAGAAATGATACCTTTGGGAAATCTAATCAACAAGTTGGATATTTTAGAAGAAGTTGGGGATTCTTAAGGAACATTGGGGATTTTTGGGCGATATTGGGGAGGGGGTGGGGGGGATCATGGGGGTCCTTGGGAAATGATACCTTTGGGGAATCTAATCAACAAGTTGGACATTTTAGGAGAAGTTGGGGATTCTTAAGGAACATTGGGGATTTTCAGAAGATAATGGGGAGCGTAAGGGAACTTAGGAATCATGGAGGTCCTTGGGAAATGATACCTTTGGGGAATCTAATCAACAAGTTGGACATTTTAGGAGAAGTTGGGGATTCTTAAGGGACATTGGGGATTTTTAGGGGATGTTGGGGAGGGTAAAGGGATCTTAGGAATCATGGGGGTCCTTGAGAAATGATACCTTTGGGGAATCTAATCAACAAGTTGGATATTTTAGGAGAAGTTGGGGATTCTTAAGGAACATTGGGGATATTTAGGCGATATTGGAGAGGGTAAAGGGAACTTAGGAATAATGGGGGGTCCTTGGGAAATGATACCTTTGAGGAATCTAATCGACAAGTAGGACAATTTAGGAGAAGTTGGGGATTCTTAAGGAACATTGGGGATTTTTAGGAGATATTGGGAAGGGGAAAAGGGAACATAGGAATCATGGGGGTCCTCTTAGGAGAAAATGGGGATTCTTAAGGGACATTGGGTATTTTTAGGCGATATTGGGGAGGCTAAAGAGAACTTAGGAATCATGGCGGTCCTCGGGAAATGATACCTTTGGGGAATCTAATCAACAAGTTGGCCGTTTTAGGAGAAGTTGGGGATTCTTAAGGAACATTGGGGATTTTTAGGAGATATTGGGAAGGGGAAAAGGGAACATAGGAATCATGGGGGTCCTCTTAGGAGAAAATGGGGATTCTTAAGAGACATTGGGTATTTTTAGGCGATATTGGGGAGGCTAAAGAGAACTTAGGAATCATGGCGGCCCTCGGGAAATGATACCTTTGGGAAATCTAATCAACAAGTTGGATATTTTAGAAGAAGTTGGGGATTCTTAAGGAACATTGGGGATTTTTAGGAGATATTGGGAAGGGGAAAAGGGAACATAGGAATCATGAAGGTCCTCTTAGGAGAAAATGGGGATTCTTAAGGGACATTGGATATTTTTAGGCGATATTGGGGAGGCTAAAGAGAACTTAGGAATCATGGCGGTCCTCGGGAAATGATACCTTTGGGAAATCCAATCAACAAGTTGGATATTTTAGAAGAAGTTGGGGATTCTTAAGGAACATTGGGGATTTTTAGGCGATATTGGGGAGGGGGGGGGATCATGGGTGTCCTTGGAAAATGATACCTTTGGGGAATCTAATCATTAAGTTGGATATATTAGGAGAAGTTGGGGATTCTTAAGGAACATTGGGGATTTTTAGGCGATATTGGGGAGGGGGTGGGGGGGGATCATGGGTGTCCTTGGAAAATGATACCTTTGGGGAATCTAATCAACAAGTTGGACATTTTAGGAGAAGTTGGGGATTCTTAAGGAACATTGGGGATATTTAGGCGATATTGGAGAGGATAAAGGGAACTTAGGAATAATGGGGGTCCTTGGGAAATGATACCTTTGGGGAATCTTATCAACAAGTTGGATATTTTAGGAGAAGTTGGGGATTCTTAAGGAACATTGGGGATTTTTAGGAGATATTGGGGATTTCAAATTAGATTCCCGACAAGTAGGACAATTTAGAAAAAGTTGGGGATTCTTAAGGAACATTGGGGATTTTCAGGAGATATTGGGGAGCGTAAGGGAACTTAGGAATCATGGAGGTCCTTGGGAAATGATACCTTTGGGGAATCTAATCAACAAGTTGGATATTTTAGGAGAAGTTGGGGATTCTTAAGGAACATTGGGGATTTTTAGGAGATATTGGGGATTTTAAGGAACGTTGGGGATTTTAAGGAGATATTGGGGAGGGTAAAGGGAACTTAGGAATCATGGGGGTCCTTGGGAAATGATCTCGAACGTTCCTTTAAAAATCCTTAATTTCTCCTTAAGAATGCCTAACTTCTTCTAAAATGTTAAACTTGTTGTTTTTATTCCCCAAGGGTATCATATCCCAAGGACGCCCATTATTCCTAAGTTCCCTATACCCTCCCCAATATTTCCTAAGAATCCCGAACGTTCCTTAAAAAAAATCCCCAATATCTCTTAAAAATTCCCAATGTCCCTTGAGAATCCCCAACTTCTCCTAAAATTTCCAACTTGTTGATTAGATTCCCCAAAGGTATTATTTCTCAAGGACCCCCATGATTCCTATGTTCTTTTTACCCTTGCCAACATCTCCTAAAAATCCCTAATGTTCCTTAAAAATCCCCAATATCTCCTAAAAATCCCCAATGTCCCTTTAAAATCCCCAATATCTCCTAAAAATTCCCAATGTTTCTTAAGAATCCCCAACTTCTCCTAAAATGTCCAACCTGTCCATTAGATTTCCCAAAGGTATCATTTCCCAAGGACCCCCATGATTCCTAAGTTTCCTATACCCTCTCCAATATCGCTTATAAATCCCCAATGTTCCTTAAAAATCCACAATATCTCCTAAAATGGCCAACTTGTTGATTAGATTCCCCAATGGTATCGTATCCCAAGGACCCCCTTGATTCCTAAGTTCCCTTTACCCTCCCCAATTTCTCCTAAAAATCCCCAATGCTCCTTAAAAATCCCCAATATCTCCTAAAAATCCCCAATGTTCCTTAAAAATCCCCAATATCTCCTAAAAATCCTCAATGTCCCTTGAGAATCCCCAACTTCTCCTAAAATGTCCAACTTGTTGATTAGATTCCCCAAAATTTATAATTTCCCAATTACCCCCATGATTCCTAAGTTCCCTATACCCTCCCCAATATCTCCTTAAAATCCCGAATGTGCCTTAAAAATCCCTAATGTTCCTTAGAAATCCCCAATATCTCCTTAAAATCCCCAATGTTCCTTAATAATCCCCAACTTCTCCTAAAATGGCCAACTTGATGATTAGATACCCCAAAGGTATCATTTATCAAGGACCCCCATGATTCCTAAGTTCCCTTTACCCTCCCCAATATCTCCTAAAAATCCCCAATGTTCCTAAAAAATCCCCAATATCTCCTAAGAATCCCCAATGTTTCTTTATTATCCCCAACTTCTCCTAAAATGGCCAACTTGTTGATTAGATACCCCAAAGGTATCATTTCCTAAGGACCCCCATGATTCATAAGTTTTCTTTACCCGCCCCAATATCTCCTAAAAATCCCCAATGTTCCTTAAGAATCCCCAACTTTTCCTAAAATGGCCAACTTGTTGATTAGATACCCCAAAGGTATCATTTCCCAAGGACCCACATGATTCCCAAGTTCCCTTTACCCGCCCCAATATCTCGTAAAAATCCCCAATGTTCCATAAAAATCCCCAATATCTCCTAAAAATCCCCAATGTCCCTTAAGAATCCCCAACTTCTTCTAAAATGTCCAACTTCAACTTTTTGTTTAGATTCCCCAAAGGTATCATTTCCCAAGGACCCCCATGATTCCTAAGTTCCGTTTACCCTACCCAATATCTCGTAAAAATCCCCAATGTTCCTTAAAAATCCCCAACTTCTCCTAAAATGGCCAACTTGTTGATTAGATTCCCCAAAGGTATCATTTCTCAAGGATTCCATGATTCCTAAGTTCTCTTTAGCCTCCCCAATATCGCCTAAAAATCCCCAATGTTCCCTAAGAATCCCCAACTTCTCCTAAGAGGACCTTCATGATTCCTAAGTTCCCTTTTCCCCTTCCTAATATCTCCTAAAAATCCCCAATGTTCCTTAAAAATCCCCAATTTTCCGCAGAAATCCCCAAAATCTCCTAAAAATCCCCAATGTTCCTTAAGAATCCCCAACTTCTCCTAAAATATCCAACTCGTTGATTAGATTCCCCAAAGGTATCATTTCCCAAGGACCTCCATGATTCCGAAGTTCCCTTTACCCTCTCCAATATCTCCTAAAATCCCCAATGTTCCTTAAGAATCCCCAACTTCTCCTAAAATGGCCAACTTGTTGATTAGATTCCCCAAAGGTATCATTTCTCAAGGACCCCATGATTAATAAGTTCTCTTTACCCTCCCCAATATCGCCTAAAAATCCCCAATGTTCCTTAAGAATCCCCAACTTCTCCTAAAATATCCAACTCGTTGATTAGATTCCCCAAAGGTATCATTTCCCAAGGACCTCCATGATTCCGAAGTTCCCTTTACCCTCTCCAATATCTCCTAAAATCCCCAATGTTCCTTAAGAATCCCCAACTTCTCCTAAAATGTCCAACTTGTTGATTAGATTTCCCAAAGGTATCATTTCCCAAGGACCCCCATGATTCCTAAGCAGGGGCGTACAATTTCGTTTCAATGATACACTTTCATGCAACATTTGAATGAGTCACTTCAAGTGTTTCATACATTTTTCTAATGACTCGGTCGTTAAAAAAAACTTTTCCACTCATCGTAGCACTCGGTAGTCTCCCACCCGGTCGCATTGCTTGTGCTTCACCCGTCAAAGCATTGATGTCTCACTGGTGCGCGCTAGTCTCTCAATGGTTACGGGCGCCGGTTAATTGGATTTAAGTGGTCGAATTTGTTATCCTCTTTCATAAAACATAATTATCATTCTATTGGCGTGCACCACTATTTAAAAATGTGGTTTAAATAGTGCTTTTAGCATGTTGAAGTATTTCAATGACTCATAAATGAAACGAAAATCCAAGTGTATCATCCCATGTTTCATACACACTTGTTTCTGTAGCAGCAACGAACGAGTGTGTTGCTGGGTGAGAGATGAAGCATCACAGCAGTCCGTTCGCATGGGAAACAATTTGCTACAGTCGTCGTACGTCATGTTTTCCTTTCGAAATTGCACGACCCTGTTCCTAAGTTCCCTTTACCCTCCCCAATATCTCCTAAAAATCCACAATGTCTTTTAAGAATCTCCAACTCCTTTTAAAATGTCCAACTTGTCGATTAGATTCCCCAAAGTGATCATTTCCCAAGGAAACCCATGATTCCTAAGCTCCCTTTACCCTCCTCAATATCTCCTAAGAATCCCCAATGTTCCTTTAAAATCCCCAATACCTCCTAAAAATCCCCAATATTCCTTAAGAATCCCCAACTTCTTTTAAAATGTCCAACTTGTCGAATAGATTCCCCAAAGGTATCATTTCGCAAGGACCCCCATGATTTCTAAGTTCATTTTAACCTCCCCAATATCTCCCAAAAATCCCCAATGTCCCTTAAGAATCCCCAACTTCTCCTTAAATATCCAACTAGTTGATTAGATTCCCCAAAGGTATCATTTCGCAAGGACCCCCATGATTTCTAAGTTCATTTTAACCTCCCCAATATCTCGTAAAAATCCCCAATATTCCTTAAGAATCCCCAACTTCTCCAGAATTGTCCAACTTGTTGATTAGATTCCCCAAACTGATCATTTCCCAAGGAAACCCATGATTCTCAAGTTCCCTATACCCTCCCCAATATCTCCTAAGAATCCTCAATGTTCCTTTAAAATCCGCAATATCTCCTAAAAATCCCCAATATTCCTTAAGAATCCCCAACTTCTTTTAAAATGTCCAACTTGTCGAATAGATTCCCCAAAGGTATCATTTCGCAAGGACCCCCATGATTTCTAAGTTCATTTTAACCTCCCCAATATCTCCCAAAAATCCCCAATGTCCCTTAAGAATCCCCAACTTCTCCTTAAATATCCAACTAGTTGATTAGATTCCCCAAAGGTATCATTTCTCAAGGACCCCATGATTCCTAAGTTCTCTTTATCCTCCCAAATATCGCCTAAAAATCAATGTTCCTTAAGAATCCATAACTTCTTTTAAGATGACCTTCATGATTCCTAAGTTCCCTTTTCCCCTTCCTAATATCTCCTAAAAATCCCCAATGTCCCTTAAGAATCCCTAGCCTCTCCTAAAACGTCAAACTTGTTAATTCGATTCCCCAAAGGTATAATTTCTCATGGACCCCCATGATTCCTAAGTTCCCTTTACCTTCCCCAACATCTCCTAAAAATCCCCAATGTTCCTTAAGAATCCCCAACTTCTCCTAATATATCCAACTTGTTGTTTAGATTCCCCAAACGTATCATTTCCCAAGGACCCCCATGATTCCTAAGATCCCTTTACCCTCCCCAACATCTCCTAAAAATCCCCAATGTCCCTTAAGAATCCCCAACTTCTCCTAAAATGTCCAACTTGTTGATTAGATTCCCCAAAGGTATCATTTCCCAAGGACACCCATGATCCCCCCACCCCCTCCCCAATATCGCCTAAAAATCCCCAATGTTCCTTAAGAATCCCCAACTTCTCCTAAAATGTCCAACTTGTTGTTTAGATTCCCCAAACGTATCATTTCCCGAGGACCGCCATGATTCCTAAGTTCCCTTTACCCTCCCCAATATCGCCTAAAAATCCCCAATGTCCCTTAAGAATCCCAAATTTCTCCTCAGAGGACCCCCATGATTCCTAAGTTCCCTTTTCCCCTTCCCAATATATCCTAAAAATCCCCAATGTTCCTTAAAAATCCTCAATGTTCCTAAGAAATCCCCAAAATCTCCTAAAAATCCCCAATGTTCCTTAAGAATCCCCAACTTCTCCTAAGAGGACCCCCATGATTCCTAAGTTCCCTTTTCCCCTTCCCAATATCTCCTAAAAATCCCCAATGTTCCTTAAAAATCCCCAATGTTCCTAAGAAATCCCCAAAATCTCCTAAAAATCCCCAATGTTCCTTAAGAATCCCCAACTTCTCCTAAAATATCCAACTTGTTGATTAGATTCCCCAAAGGTATCATTTCCCAAGGACCGCCATGATTCCTAAGTTCCCTTTACCTTCCCCAATATCGCCTAAAAATCCCAAATGTTACTTAAGAATCCCCAACTTCTCCTTAAATATCCAACTTGTTGATTAGATTCCCCAAAGGTATCATTTCTCAAGGACACCCATGATTCCGAAGTTCCCTTTACCCTCCCCAATTTGTTCCTTAAGAATCCCCAACTTCTCCTAAAATGGCCAACTTGTTGATTAGATTCCCCAAAGGTATCATTTCCCGAGGACCGCCATGATTCCTAAGTTCTCTTTACCCTCCCCAATATCGCCTAAAAATCCCCAATGTCCCTTAAGAATCCCCAACTTCTCCTAAGAGGACCCCCATGATTCCTAAGTTCCCTTTACCCTCCTCAATATCTTCTTAAAATCCCCAATGTCCCTTAAGAATCCCCAACTTTTCCTAAATTGTCCTACTTGTCGATTAGATTCCCCAAAGGTATCATTTCCCAAGGACCCCCGTGATTTCTAAGTTCCCTTTAACCGCGCCAATATCTCGTAAAAATCCCCAATATTCCTTAAGAATCCCCAACTTCTCCAGAATTGTCCAACTTGTTGATAAGATTCCCCAAAGTGATCATTTCCCAAGGAAACCCATGATTCCTAAGTTCCCTTTACCCTCCCCAATATCTCCTAAGAATCCCCAATGTTCCTTTAAAATCCCCAATATCTCCTAAAAATCCCCAATATTCCTTAAGAATCCCCAACTTCTTTTAAAATGTCCAACTTGTCGATTAGATTCCCCAAAGTGATCATTTCCCAAGGAAACCCATGATTCCTAAGTTCCCTTTACCCTCCCCAATATCTCCTAAGAATCCCCAATGTTCCTTTGAAATCCCCAATATCTCCTAAAAATCCCCAATATTCCTTAAGAATCCCCAACTTCTTTTAAAATGTCCAACTTGTCGATTAGATTCCCCAAAGGTATCATTTCGCAAGGACCCCAATGATTTCTAAGTTGATTTTAACCTCCCCAATATCTCCTAAAAATCCCCAATGTCCCTTAAGAATCCCCAACTTCTCCTTAAATATCCAACTAGTTGATTAGATTCCCCAAAGGTATCATTTCTCAAGGACCCCATGATTCCTAAGTTCTCTTTACCCTCCCAAATATCGCCTAAAAATCAATGTTCCTTAAGAATCCATAACTTCTTTTAAGAGGACCTTCATGAGTCCTAAGTTCCCTTTTCCCCTTCCTAATATCTTCTAAAAATCCCCAATGTCCCTTAAGAATACCTAGCCTCTCCTAAAACGTCAAACTTGTTGATTCGATTCCCCAAAGGTATCATTTCTCATGGACCCCCATGATTCCTAAGTTCCCTTTACCCTCTGCAATATCGCCTAAAAATCCCCAATGTTCCTTAACCCTTCAGCGCGCGCGCTGTTGTAAAAAGTACAACACTACCAAAAAACCTCGCTTTTCGTATACAGCGCGAGCGCGGTGCAGTTTCGGTTGCTTAATGGCGCGCGTCCTGGAAGGTTAAGAATCCCCAACTTCTCCTAATATATCACACTTGTTGATTAGATTCCCCAAACGTATCATTTCCCAAAGACCCACATGATTCCTAAGATCCCTTTACCCTCCCCAACATCTCCTAAAAATCCCCAATGTCCCTTAAGAATCCCCAACTTCTCCTAAAATGTCCAACTTGTTGATTAGATTCCCCAAAGGTATCATTTCCCAAGGACACCCATGATCCCCCCACCCCCTCCCCAATATCGCCTAAAAATCCCCAATGTTCCTTAAGTATCCCCAACTTCTCCTAAAATATCCAACTTGTTGATTAGATTTCCCAAAGGTATCATTTCTCAAGGACCCCCATGATTCCTAAGTTCCCTTTACCCTCCCCAATATGTTCCTTAAGAATCCCCAACTTCTCCTAAAATGGCCAACTTGTTGATTAGATTCCCCAAAGGTATCATTTCCCGAGGACCGCCATGATTCCTAAGTTCTCTTTAGCCTCCCCAATATCGCCTAAAAATACCCAATGTCCCTTAAGAATCCCCATTTTCTCCTAAGAGGACCCCCATGATTCCTAAGTTCCCTTTTCCCCTTCCCAATATCTCCTAAAAATCCCCAATGTTCCTTAAGAATCCCCAACTTTTCCTAAATTGTCCTACTTGTCGATTAGATTCCCCAAAGGTATCATTTCCCAAGGACCCCCATTATTCCTAAGTTACCTTTACCCTCTCCAATATCGCCTAAATATCCCCAATGTTCCTTAAGAATCCCCAACTTCTCCTAAAATATCCAACTTGTTGATTAGATTCCCCAAAGGTATCATTTCCCAAGGACCCCCATGATTCCTAAGTTCCCTTTTCCCTTCCCAATATGTTCCTTAAGAATCCCCAACTTCTCCTAAAATATCCAACTTGTTGATTAGATTCCCCAAAGGTATCATTTTCCAAGGACACCCATGATCCCCCCACCCCCTCCCCAATATCGCCTAAAAATCCCCAATGTTCCTTAAGAATCCCCAACTTCTCCTAAAATATCAAACTTGTTGATTAGATTCCCCAAAGGTATCATTTTCCAAGGACACCCATGATCCCCCCACCCCCTCCACAATATCGCCTGAAAATCCCCAATGTTCCTTAAGAATCCCCAACTTCTCCTAAAACGGCCAACTTGTTGATTAGATTCCCCAAAGGTATCATTTCCCGAGGACCGCCATGATTCCTAAGTTCTCTTTACCCTTCCCAATATCGCCTAGAAATATCCAATGTCCCTTAAGAATCCCCATTTTCTCCTAAGAGGACCCCAATGATTCCTAAGTTCCCTTTTCCCCTTCCCAATATCTCCTAAAAATCCCCAACGTTCCTTAAGAATCCCCAACTTCTCCTAAAATGTCCAACTTGTTGATTAGATTCCCCAAAGGTATCATTTCCCAAGGACCCCCATGTTTCCTAAGTTCCCTTACCTTCCCCAATATCGCCTAAAAATCCCCAATGTTCCTTAAGAATCCCCAACTTCTCCTAAAATATCCAACTTGTTGATTAGATTCCCCAAAGGTATCATTTCCCAAGGACCCCCATGATTCCTAAGTTCCCTTTTCCCTTCCCAATATGTCCCTTAAGAATCCCCAACTTCTCCTAAAACGGCCAACTTGTTGATTAGATTCCCCAAAGGTATCATTTCCCGAGGACCGCCATGATTCCTAAGTTCTCTTTACCCTCTCCAATATCGCCTAAAAATACCCAATGTCCCTTAAGAATCCCCATTTTCTCCTAAGAGGACCCCCATGATTCCTATGTTCCCTTTTCCGCTTCCCAATATCTCCTAAAAATCCCCAATGTTCCTTAAGAATCCCCAACTTCTCCTAAAATGTCCAACTTGTTGATTAGATTCCCCAAAGGTATCATTTCCCAAGGACCCCCATGTTTCCTAAGTTCCCTTACCTTCCCCAATATCGCCTAAAAATCCCCAATGTTCCTTAAGAATCCCCAACTTCTCCTAAAATATCCAACTTGTTGATTAGATTCCCCAAAGGTATCATTTCCCAAGGACCCCCATGATTCCGAAGTTCCCTTTCCCCTTCCCAATATGTTCCTTAAGAATCCCCAACTTCTCCTAAAATGGCCAACTTGTTGATTAGATTCCCCAAAGGTATCATTTTCCAAGGACCCCCATGATTCCTAAGTTCCCTTTTCCCTTCCCAATATGTCCCTTAAGAATCCCCAACTTCTCCTAAAACGGCCAACTTGTTGATTAGATTCCCCAAAGGTATCATTTCCCGAGGACCGCCATGATTCCTAAGTTCTCTTTACCCTCTCCAATATCGCCTAAAAATACCCAATGTCCCTTAAGAATCCCCATTTTCTCCTAAGAGGACCCCCATGATTCCTATGTTCCCTTTTCCGCTTCCCAATATCTCCTAAAAATCCCCAATGTTCCTTAAGAATCCCCAACTTCTCCTAAAATGTCCAACTTGTTGATTAGATTCCCCAAAGGTATCATTTCCCAAGGACCCCCATGTTTCCTAAGTTCCCTTACCTTCCCCAATATCGCCTAAAAATCCCCAATGTTCCTTAAGAATCCCCAACTTCTCCTAAAATATCCAACTTGTTGATTAGATTCCCCAAAGGTATCATTTCCCAAGGACCCCCATGATCCCCCCACCCCCTCCCCTATATCGCCCAAAAATCCCCAATGTTCCTTAAGAATCCCTAACTTCTTCTAAAATATCCAACTTGTTGATTAGATTTCCCAAAGGTATCATTTCTCAAGGACCCCCATGATTCCGAAGTTCCCTTTCCCCTTCCCAATATGTTCCTTAAGAATCCCCAACTTCTCCTAAAATGGCCAACTTGTTGATTAGATTCCCCAAAGGTATCATTTTCCAAGGACCCGCATGTTTCCTAAGTTCCCTTACCTTCCCCAATATCGCCTAAAAATCCCCAATGTTCCTTAAGAATCCCCAACTTCTCCTAAAATATCCAACTTGTTGATTAGATTCCCCAAAGGTATCATTTCCCAAGGACCCCCATGATTCCTAAGTTCCCTTTTCCCTTCCCAATATATCCCTTAAGAATCCCCAACTTCTCCTAAAACGGCCAACTTGTTGATTAGATTCCCCAAAGGTATCATTTCCCGAGGACCGCCATGATTCCTAAGTTCTCTTTACCCTCTCCAATATCGCCTAAAAATACCCAATGTCCCTTAAGAATCCCCATTTTCTCCTAAGAGGACCCCCATGATTCCTATGTTCCCTTTTCCGCTTCCCAATATCTCCTAAAAATCCCCAATGTTCCTTAAGAATCCCCAACTTCTCCTAAAATGGCCAACTTGTTGATTAGATTCCCCAAAGGTATCATTTCCCAAGGACACCCCATGATTGGTTCCAAAGGAATTTATTGCTGTATGTTTTACAACTGAGCTGAGAAACAGGCTCTGTCCCAGTGGGAATGTTATGCAAGAAATAAGAAGAATCATTATCCTTGCACATCATACAAAAAAAATGAAATGCATCAAATAAGTGCATGCTCTAAATTGCCGCACGCACAGACCCCCCCATCTGAACAGCACCGCAGCAGAGCTACGAGTGCGAAGGATTTAAATGGTTGCTCTTGTAAATACACTTTCGTCGGCGCTTTCCTTTCGCTCCGTCGAAAATCAAGTTAACTGCACGTCGCACTTAGTATGCGCAAATCCAAACTCCGCCTCGAATGATTCCACAGGCGGAGATGTGACGCGACAAAGAGCGAGCTCGTTTTCTGTATGCGATGACATCATCAGCAGCCAAGCCAGCAGCAGTAGTCGTCCTCATGCCGTGGAGCAACAGCACACGAACGCACGACGGATAGGGTGATGACCATTGTTTTGGCATGAAGTTAATGCAATTTGGAACGTTATTTTCAAACACATTTTCTGGCTTAACTACAAAAGATAGAGTTTTGGTGTCAAAGAAACATTTTTAGGGAACAAGTTCGTGCATGTTTTGTAGAAAAACTTTTTTAACAAAAGCTTTATTTTCATATTTAAATCATCAAAAATGTCCAAAAAAGAGTCGATTTTTTCGACCAATTTTGCATTATTTTTCAGTTTAAGGCCTTTTAAACTATTTTTACAAAGTTTACGTCCAAGAGACTAAGAAAGTAGAAGTAATTAGCTTTCGATTCGTGCGCTGAGAAAGTTTGTACGATTGATAGTTTAGTAGATATAGGACTTCAAAGATAACCAAAAATTAAAAACTTAAAATGTGATTAACTCACTTAGCAGTGATTTCCGACCCTATGTTCCATGGGAACTTTTTTATCTCTCATCAAGACCTATCAGCCCTGAAAATATCCAAAACCCGGAACCAAACACCCTGTATATAAGTTATCGCATCAGTTTACCCCAACTCCGAAGAAGCCATCCCAACAAACATTTTTGTTGAACAAGAGTTGAATAAACGGCTCTTGAGCTAATTTTAGCTTAAGAAACTCTTATTCAGCAACTTTTGTTACTTGGGATACTTAGCCAACTAGGAGACATCCAACAACAACAACAACAGTTAGCAACATCGCTAGCAACTTTGAACGAGCCACACAACGGACGATGAGCAAGATCAGCAGTTTCCACGGAATCCACACCTGTCTTCAACCTTACTGAAACCAGCATGTCAGCATCGCGCCACTGGACGACGCGATCCAATTACGCATATGGTAA
Source organism: Aedes albopictus (assembly GCF_035046485.1). NCBI lineage: Eukaryota > Metazoa > Arthropoda > Insecta > Diptera > Culicidae > Aedes > Aedes albopictus. Next base: position 115,339,063 of record NC_085136.1, on the reverse strand, counting down.
ATTAGCCAGGGAACCATTCCTCTTCCTAGCCAGGCCTCTGTTAGCTTAAAATAATAAACGACAGTTAGTCTTTGTCCATTAATCGACGAGTGCAGTTCTGTTTTGTTTTTAAAAAAACCCCGATCCTAAAGCCGAACTCAAAGCTGGCGCAGTCTCGACTTGGGGGGTAGCCACCCGTTGTGTTTCATAGTGAAATCGTGAGTGTGAAAGCAGATAGGAAACATTGTGTTCATCTAGAAGCTGCAGCAGGCGATCATCACCGGCAGAACCAACGTAGGAAGAGCGCCCCAAGGAACCAGAACGCTCGGTAGGCCCGACCAAATCATTTAACCCGCTCTTGGCGTCGCTGGCTGCATACCAGTCGACTCGAGGTAAGTGATCTTTTTTTTTATCTATTCAGTGTTAGTTATAAGAAGTGAATAAAGTGTTAGTTATAAGAAGTGAATAAAGTGTATGATAACTAGGAATATGGAGGCTTTACAAAGGTTGGTTGATGAACTCACCAACCAAATGGAGGCTCAACGGCTCCAAATACAAAATTTGGAGGAAATTAGGCAGGCTTCGGCGGTCCGACCTGTCCCTTCAGTAGTGTCACCTACAAACTTCGATGCATCTAGGATTCCTGATGCAATTAAAATGGTCGTACCGTATGCCGGCGACCCCAAATTACTAGCAACCTGGCTGAAATCAGTCGAAGATAAAATTAAATTTGCGGAAGCAACTTGCCCGTCACAGCAAGACATCGATCGTGCTATGCCCCTATGGACTAGCATCATACGAGACAAAATCGTTGATAAAGCTAACGAAGCTTTGGTGTCAAACCATACTCCGGTTGTGTGGGCTGATATACAAAGCACTTTGAGAGAATATTTTGGGGACAAGAGAGATCTCGGTACACTTGTCACCAAAATATCATACCTTCAACAAGGCTCGAGAAGCATTACCGATTTCTATAATGAATGCAGAGAACTTTTGGCGGATATAATAGCCAAGATTTCTCTCGACAACGACACGGCGGCGTGTGCTAAACCACTAGCGACAAGCTATGAATACATGGTAACCAACGCGTATATTGATGGTTTGAACGAACCCTACTCGACACTCACTAGAGTGTCTCGTCCGGCCTCATTGAATGAAGCGCATCAAAGCGCAATAGAGCAGTACAACGCGTCTCAACGAAAAAAGGATAAGTTCCCTAAACAACCAGTCACTTTTCAAAAACCAGCCTTAAATAAACCACAAAATAGCTGGCAAAATTCTAGACCACCATACAAACCCTTTCCTTCAGTTCAGCACACACCCTACGACAATAGATTCCCATCATTTCCATCGCAAAACCCATCATTTAACAGATTCCAAGGTAATGCGTCTTCAAACAATGCGTCTCCGCCACCTCAAGCGATTAAACCCGATCCATCGGGTCAAAATAGATACCCTTTTGGTCAGAACAGTTATAAGCAAGTAGTTCCTTACCAAAGGACAGCACCTACACAAGTAAATTCGCACGAAAGTTCGGAAGAAATTCCTACCGAACTCTCCTATGCCGAGGATCCTTACATCAACAACCCACAACAGCAAGAAATTTATCCACAGACGGAACAATGTGATGAGCTAAATTTTTGTACAGATTCGGATCAACAGGACCCGGAATGAAAAACAATTTTCTTCCGTATCTAGAAATACCCAGAAGAAACGGCAGACCTCTGAGATTTCTAATTGATACGGGGGCAAATAAAAATTACATTACCCCTGAGCTGATACCTGCTATTAGTATTGCAACTGGGCCCCAGCAAACCATTAGGAACTTGAGCGGTACGCATCGTATTAATCAGTACACATATGTGAATCCATTTGTCAACTTTATAAAAGACCTACCTAAATTGAAATTCTTCTTGTTCCGATTCCATGATTTTTTTGACGGATTGATCGGATTTGAATCTCCTCGAACTATCGGTGCGGTAATTGACACAGCATCGAATACCCTTGCAATAAACAATACAACGATAACACTAAAAAAAAAGTTCCCAACTAAGGAACAACTCAACTTCCACGAAGGCGAGACCTTAGTGAAAGAATTTCCCGTTCGAATAAAAGACGGTGATTTCTTAATTGAACATGACATTATGATTGGTCCAGATGTCGTTATACCCTCAGGAGTATACAATGCTCATAATGGTATAGCCACCTTCCCGTTGATCAATCAGAGTAATAAACCAGCAGTAATGAGCATCGACAATGAGGCGATATTTACAGAACTCTTGAATTTTGAAGAGATTGCTCCTAGCCAATCTTTCAAAGATAAAATAAAGATTAAATTAGAATTTACGAAAAACATTCGAACGGACCATCTAAACAAAGAAGAAGAAGAAAAACTCTTCAAAGTTTTAAAACAGGTTCCAGAGGTATTCTACACAAATGATGAAAAGTTAACATTCACCAACCCGAGCAAAGTTTCATAACAACCGGATAACATACTGTGTTATCTGATATCAAAAATAATTTACTAAATTTGTTCTCATTGTGGCTGAATAAGCAGGCAACATAACAAACATGATAACAACCAAGTTTACCCGTGATACCAATAAAATATCTCATTATGTTATCATCAAATGCACCCTGATAACAACTTCTGTAAATCTATCAATTTTATCCAACTGAAAACTTATTTTGTTATCAGAAAGATATTTGCAACGGTCATTGATAACTAACTTCCGTTGTTGTTGTCGATGATGATGCCCCCAGTTTGACAGGTAATGGTAACATAAACTAACAAGTTGATAACACAAAATTGCAAAATAAGTTCTGGAGCGAACACTAGTTATCAGTTTGTTACTGCTCAGTTATTGTACTTTGCTCGGGAATGCTGTAAGACATACCATTCACACGAAGGACGAATTACCCGTCTATTCGAAGAACTATCGCTACCCCTTCTGTCATAGAGAAGAGGTCCAAAAACAAATCGTACAAATGTTGGACCAAGGAATAATTCGTCCATCGAACAGTCCCTGGTCCTCGCCAATATGGGTCGTACCCAAGAAGGCCGACGCTTCGGGTACAAGAAAGTGGCGACTTGTAATCGATTACCGGAAACTCAACCAAAAAACCACCGATGATCGATACCCTATCCCCAATATCACGGACATACTCGATAAGTTGGGGAGGTGTCAATACTTTTCAACCCTGGACCTTGCTTCAGGGTTCCATCAAATAGAGGTCCATGTAAAAGACATTCCTAAAACTGCGTTTAGTGTCGAAGGCGGACACTACGAATTTGTCCGAATGCCTTTTGGACTGAAAAACGCACCTGCCACGTTCCAGCGGGTGATGGACAACGTTCTCCGAGAGCATATCGGGGTACGTTGCTTAGTGTATATGGATGATATCATCATCTATTCCACTAGTTTACAAGAACACTTGGTTAACCTCAAAAAGGTTATGGAGACACTTCGCAAATACAATTTCAAAATTCAAATTGATAAATGCGAATTTCTTCAGAAAGAGGTAGCCTTTCTCGGACACATTGTTACTCCCGAGGGAGTGAAACCTAATCCAGAAAAAATAAGTGCTATTAAAGGTTGGCCATTGCCCAACAACGAAACTGAGCTTAGAGGATTCCTGGGAGTAGTTGGTTATTACCGCAAGTTCATCAAAGACTTTGCACAGATAGCCAAACCCTTGACCCAGCCGTTACGAAAAGGAGAAAGGATTGAACATACGCATGAATTTGTTTCCGCATTCGATCGGTTGAAAAGTATTCTAACTAGTAGCCATGTGCTACAATATCCAGACTTCTCCAAGCGATTCATTTTAACAACGGATGCTTCTAACTACGCGTTAGGTGCGGTTTTATCTCAGGGCCCCCTTGGCCATGATAAGCCGATCGCATTCGCCTCGCGCACGCTCACAAAAACTGAGGAGAACTATTCGGCTATCGAAAAGGAGCTCCTTGCTATTGATTGGGCGTGTAAATATTTTCGACCATATTTGTTTGGCCGAAAGTTCACTCTTTTTACTGATCATAAGCCGCTCACTTACGCTCTAAATCTCAAGTCGCCAAATGATAGGTTGATCAAAATGAAATTGCGTTTAGAGGAGTTTGACTATGAAATCCAGTACAAACCGGGCAAACAGAATGTGGTAGCCGACGGATTGTCTAGGATTTCACACGAAATTAACATGAATGATAGTGAATCATCATCATCATCGGATTCAGAGACGGTACATTCAGCTGAATCAGATAATGAAGACTTAATTCGCATGGTCGAAACACCGCTGAACTTTTTCAAAAACCAAATTCTTATTGAAAAGGTAGAAAAGAATGAGGAAAAATACGAAGAGATATTTCCAGGAATCTTCAGGCGGACAATGACGCGTGCTTTCTTCGGAGTCCCTATTGCAGTAAAAATCTTCCGCGAATACATGCACCCTACAAGAGTAAATTGTATTCTTTGCCCGGAGGAATGGTTGAACATCATGCAAGTGACCTACAAGAATCACTTCTCACGCGCTAAAAGTTTCAAAATAAAATTAACACAGTTAATTTTACAGGACGTCACCATAGAAGAAGAACAAAATGACATCATTGAGGACACACACCAGCGTGCCCATAGAGGAGCAGTGGAGAACTACGAAGTCATTAAGAAGAAGTTTTACTTCCCTAAAATCAAGGACAAGGTACAACGCTTTATCAACCTCTGTGAGACGTGCCTTGAGAGTAAGTACGAAAGAAAACCTTACAAACTCAAATTTGCCGAAACCCCTTTACCAAGAAAACCTCTCGATATAGTCCATATTGATATCTTTATATCAAGCCCTAACATATTCCTTTCGGCAGTAGATAAACTTTTAAAATTTGCAATGTTAATACCCATAAAATCCAGGTCTATACCAGACGTAAAACGCGGCCTCGTTAAATTAATTTCAACATATGGAACTCCTTCCATGATAGTATGGGACAACGAAGCTGCGTTCAAGTCAATTGAAGTCCGAGGACTTCTCCAAAGGTTAAGAGTGCAGTTGTACTACACCCCATCAAACCACAGTGAGGTCAATGGAACGGTAGAACGATTCCACTCTACCCTTAACGAAATATTCATTTGCATTAAAATAAATATGACGATCTCTCTAATAAAGAAATATATCGCATCGCGACTACTTTGTACAACTCTACGATTAATAGCGTTACTAAATTAAAACCAATTGAAATTTTCTATGGCATAAAAGAAGGAGAAGAGAGACCCTTAAACTTGGAAACCATACTAGAAAACCGCAATAGAATCTTCGACGAAATTATAGAAAAACTACAAAAAAAACCAACAACAAACATTAGAAAACAGAAACAAACACAGAGAAGATGATCCAATTTTCATTAGAAACGAACGAGTCTACAATAAAATTCAAGGTATCAAAAATAAAAGAAAAGCCAGGTATAAAAAAGTTGTAATTAAACATAATAGAAGGAAAACTTACATGGATCACAGAGATATTAAACTGCATAAAACCAAATTGAAACGGAAGAGGAATCCCTTACATAATTAACCATATAGTCTCAAACCTCTATCTAACCTACTAACACCCTTCTATATTTGTTAATTTACAGACCGGAATAATCCCCTTACTGATATTGACGATCACCCTTACTCAAGCACAAAAACTAACCATTAGAAACCTGCACGACGAACCTTTATTGCTTGTAAAGGAAAGACATTGTAAAATTCAAACTGGAACAATTAAAATAATCCACCCGATAAATCTGTCTTCTATAGAAGAAACAGCGGAGATCCTGATTAAATCATCTTACCATAATAATTCCCAAACTACTAATCCACTAACAAATATTTTAAAGTATAAAGCGAAGAAATTATACAGCAACATATATCAACTTTTTTTTTTATAAAACTTTATTGTCCAGTTTTAAAGCTATTTACATATTACATTGCTTGAAGAATTCATACTCATCGATAGTCTTGGGTAACTTATTTTCAACTAAATATACTAACAAAAGTGACATTGTTTTGAGTAAAAAGGTTCTGAAGTGTCTGTTTTCGTTATTTAGAACAGGAAACATCCATTCTTGTGGACGAAGAGTTCGCAGTTGGTATTTTGCTCTTACAAATAGGTCTCGTTGATAAATCCAAATATGACGAGTTCTGCTACAACTAAAAATAAGGTGCTCGATTGTTTCCGGTACTCCAGGACAGCTGTCACAAAATGGATCCTGTCGCCTATTTCGTTTGAAAAGCAATTCATTTGTTACCACCTTCCCATGCACAATTTCATACCATATTGCTCGATGAGACGAGATCATACATTTAGAATGTATGTTTTTAAATATTTTCTTCCAATCAAGATTTGGTGATTCCAGGATGATCTTTGGGTTTTTCAAACGGCTCAAAAAATGGTGGTATAGTTCACTTGATGTTGGATTTCTTGCAACGTTATCAGGGAGGAAAGCTGTCTCTAGTATCACTGTCCTGATGTGATCATATCGCCGAGGAACTTGTGCGATGTTCGGGGGGTTCGCGTTGTTTTCAAGGAATGACCATAAAAAGGGCAGATCGGCACCAAGATGCATCATCCTGTTGACCAGCAAAGCTTTAGCTTTGATTGGCGGTGAATGCAGGTTCAGACCGCCTCTTTGTTTGGGAAGGATGAGAGTTTCGAAAGCAACTCTCGTCCATGGTTTTCCATACCACAGAAATGAACCTATTCGCGATATAAACTTTCCAGCAAACTTTTTCGGTAGAGGCAGAACTGAAGCAGTATACCACAGCTTAGAGGATACGTAAGTATTGATGAGGATGATTTTTTGAATAAGATTCAAATTTCGTTCATTGTTCATCCATAGACATTTCTGGAAACCACTTAGTACGTTGCTCCAATTTTCTCGAACAAGGACATCGAAATCCTCATAAAGAACAATCCCCAAAATTTTCACTGAGTTCGTCAGCTGTAACCAATCACTTTGTACTGTCAATGGGATATTTCCTATCATCATCGCACTGGTTTTCCTTGTGTTAAGAATTGCTCCCGATTCGAGGCCGAATGCCTTGAAAGTCTCAACTACCAAAGATAGTTCTAATTCACTTTCAATGAACATAGATATGTCGTCTGCATACGCGTTTAAGACTGCACGCGGAAAGGTGGCCGATAGTCTATCCAAAAGTGGTTGAAGATATATTACAAAAAGAAACATCGACAATGGATCTCCTTGTCGCACGGATTTCTGGATTTTGATTTCTTCTGATAGTTTGCCATTGATCAAAACTTTTGAGCAGCTATTTCGAGCGAAATGCATCAGCAAGTTGATTAACTCTTGATTAAAGTTCATTCTTTCCATAGTTTTGGCAAGAAAACTGTGTTCCACCCGATCGAAAGCGTGATCAAAGTCAAATGCTACTAAAATAGCATTACCGTTACCGTTTTTTAGTTCACACACTTTATCAATGATTTTTGCCGTTGCCTCGAAAATGTTTCGTCTACCATTTGAACACTTTTGTTTTTCCGATAGAACGAGAGGTAATAGGTTGATCATACGATTTTTGATAACTCTTGAAATTAGTTTATAGTCAAAGTTCAAGAGCGAAATAGGTCGATAACTGTTTACACTATCACTGTTATGCTTCTTCTTCACTAGAACTATGACTCCATCGAAGAAAGATTTCTCAGCCCTTCCAACTAACACATCATTCATCACAAACGTGAACTCTCTCCAGATGATATGCCATGCTTTACTATAAAATTCTTTCGGCAAACCGTCTATACCAGGCGACTTTTTAGAAGGACTGGTTTTGATGGCGTGCAGGATTTCATCCGAAGAAATTTCATTCAGAAGGTGTTGATTTGTCACGTTGTTCTCGGGAATCCTACGAGATGGTAGAAATTGGTCGTTTTCAACTATCTGGGATGGCGCATAAAGATGTTTGAAGTAGTTAAACACGTTTTCCTGGATGACTGTTGGATTCGTTGTATCTCCAGTATCTGTTTGAAGCCGCTTAATGGACGTATTTGCTCTTCGTTTCTTTTTGCTTGCGATGTGAAACACTGACGTATTCTCTCCTCCGATGTATGTATCGTTCCAGCGTTGGTTTTGGAGATTATGGTCGCGTTGGAATTCGATCATTTGACCTTTGAGCTGATTTATCGTTTGCAACTGCTGGCGATTTCCGTGATAGCGATCGTATGCCGCTCGAAGCATCACATGGTAGAGTTCCATTGTGTCACAAAAACTTCGGTGCTGAATTGAGGATTTCCATTTCAGAAACGAGATAAGTTTTGGTTTGGCGAAACCTATCCACCATCCGTACCATGAAGTATAGTTTCGTCTTGCTCTTGTCCAATATCCCCATTTGAAACGGAGCTCATTCATTACTTCTGGTTGGTCTAGAATTTTGGGTTGCATGCGCCAGATTCCACGTCCCGGTGCATTGCCAAGAGTCGGTAGGACAGTTCGGATAATGTAGGCTTTATGGTCAGAGAAGGCAGTTGCTACAAAGTGTGCAGTCCGCAGCCACGGAGTTGCGTTTTTGGTGATGAGAATCCGGTCAATGCGAGAGGCAGCGTCCGCTCAAATAAAAGAATATTCGACTCGATCACGATACAAGAGTTCCCAACTATCAGCAACATCGGCTGCGTTCATGAATCGGCGAAGCATCGGGCTATTCGAATTGGTTCCTGTTGCATCCTTCTGATTCACAACGCTGTTAAAATCTCCACCTATCACTACTGTATCGTTTGCATGATTGTAGTAGTGCGGTAGAGTTTCATTGTAGAAATTTTCACGTGCTGCTCTGTTTTGTGTACCGGGCGGTGCGTATACATTAATGAACGTGACCCCATTGATGCACAGACTTATGAGGCGTGAGTCTATGCTGCGATTAACCCTACTGCAATTGAAGTAGCTTTTGAAGGCAATGGCTGTTCCCCTCCGACGTTCATCCACGTTGTACTCGATTCTGTAGCCTGGTATATCGATGTTGATCCGCGCCACTTCTTGAAGAAAAACTATATCGAGTTCGCCAGAACGGATGAATGTTGCCAAAGCGCTGATTTTTGTATCACATCGGACAGCATTAATGTTGACAGTAGCAATTTTATAACTTATCAACTCTGCCATAACGAAGAACATATAGGACGATCTGTAAACATGTTGAAGACGAGACTTAGGTGCGCAGTATCATGTATCGCTTCGGCTAGACATACACTAGCTCTGCTCATGCTTACCACAGAGAAAAACACGCGAGACATCCAAGAGAATACCGTGGTGAAGGTGAGTAGGTGAGAGAGTAGTCTGCTCGCAAACTTTGCGAATGATGATCGGATTTGAGTGAACAGTTTTATCAGTTGTTTTTGCTGCGAGATGACTGCGATCTTGTTTGTCTTTTGTCGGTATTTTTGATGTCGGCATCAAGGGGAGATCCAGGCCTTTTGATAGTTGATGTGTTGGTAGACTGTATGGCAGATTGTGACATCGTCGAATGTTGTTTACCTCCGTGGCTTGATTCATCATCGAAACTTCCAGAAAGTTGCAAGGAGCTGCCCGTGATCGCTACTGGTGTCGAGTCTGCTGTTTCACCCGCTGAGCTGGTATCGAGATTCGCGCTATGTGTTCCGTCCAATGCTGGGAACTCGGTGTCCATGTGCTCCATCGATGACACCGATATTTCGCTGTCGGCCAGAGATATGTTAGATCTATTGATCAGATGACTTTTCCCTAGTGCATTCAGTGAGCTGGTAGTCTTTCTTCCCTTTTTTCTTGGCTCGATGAAACCGTCGTTGGTGTCGTTTTGCTTCACAACCTCCGCCATGGTCAACCGGGTGTTAACGGATGTTTTTATGGATTTCGCATACTCGGAACATTTCTGTGCGTAGTGAACATTCCGATTACAGTGCTTGCATGTAGCCACTTGACCTCTGTAGGTTACCAGGGTCATTTCAGTGTCGACTTGCACATATGATGGAATCGGCTTAACCAGCTTCATCCGTAGGATCCGGACGCCGTTCGGTATTCCTGGCAGATGATCCTTCCACGTTTCTTCGCGGATCGAGAGTATTTCGCCGTATTCCCTCATCCGTTGTGCCAGCATTCGGTGTGTGGTCCTTGGCCGCAGATCATGGACTCTAACCTCAATTGAACCGTCTTCCATTTCCAACGGAATGTTGTATGCTTTGCCGTCATGGGAATATTCGTGTTTCATGTTGTGCTCCTGCACCATGTTTTGAGCGATTTGGGGGGATTCCGTTCCGACATAGACTTTTCCGTTGCTGATTTGTAGGTGCTTCACTTGGGAGAGGTCAAATCCAAGCTTGTTCGCGATGAAGTCGAAGACATCAGCGTACTTCAGTTTTCCGGGTAGGGCTCGGAAGTTCAGAACGAAGGTGCGTTCCGTCAAGGTATCCATCACGTAGGATGCTGGTTCCGATCGACGGAAAGTAGATTCGCGAGCGAAATAACGGACAAAGTCCGAAAACTTTTTATCGAAAAAAAATATCCAAGCTTTTGTGGTTGTTTTTCGTCCATCCAAAACAAAAGCCAGATGTCAACTGTCAACTGAAACCTCAACCACACCACCGATCAAGGAGGTGGAACACCGTTGGAACTGTGTGGAAATGGATCGCGGGAACCCCCGACGCATCTGATCTCCAAGCCATCAATACTACGATGAACGACTTGATTGACCAAAACAACAAACAGATCATAGTTAATCAAAATCTCAACACTCGGATTCAGCAACTTACTCACGCTATACAGGAAGTAACCAATCAGGCCAACCTAAACGACTTGCCAATAGACGACATCGAAACAATTACATCCATCGTAAACGTAGATATTCTCAATCAGCTGCTCGAGGACATTCAAGACGCAATTCTGCTCTCAAAAATGTCTATTACTTCAAACAAAATCCTATCTATTCGAGAAATTACAACGATAAGAGAACTTCTTCAAGACCAAGGAATTAACATTCACTTACCGGATGAAGCACTACAATACGTTACGCCAACGAGTCATGGAACATTATTATATTTTATGCATGTACCACTCACTGTTAGAGGAGAACACCGCGGAAATCATCAGAATATACCCAATCATCAATAGTAATCAATCAATCATCCAATTCCCAGAATTCATAGTCAAAAGTAGTAACCGTATTTTTGTCACACAAAAACCGGAAAACTTCGTTCAAAAATCTTCATTCTTGACGGATCTCGGGGACGAATGTATCAAACCGTTAATAACCGGAGTGAAGCCTAAATGCAACGTTGTATTCAATAATCAAACAATAATCAAACTAATTTCTGACAACACCATTTTGATATCCAATATAAGGAATCAAACATTAGAATCAACCTGCGGACCAGATAACCGAAGCCTAGAAGGAAATGTGATCATCAATTTTGAAAACTGCATAATACAACTCAACAACGAAACATTTAGAAACGAGGAATATATCGGCGAGCCCAATATCATGTATAACGCATTCTATAATCTCAAACCAAACTGGAAGCTACAGGAAGACATCGATTTAGGAAAAATTCATCACGACACAATACAAAACCGACGACACCTCGAGCATGTATACCTAGAACAAAATAATCTCAACTTTAAGTTTTGGAGCCTGTTTGGAGGATTTTCTTTTACCGGAATTACAGCAGTGATTATCATCATGCTAATCATAATCAGATACGGTGGAAAAGGACCGGGACGTTCCTCACTTAGGGAGGAAGAAGTTATCGCATCAGTTTGCCCCAACTCCGAAGAAGCCATACTTAGCCAACTAGGAGACATCCAACAACAACAACAACAGTTAGCAACATCGCTAGCAACTTTGAACGAGCCACACAACGGACGAGGAGCAAGATCAGCAGTTTCCACGGAATCCACACCTGTCTTCAACCTTACTGAAACCAGCATGTCAGCATCGCGCCACCGGACGACGCGATCCAATTACGCATATGGTAAATTAGCCAGGGAACCATTCCTCTTCCTAGCCAGGCCTCTGTAAGCTTAAAATAATAAACGACAGTTAGTCTTTGTCCATTAATCGACGAGTGCAGTTCTGTACTGATTACTTTCACATTCTTCTATTTCTTAATGCTTAAATGTTTAAGCAGTATGCACGTGTCCTATTCTTGATCGACTATTGGATGTGGAAAAAATAATGGAATTTTGCCATAGCAGACAGCAACACCAACACCGTTTAGCGAACTGTCAAACTAGCAGAGTGATCATATTACACACCGAAAAAATATTATTCAAACTTGAGTATCATTGATAAACTTTTAATTATATTTTACTCCTCTAAAACTGACATCATATGACATAAATCGATGCCAACCAAGTTGTTTCCGGTTTATTTAAAATGTATATGGTATTTATTTTAGTTTAATACATCATGTTTCCCAAACAACTTTATTTAAAGAGGGCTAAGCCAACTTGAGATATTTTTATTCAGAGATTAATAAATTCCAGTGTCAAATATATTCGTGTGAAAATGCTTGCTTACCGGTGGTGCTAGTGTAGTAACGTATTTTAATTTGAACTTTTGGTCAGGTATTTTCGCCTACTTTGCTCCAGCTGGCGTGTCGGTTCGTCGGTGATGTGATGCTACATACCAAGACGCTTTCAGCCAAATTTTGCTGAGCTGAAAGGTACAGCTTTTTTATTGAAATTTCGGCAAAATTTGCTGAACGAGAATCATCTAGGGGCACGCCAGATCTAACGAGAGAAAATCTGTACTCGAAATGTTGTTCAGAATTCCTCACAATTCCTCAGATTCTCTCCCATTTATACCAAAGTGTGATCTGGCACCAATGTCGGAGTGTTGCGTGTGCTGAATGAAAATTGCAGTTTTGGGGATATCTTTTAACAAATTTCGTCGATCATCGATAAAAAGAGTAACTCAGAATTTCTAAGAGTTGCTCTCGTTTGCACAGTGTCTTCCCAAGAAAAACACTAAGTCTTGTCACAAACGAGTACCAACAGCGCAGATTTTTGTTGCGCAGAAGTCACTGTTACTTACTTCTTGCAAGTAAGGGTTTATTTGTTAGAAGTAAGTCTCATAGACTTCTGCGCACCAAAAACCTGCGCCACCGTGACTCTTCAGTGACAAGTGTGTTTCTTGGGTTGCCCCTAGACAATCATTCACTGCGTGGCGCTAGTGTTCTTAGGAGCTTCCAGCTCAGCCTGAACGTCGTATATCTCGTGCTCTGGACCACTTAGAAGAATACTGTCTTCGGCAAACTTGCTCAGAGGACTAAGAGCTTTCGCATAGAAAACAATTTAGTTCGAAAATCACTCACTGCGTGGTGCTAGTGTTCCTAGGAGCTTCCAGTTGAGCCTAAACGTCGTATGTTTCGCGCTCTGGACCACTTTAGAACGATACTGTCTTCGGCAAAGTTACTCAGAAGCCATGCTCATGCTTTCGGGATGTGATGCTACACACCAAGACGTTTTCAGCCAAATTTTACTGAGCTGAAAGGTACAGCTTTTTTTTATTGAAATTTCGGCAAAATTTGCTAAGTTACAGCAAAACGTCGATGGTGACCAGAAGATTTTACTAAACAAATCAGCAAACCTTGCTGAATTTTAACAAATATTTTGCTGCAACTTTCAACTCGACAAATGTTAGCAAAATTTTTTTAGGGTGTATTGTTCTTAGAAGCTGAAAGCTTGATATAATCGTTGTGTATTCTCTGTAGTTTATTCGGAATTTTGTTTTCAGTTATAACAGATACTCCCCCCTCCCCCTAGAGCGTTTCGTAATTTGTGGACGGCGCCCAAACGGAAAATTCTTCATTGGGCCACTGGATGTCTTACAGTCGTAGATGTTATCCGTGGTATAGTGTAAGTTATATTCAGTCTGTGGTCTCTGGCTGAAGACGGAGTGCAAATAAATCAGGCAACTCTTACGGGATGTAGCCGGGGCCCGTGGCGTAGTGGCTACACGTTTGCTTCATCAGCCGATGGTCATGGGTTCGATCCCAGCCCCGGCACTTTCGTCAGTTGCTCTTTCCCCCTGAGAGCAGCTGACACTGACCCTCTTCTTGACCCATGGCACAAATGAACCCGGATACCTGGACATCGGCGAACGGCAAACCATAATGGACCCCCAATCGGACTGGCAACAAGAACAACCAACAGCCCCACATCAACTTCCTCGTGCTCATCATTCTACCATGATAAGGTAGAAAGTGAAAGCAGCGCATCGACAACCAGTTCGATGTAGTACAATTAGAATAGAATACATTTAGGCGCTGTACAAAGTGTATGTACAGCTTCCAATTGGAATCGCTCACGCAGTGCCCTAATGGACAAAAGAGCTGTAAATTAGGTTAACTGATTGAAGAATAAAAAAGACTCTTACGGGATTTCCTTCATCAATTTCTTTGGAAGTTTCATCTGCAATCCCTTTGAAAATTTAGCTGACAATAACTTTTGTATTTCTTTCGACAGTCGAAGTGTCAAAGGCACTTCCAAAATCATTCCAAGAGAAGTTTCCTAAAAAGCTTGAAAGAAATTGAATAGGAAATTATCAAAAGAATTGCTAGGTAATTATCACAATTATTATCCGACGGAACTGCAGAAAGAAATCAATAAGAAATTGCAGGAAGAAATTTTAGAAGTTTTTATCAAATAAATGAATAAATGAAATAGCTACAACTTGAATGAGTTATAATGAAGCCCTGCACAAGAGGTAAAATACCTAAAATAATAACTGGTGTGTATTCTGTGCATAACACGTGAATAATGACATCAGGTATGACAATGCAACCAATACCTCGTCTCGGTATGACACCTCCGTTTGGTATGCTGCATGCAGTTATGTGTCAGTTATTCGTTCCTGATCGGGATCTTTCTACTATGAGCAGAGTAGAAAGTGTCAGCAGCACATAGGCAACCATTCCGATATAGTAAAATAAGAAAAGAGTACATTTATGCGCTGCAGAAAGTGTAACTGCAGCTGTGAAATGTAATCGCTCACGGAATCCCCAAGTGGACAATAGAACTGTAAATTATAGGTTAAGGGATTATAAGAATAAAAACACAAAAATCTACTTAATGATTCTAATGTATTCCTTAAAATTTAAAATACACACTGTACTATAAGAAGAAGATATATCATTATCTGGTAAAGTGTCTTTTATGCTGTATAATAATAATAATAATAATTGAAAATGGAGCGAAAATAGATACTTTATTGCGTTATTCTTTGCGTTCTAGTCACTCATCTCAGCCTTTGACAGCGTATCGACCAACTTTGTGATGCTTCTAATTCTGTTCTCAGCATCAGTCCTTGCCGCGATGGAAGTAAGCGTACGGGCATCTCTCTCCATGTCGTCCATGATGCCCTGGACCTCGTGCACAAAGTTAAACTGCGAGCAGAGCTTCTTGAGCTCATGATAACATTTCCGTATTTCGGCTTCTTTTATATCAAAAACATATCTCAGTACAGCGATGTCGGTGTCCAGGCTGCCAATTTTAGACTCTATTGCCTTGTTTTTGCTCACGCTATTATCATAGATTTTCTTCACATCTTGAACAATTTCTTCGACGGTTCGTATTTTCTTAACTGACTGAAGTTTGCAATCGTAATGACTAAACGGTGTATGGCCGCAGCGACATTTCCCCTTGAAGATATATTCTACAAGGTTAGTAACGTCTCTATAAAATGGTATTGTGTGGGGCAATGAGAACGATGAGGGTTCGTCCTGGCATGGCGTCAAGCATACAATGCAGAATTTCCTGACAAAAATACCACGTTCCAATTCCGAGTATTCCACTTGCTTTGTTCGCTTGTAGTCGGAATATTGTTTGATGTCGGCGGTTACATTTTGCTGTGTGGTTTTCATAATATCTAGTTCATTTTGAAGATCTTGGATCTTCTTCACCTCCAATAAAATGCCATGTAGCTGCGATTTTATTATGTTTTTGTTGATGCGCATTTGTTTGAAAGCCTCGGTCGCTTTGCCACCAAGCTTCGTTAAGAGCTGGTTCAATTCTTCTATAGTTTCCATTGAGTATTGCCATTCATGTTCCATATTTTTCTTCATACGCTCGTTGTGTATCCATTGTGATACTGGTCTACTGAGGGCACAGTTATTCATGTGGAAAACGTTCGCCTCAGCAATAGTCCAAGGTTCCAAATGCGACAGATCGAAGTTGGCGGTAACAGCAGAACAATTTGTTAGAACAACAACGAGATTCTGCTGAAAGACATCCGGTATTGAGCTTCTCAACAGACTCAATGTGTTGCGTAGTGTTACTGTGGCTCGGGTCTGCGTTCCATTTATAACGAGGATAATTGCAGTTAACACGCCACTCTGCTCCGCAGCTCCCATAATTTGCTGAATATTGAAGTCATCCTGAGCCGCTCCTCTGCTATCGCTGAGCCCTGGAGTGTCTATAAAGTTGAATATCGTGCCCTCTCTTCTGAAATTATATACAGCACAGGTTCTAGTTTGACCATTTGAAGAATCCTGAACGTTGTCATCGTGGTGCTGTAGACCCTCGGTTGCCTCATAATGTTTCGTAGGAATTGCAATTTTCAAATTCTCGAGTGTACCGTTATGGAAATAATTCGTCAGATAGTTTATCAAAGTTGATTTGCCTGAGCCGGTTTCGCCAAACAGAATGATATTGTATTCCTTGTGAAGATCTTGCTTGCAGGACAATTGCGGATTAGGGGTTTCCATGACGAATACGATTTACGGTGAAGATATTTTTATGATCTGAGAAAAGAGAGAATGCAGTTAATAATCATTGGCATATCTCGAAGGAAGGGCTGGCATATGTGTTTATCAGACCCAGCTTCCTTGTTTTTTCTGTTTATGAATTTTGGATATAAATGCAAGGTTCTAAGTCAAATGGCCGAATGACGTGTTACCAATGAAATAATGAGTTTTCATGGTAAAGCACATTCTCCTCAAATGCCATGAATAGATGATCCCAGCGCATACCGATGCCGTGTTATATATTTTCCCCATAATTGATAAAGAGTACCCATGAGAGTCTTAATTTAAAATTATGGCTAAGTATCATAATTCTGTTTCTTTGACCTTCACACGACTACTTTCGAGGGGATATCACAGTTTAAAATTTAATCATTCTTTGCCGATACAAACTACAGATGAACGGTAGTAACAAAAACCCCCCTCATAAGCTATTTAAGTTGGATGGCAAGTTCGAGTTTTGGTCTAAGCTGTCCGAAACCAGTTTGTCTTTTGAGCACATTAGCAAGGTTTGGTGAAAATGGGAAGGGAAAGAATTTTTTTATATACCCCTGGGATTCAAAAAAAACGATGACGTCATTAAGAAATACTTACGTGTAGTGTGTTTCTCCTGTTTTAATAAAAGTGAAGAAATGCAAAGAACCTGCCGTACCTAATCAATTCCACTGCAGAAAAATCTATGAAAGGAAGAAAAACATGAACCAATTATTTTGTCACAATAGGTATGTTACTATTTGTTTCAGTTCAATCTGGCCATAAACGAGTGACACAAATGAAACATTAACAGAAACTGTGTACAGGTTACTCTTCTTTTCACTTAAATTTGCTCTGGCTTAGACCGCTGAATACTTATTTGTAGTATTGGAATATCTCTCTTCCAAACTTAGTAATGCCCTAATCGCAATCGATTGAATACACCAATTGGTTTTGTTTTCTGCCACGCACCACCAACGACCGCTCTTCGAAACAGTTTTCACAAAACTGTTGGGACGCACCGTGCCATATATGGTTGAAGACTATCAAGGGGATTTCCCGTAAGACAGTGAGGTAAGATTTTTGGATTTTTTGTTTTTCACTCATGCGCCCATAAATAACCCCGTAGGAAGAAACAGTGTTCCCCGGATCATCAACTGTCGTATTCGCGAATTGGCGAATATCAACTGGCTAAACACAAATCGTGAAATTGAGCGTACATCTATAGTATTGATGATATTTTGAGCATGAGGGGAAAAAATAATAAAGTTTTGAAGGTGAAAAAAAATAAAATCTATCGTAAAATCACAGCAAATTTATAAAACTTAAATAAAATCACTTATTCATGAGTGACGAAATTGAGCATACAGTTCACATTTTCTTTTGAAAAAAAAAAGCAAACAAAGTTCAAATCAACAAAACAAATTGACGTAGTGTGGTCACCTTTTGCATCAATCACTGCCTGTAAGCATCGAGGCATATCGATTCCACCAGATTTCAAGTCACCGTTGAAGGAATACCACTGTTCCAGAACTGAATCGCCCTTTTATGCTCTTATTTATTCTTTGTTCTTTTTTGATTGCTGTTTGTCAACCGGTGCTTAGCTATGCGATATAGGGAAGCAAGAGTAGCCGAAAAACGAATCCACCGCAAAAAGAAAAAAAAGAGCACGAGGAAAATGTGATTGCTCGGGCGCGAGAGAGTATAGAACAGAATGATATGCGGAGATTTTACGAAACTGTCAATGGCGTGCGGAGAAAAACAGCGCCTTCTCCCGTCCGTCATGTGCAACGATCGTAATGGAAACTTGCTGACAGACAAGACAATGGTGGCTGCCAGGGGGAGAGAGCACTTCGAGGTATTGTTGAATGGTGGGAGTGGAAGGGCGACGGACAGAATTCGAATCTATGACGACGGACAAGCTGTGGAACCTCCAACGCTAGACGAGGTCAAGACAGTTATTAGGGGGCTGAAAAACAACAAGGCTGCTGGGAAAGACGAACTCCTGGCCGAGCTTCTCAAGCACGGTAGTGAGCAGCTGTATCAACTCTAACACCGTATTATATTGAAGATATGGGAGGAGGAAGAACTGCCTGCTAGTTGGTTGGATGGTCTCATTTGCCCTCTTTTCAAGAAACGGCATCGACTGGAGTGCGCGAATTTCAGTGGAATAACACTCCTCAATTCAGCGTACAAAATTTTGTCCGGAGTTCTGTTCCACAGGCTGAGGCCGATTGAGGAGTGCTTCGTCGGCGAATATCAGGCAGGATTTCGTGAAAGCCGATCAACGACGGACCAGATGTTCACCCTGCGGCAGATTCTCGATAAATTTCGGGAGTACAACTTGCAGACCCATCATCATTTGAAACGAGTTATGGCAGATTATGATCGAACATGGATTTCCGGCGAAGCTGATTAGACTGATTCGTGCGACGCTTGACGGATCGAAATCAAGTGTACGGGTTGCGGATGAAATTTCGTCATCGTTCGTAACCTTTGACGGACTGAAGCAGGGCGATGCTCTTTCGAACTTACTGTTCAACATAGCACTGGAAGGAGCGATAAGGAGAGCTGGTGTGCACAGGAGCGGAACCATTGTCACGAAGTCGCATATGCTCCTGGGCTTCACGGACGATATCGACATCATCGGAATCGACCATCGGGCCGTGAAGAGGCGTTCGTACCTTTTAAGAGGGAGAGTGCGAGGATTGGACTTACGATTAACACCACAAAGACTAAGTACATGATTGCTGGTGTTCAACGTCGGTCCGGCCATGCAAGTATTGACGAAGTGGTGCTAGGTGGGGAAAAGTTTGAAGTTGTGGATGAATTTGTTTATCTTGGTACTCTAGTGACGTGCGATAATGATGTTACCCGCTAGGTGAAAAGACGGATTGTGGCTGCAAATCGGGCCTTTTTTGGTCTGCGAAACCAGCTGAGGTCCCGCAGGCTGCAAACGAAGACAAAACTCGCGTTGTACAAGTCTCTGATTCTCCCGGTCGCTTTATACGGTCATAAAACGTGGGCGTTGAAATAAGTTGATCGGAGAGCTTTTGGAGTCTTCGAACGTAAAGTGCTGCGAACAATACTCGGCGGTAAACTGGAGGACGGCATCTGGCGGCGTCGCATGAACTACGAATTGTACCAGGTATATAAAGAGATGGGTATAGTGAAGCGAATACAACACGGCAGGCTGTGGTGGGCTGGACACGTAGCTCGTATGCCGGAGGAACGACAAGCTAAAATTATATTCAGCAGGGAACCAGGAAGGGGTCGTCGGCTTTGTGGAAGGCCGTGCACAAGTTGGATTTTTGCAGTTGAGGAGGACCTAAGGACTCTAAACGTTCAGGGCGACTGGAAGCGATTGGCTAGAGACGCTGGCCATGCTAGACGTCGATCTGGCTAACGTCGGTACCAAGAGTACCTTTAGTCGCAACGGAGCGGAGTCAATTATTGACGTGACCTTTTGTAGTCCTGGCCTAACAAGTAGTTCGAACTGGAGAGTAGATGATGGCTACACTCACAGTGACCACCTGGCGGTTCGCTACAGTATCGACTACATACGCGCCAACTTGTGACGTAGTTGGGGGGGGCGAGGCCAATCAAATACGGAAAATACTGACGCACTTCAGCTTATTTAGGCATATTCACGTGAAAACTAGTGCATTGAGCTGAAAAAACTTGAATATTGTCCAATTTTTGAGAGCTTCGCCCCCCCCCCCCAACTACGCCACAAGTTGGCGCCTATGATCGACTACAACAACAGCAGACAGCGGATAGAAGAAGAGGCGGCTAGGCAAAGGCCAAGCCCTCGCAGGTGGAAGACATCATACTTCGACGAAGGGGTATTTAGGGAGGCGCTCCGCCGTGAGCGAAACTTAATCGGTTTAGACGGCGACGAGCTGGTAGCGGTGCTCTCACGTGCGTGTGATGCGACCATGCCTAGGCGAGTCCACCCAAGAAATGGGAGGCCACCGGCTTACTGGTGGACCGACGCGATTGCGGACCTGCGCCGCGCCTGCCTACGGGCTAGACGGCAGATGCAGCGAGCACGATCAGAGGAAGAGCGAAACGAACGGCGGGTGGTGTTCGCCGCTGCAAAAGCCGCGCTTAAGACCGAGATAAGAGCAAGCAAAAAGGCCTGCTTTGAGGGTCTCTGTCAGAGTGTCAATACGAACCCGTGGGGTGACGCCTACAGGATCGTTATGGCCAAGACGAGAGGTGTGATGGCTCCTACAGAGCAATCTCCAGAGATGTTGGGGGGGATCATTGGAGGGCTTTTTACGAGTCATGATCCTAGTCCTTGGCCTCCTTTCGTAGGACAGCCGGGGACTGGGGCTGGCGATGAGGAGAGGGTCACCGATGTGGAACTTGCGGGGATAGCTAAGTCCCTTAGCGTAGGTAAGGTCCCAGGTCCAGACGGAGTTCCGAACCTGGCCTTAAAAGTAGCTATTGCAGAAGCTCCCGAGATGTTCAGGTCTGCTATGCAGAAATGCCGGGACGAGGGAGTTTTCCCAGAAGCTTGGAAGAGGCAGAGCCTGGTACTATTGCCAAAGGCGGGGAAACCACCCGGAGACCCGTCGGCATATAGACCAATATGCTTGATAGACACGGCGGGGAAAGTGCTGGAAAGGATCATTCTCAATAGAATGTTGAGGTTCACCGAGGGCGAAAATGGTCTTTCGAGTAACCAGTACGGCTTCCGGAAGGGGAGGTCCACCGTAGACGCTATCTTTTCGGTTACAAAAACCGCCGAGAAAGCACTCGAGCCTAAAAGGAGGGGAACTCGTTTCTGTGCGGTAGTGACTCTGGATGTAAGGAATGCGTTGAATAGCGCCAGCTGGTCTACTATTGCCGATGCGCTCTTGCGTCTGGGGATACCGGAGTACCTGTACAAGATTCTCGGAAGTTACTTTCAGAATCGTGTACTAGTCTACGACACGGAGGTAGGTCGAAAGTGCTTTCACATAACTTCAGGAGTCCCACAAAGTTCCTTCCTGGGTCCGGTGTTATGGAATGTCATGTACGACGAGGTGTTGAGGCACAGAGAACAGACATCCAGGCAAGAATAAATTTCATTCGAAAAGTTGTGTAAGGATTGGAATCATTACTTGAGTAAGGTTGCAAACCAATACACGATGACAACACTAACGCCGCCAAACACCATATTGCCACAGTCAGTGGTGAATTGAAACATTTCAAGTGGTGAATTAAATTAGTATGGGAAATTAACCGATTGCAGCGCCACGATGTTGCCACTTGTGTTGCCGATTTCAAATGGCCGTTAAATTCCTTACACAGTTTCCGAACTGGACTTGGATGTCTGTTCTCTGTGGTTGAGGTTAGAGTACCCAGTGAGAGTGGAGATTGTCGGATTTGCCGACGACATTACGCTCGAAGTCAACAGTGAAACGATCGAGGAGGTTAAGTTGACTACCGACCACTCGATCAAGGTTGTGGAGGCGTGGATGCGGTCCAGGAAACTGGAGCTGGCTCACCACAAGACAGAGGTGACGGTTGTTAACAACCTGAAGTCGGAGCAGCAGACGGAGATCAGTGTAGGAGAGTGCACTATCCTGTCAAAGCGCTCCGTCAAACACTTGGGCGTGATTATCGACGATGATCTGACCTTCGGTAGCCACGTCGATTATGCCTGTAAAAGAGCCTCCACAGCTATTGCGCACTGTCCCGGATGATGTCCAATAGCTCTGCGGTGTACGCCAGTAAACGCAAGCTTCTGGATAGTGTTGCTACGTCTATACTTAGGTATGGCGGCCCGGCGTGGGACACTGCGAGCGCGTACCGTACCATGTCATACGACGCTCTCTGCGTCATTACTGGCATGGTGCCAATCGGCATCCTTATCAGTGAGGACATGGAGTGCTTTGAAATGCGCGGCACAAGAGGCATACGCAGGACTGCCAGGATGGCCTCTATGGTCGAATGGCAGCGCGCGTGGGACAGTTCCACCAAAGGAAGGTGGACCCATAGGTTGATACCGAGGGTAGATAGTTGGATTAATAGGCGCCATGGGGAAGTTGCATTCCACGTGACACGGGTCGTTTCAGGTTATGGTTGCTTCCGACAGTATCTACACCGTTTCGGGCATGCGAATTCTCCCGAATGCCCAGCGTGCAATGGTTTAGAGGAAACGGCGGAAAACGTTTTGTTCGTGTGCTCGCGTTTTCGCACAATGCGTGACCGCATGCTTGCCACATGCGGGGAGGACACAACTCCGGACAATTTGGTCCAGAGGATGTGTAGGGATTAGTTTGGCTGGAACGCCGTTTCAACGGCTATCACCCATAGCGTCTGGGAGCTACAGAGGAGGTGGCGCGTGGACTCGGAGAATGGCTAGTCCAGATGCAGTACAAGAGGTGGTCCAGGGGTTCAGAGTCAGCTTCGTAGGTCATACCGGTGCCCTGCGGTCGAGATCGACCCTTACAGCGATTGAGTGGCCGCGGAGAGGAAGTCCCGGTAGTGGTGCTGTCGTAGCGTCGGTCTACTGGGTTGGATCCGAGCCCGCGTTTGGAAAGGGGCCCCCGGCAAGGTGCAGCTGATAGGGCCTGGAGGGTAGTGATACCCTTGCCTTCAGCAGGTCAGACCGGGTTGCAGGTGGGCATCAGTTCTTGATATCTGCCAAGGAGTTGGGCGTGGGCGGGGTTGACCCTACCCGCCTTCCGAGGGAGTGGTGTGGACCACTCGGGAAACTGGCTAAGCGCCAGCATGCTACCGTGATGGACTCTCCAGAGCGAGTCATCGATGTTCGTTGCTGCAGACTACGCAGCTAACCTTGAGGGTGCGATGAGTACTTGTCCCTCTCTGAAGCAATGCCTTCTTGGTGGTTCCGGAGAGACGAAGGGTTTGGCGACCATAGGAATGTGTTCTAGTGGGTTGAGGAGAGAGTAGGCCTGGCTTTTACCAGTGTTGTAGAAGACGGCCTTAACCCCACACTACCCTAATCTTCCTTTCCCTATGGTTTAGAAAAAAATAATGCTCCACAAATAACTAACAGGCCTTCCGATGTCGTACCGAGGCCGCCATCTTGGATTTTTATTTCAAAATTTGTTTTTCACCATGATGGCAACCACCGATTTTCAAAATTTTTGCATCAATTGAAAGCTGAGGAATTTATACATAACATATCAAAAAAATAGAATTTTTTTTCTTCTTTCAAAAGTTATCTGCCGTTTTGTAAACCATGTCACTTTTACGCACTGGGCCAGGTGCCGGCCGTTTACATAAATGCTGCGTTATTTCGCAGTGTTTACAAACACGAATTCAAAATCTGAACCCACTAATGGAAAGCTGGAGGTTTAAGCTTTTCAAAACACTAAATTGACAAACAGTCAAAAACGGAAACGAACCTCCGATTTGCCTAAATTTTGGGGCAGGTGCCTTTGTGTATACATGCAGGCGTAAACTCGGATGCTCTTGCATGTCATTGCCGGTGCGCATGGAAATGTATGGAGAAAACGTGGGTTAATTTACAAAACTGCAGTTAACTCTTGATAAGAAAAAAAAACATCTCTATTTTTTAGATATCATAAGTAACAATTTCATTGCTGATTGATTTTGTTTGATTTCTTTAGGGTTGTATTACAGAAATAATAAAAACTCGCAGTTTTTCGACTGCTTTTATGAAAACCATTAATAAAATGCTTTATAGTATACTTGAAGATATCCATAAAAACGGATTTTAAGAGTAAACAAAACTTTCCTATATGTAAACCTTCTGGCAATCATTATTACCACAATGTTTTATTCTTAATCACTTAACCTAATTTACAGCTCCACACGGTCAGAAAATTCACTCATTTTGGAGCTAAAGTGGGACAACTCAAAATTGAGTAAATTTTTTTTCAGCGATAGCGCTGGCCCAAGTGCAAAAATCTCATCAGTTTAAGCCGTATAATATTCTTGATGATGCGAAGAATATTATAAGGCTTAAACCAGTTGGATTTTTGCACTTGGGCCAGCGCTATCGCTGGAAATGCAATTTACTCATTTTTTGAGCTGTTCCAGTTTAGCTCAGTTTTGTGTGAATCTTACTCATTTTAGAGTAACATTTTCTTAGCGTGCACTAGGGTACTACGTGAGCGATTCCAGTTGGACGCTGCACTTCCACTTTGAACAGCGCCTAAATGTGTTCTATTCTATTCTACTGTATTGAACTGGTTGCCTTTGTGCTTCTTTCATTCTTCTACCACAGAGAACAGACATCCAAGTCCAGTTCCGAAACTGTGTAAGGAATTTAACGGCCATTTGAAATCGACAACACAAGTGGCAATCGCGTGGCGCTGCAATCGGTTAATTTCCCATACTAATTTTATTCACCACTTGAAATGTTTCAACTCACCACTGACTGTGGCAATATGGTGTTTGGCGGCGTTGGTGTTGTCATCGTGTATTGGTTTGCAACCTTACTCAAGTGAAGATTCAAATCCTTACACAACTTTCTTTGTGAAATTTGTTCTAGCCTGGATGTCTGTTCTCTGTGCTTCTACCCTGTCCATGGTAGAATTATGAGCACGATGATGCTGATGTGTGGCTGCTGTTCCTTTTCCAGTCCGATTGGGGGTCCATTTTGAGTTGCGGTTCGCCGATATCCAAATTCCGGGTCCGTTAGAGCTATACGCTCCGAAGATGGTCATGTGCCAGCTGCTTTCGGGGGAAGAGCAGCTGACGAAAAATTGCAAGTGCCGGGGCTGGGTTTGAACCCATGACCATCCACTTATAAAGCAAACGTGTGGACCACTGCGCCACGGGCCCCGACAATATTACCACAATAAAACTGTTAAAACTCTCAACAGATGGCGATCCGATCGATTAGTAACGACATCTGTTGGTGGAAACGCAGAACTACGACACTGCTAGGTTTATTGCGGTCATCATAAAAGTAAACTTGCTTTCGTTTTATTTTCGTTGATTATGGTTGTCGCCATATTGAAGAATTAGCTAACGTGAATGGACGCTCTCCGAGAGCGGTCCACTTAGCCGGAAGATGCTCTTAAAGAGGTTATCAAGAGGTTTTGATGTTTATATCAGTTTTATTGCAAGTTTTATAAAATTGGTCATGAAGATCTCTTGTAGAGCCGAACAAAACCTAAACTGTTAGTTGGGATGTTTTTTATTTACTTGTTCGTTTATTTGGAAGGCTCGGGCGCCACATGGGCATAACTGAGCCGAAATCTTTTGTTTTTACAATGAATTTACATTTTACAATTTATTACTGCCTTAAAACTATGTAAGTTTGGGAAGCCGAAGTACTCGCGGCTGTTTCGAGGTTAAAAATTGAAAAAAAAAAAGTTAGTTGGGATGTTATGTATAAATGTCTCAGCTTTCAATAGATGCAAAAATTTTGAAAATCGGTGGTTGCCATCATGGTGGAAAAAATGTTTTGGTATAAAAATCCAAGATGGTGGCCAAAATCAATATGGCCGACCCAAATTTTCATTGTTGTAAACAGTAGCTCTATCTTTCCTCTTTTCAACAACAATTAGTTTTGAGGTGGTTTTTGGAGAAACGTTCGAGTTATAACGGTTTAAGCTGAAACATCAAGAAATCCCATTGAAATTTTGCATACAAACTTTAGAGGCACAAAACTGACGAACGAAGCACCGAACCAAGCCGCACATTATTATCCTGGCTTTGCTCACTTGCAAAAAGAGGCAGCTTTTCCAAAACGAGCGCATTTGTTTACGAATTTTAAAGATTGGTGCTCTCGAAAACGTGAGTAGGGGTCCCAGTTGGCCATTGTGGCAGACATATTTGTATCCTCTGAAGTTTCTCCTTAAATGAGTCACCATTTGACCAAAATCGACGGGTCTGCAAAAATGGTTGTGGCTCTAACTAACGGGGGGTCTATCAATTTGAGTAACCAAATACAATACATTTTCCTTACTTTTTAGCGAGGTCTTTCAGAATATCGCCACATTAAACATTTTTGAAGACAAGGTGTAAATAGTGGGCCGGTCTTATCCATTTGTTAATCGATTCAAGATCTTTAGGCAACTTCCATTGTTCTGGTTAATCACGGAGTAGCAACCTCGATGTGTACGGTTATATTTGCTTTGCTTTGCATAAGCAGAGTGGGAAAAAAAAAATAAATCTTTTTATATACCCCTGTGATTAAAAAAACGATGACATCATTAAGAAATACCCACGTATAGTATGTTTCTTCTGCTCTGTTATCAGTGAAGAGAAGCAATGAATAAGGTCTCCGCCTGGTCGTACCCAAATAATGCAAAGGCAGAAGAATCTAAGAAATGAAGAAAAACATGAACCAATTATTTTGTCTCTCTATTTATTGACACATTCTACGGGCCCCGTATCATCAATACTCATTATTCAAAGTTTAAATTTGGCATATTACAAATATTTATAACTTTCTACATTACTCTTGTCGTCCAAAAATGTATTCAACATGATGTTAATGTAACAATAAAATATTTGCGGTTTAGGGGAAGATGATATAGATCGATGAGATTAGAATTGAACCTTATAACAACTAAGTTACCGGGTCATTAATTGGCTCGGTAGCTTAGTTGGTAAAGCACTTGTCTAGCGAATCTGTACATATGTACGTTGAGTTATTTGAAAATCATAATTGACCACACGGATTGGTATTACCGAAAATGTGCACTTTGAGTGCGTTATTCTTCCAGTGTTTTATTCGAACAGGGTTCCAACGTGTTCGTACGAAAAAATAATTAGGAAAATCGATCGGGAACGTACTGAAATAGCGTACTGGAGGCTTTAGTGCTTGGTGACACTAGCTGTTATGTTAACAGCTAGCAGTTGCCTTACCAACGAAAGAGTAGCGTGGCGCAGCTACATTTTAAGATGGGTGGAGGGTCATCCGATCCACCATTGGTAGTACTTCTGCTACAGCACTAAGCATCGCAACACCGAATCACTAAAACGACTGGTACGACGAATGTGAACGAGAAGAATGCAGCATGTCAACACTTATTGTTTTTTTTCTGCTAACGTAAGAACTAGGTACACGACATTCACAAGACGCGACACGCGAGACAACACATATGTAACACTTATCGTTCTTACAATCATCAAAGGGCAGACGCGCCAACTTGGTCAAATTATTGGGGGGGCAAAGCCTGTTTTTTCTGATTTTTTGTATGGGAAAATTAAAAAATCCTCAATTATTGGGGGGGCAAACCTATGCTTGCCCCCCCTAAGTTGGCGCCTATGTCAAAGGGTTAAAAATTACCTTTGTTGTCGACCGGTTTCGGGTGCAATGTTACCCATCCTCGGCACAATGTCCGACTGGCTACGTCGAGTGATTGTACGTTGTTCGTACTCGTCCGAGATGACGAGAAATCAGTTGATAGTCGTCGTGTTTATTAGGCCAAAAAGACCTGATATGATAGGGGGGGTCATCTTCGTTCATCAATGCTGGCTGCGTTTCATTTGATATGAACATAGATTCCCATGCATTGACTGCCTTGATCAGCTTCGCATTCTTCCACACTATGTTATGCGTAGAGGCTACCGTATGTGCTACAGCTCCGGATTCGTTGGGTTTGTTGATTTTTACTGCGTTTTTTACGCTCTTTCAAACGTACCTTGACCTTGCGGCGTGTTTGACCGATGCACAATGGTTCATTTTCCAATTTTCACGCTCTTAATTAATAGCTCGTAGGATTGAAGAAATAGAGCAATGGTGTTTTCGGCAAAGTTGACGGGAATGACCAGCGCCATCTTATAACAGTTGGCGTTTTCGGATCAATTCCCCCAAAAGTGAGATACATTTTTTTATTTTTTTTTTAATTGTTGAGATAGAGGGTTAACGTCTTCGGCAAAGTTGTAGCATTTTTGATTCCAAACAACTTTCCTGAAGACGTCAAAGTTTGAAATTTTTACACCAATGGAGATAAAGGCCTGTGTTTGAAAGTTAACCCCAAAAAGTAAAACATACTCACCCATCCAACAAAACGAATTACTGGATAAGCATCAGCAAATTACATTTTGCTGAAAGATCGGTTCTGCTAACTGATTAGTCAGCAAACATTGAAATAGCTGGCTAATCAGCAAAACACTTGTCAAACACTTACAATTTTCTGTAAAAAGTGTTCCTCGCCTCTTCATCCCGACTTCCAAACCGACGTTAGTACTAGCAGAAATTATGAAAACTCCGGCAAAAAAGTCTTCGGCAGCTTAGAGAATAAAGCGCAATGTTTTAAAGTAGGGTATTGTACCATTTGGGCAGGTGTACTTATTTTGGGCACTTGTCGCTATAACTAAGTCAATTTCAAACCGATTGATTTGAATTTTTGTACAGAGTTAGATACTGTACGTGCCTAACTCTGGACAAAATTTCAAATCAATCGGATTGAAATTCACTTAGTTATAGCGACAAGTGCCCAAAATAGGTACACCTGCCCAAATGGTACAAGACCCTGTGTCTCCTACATTTATACACTGCTGGCTTATTTAATTAATTTCAGCCAATAAGAAATCATTTGAATAACAGTTTTTGAAAAAAAAAAACAAACAAAAAACGCTGCCGGAATCGAGCGCGGACAAAATTGCTGGTTGACCAGCAAAGTATGCTGTCAGAACGCATTGCTGAAAAGCCAGCAAAAAATATATTGCTGGATAGATTGCTGTATCTACAGCATGCCAAAAACCAGCAAAATTTTGCTGGTTTCCAGCGAATTAAAAATATTGTGTACATTTTTTGAATTTTTAGACCCATACAATGTTCTGCAAGATTAAATGGATCAATAAAATACGCAACTTTGCCAAAGACATCAAATCTGTAGGAATTGAATGAGACGAGTTATAGATAAATTTATGATTTTTTCATCGACTTTTAGGGATAAATATCTTTTTTAGGGGCAAAAAGGCGCAGCTGAGGATACCCTTATCAGAAAGTACATCTAAAGAGCTTTCAAATAAGGATTAGTGGCCGGGTAGCCGTTTCAAGGTACCTGGTATATACCACACACTATTTTTATTTCGCTGGAAACCAGCAAAAAATTGCTGGTTTTTGACATGCTGTAAAACCAGCAATCCATCCAGTAAAATATGTCTTGCTGATTTTTCAGTAATGCGGTTTGACAGCTTGTTTTGCTGGTCGTTCAGCAATTTTGTCCAAGCTCGAGTCTGGCCGAAATGTTTTGTTTTTTTTTTCTTTTCAGGCGAAACAAAAACTGATAGAAATGTTCGTTTGGGTATCCAGAGATAGTAAACGCGATGAATGCTCATTATAGAAGTGGTGCATTCCATTTTAATGTAAACCGCGATGAAAAATATACATTTTTCGGATGAATTTTCACGCCCTTCTGCTCGCTCCAGTGTCTCGGGCAGGAACGCACACAATGTGTCCAGGAAAATGCTAAGTGTTTGACAACCCTCTTGCTGATTCTCAGCAATTTCTAACTTGGCTGAATCTTCAGCTATCATTACTGAATTTTCGGCACAGTACAGTTTGCTGATGGCGTTCCAGTAATTCATTTTGCTGGACGAAGAAATCGAAATTTGGTGTGCAGACTGTTCTTCCGGTTGGACTTTGTCCTTCAGGTTACACAGAAGATCACGTAACGTGTTATCACTCTTATAAACAACATGAAGTCCTTGTGGTCGAAGTGTATTTATGATTGGATTTTTGACTTTCAGGTAGAATGGGAGGCTTATTCTTCTAACTTCTTTTTTTTTTCAACTAGTTTTAGATTTAAGTACAAGTCTGTAAAAATTACAATTCCAGCTTAAAATTATTAACATTAATATTCTCTGTTGAAGTACACTAAGATCTTTTTTTACACGGTTCCTCGAATTAACACGTTTTTTTACACGGACTAGCGAATTACCACGGGTTTTTCAACATTCTCGCGCTAAGTGTCTGGAAGGGAACTCTTACTAAAAGGAAGAAAGGGGATTCATGGGAAAGGGTTGCAAGGAAATTTAAAAGTGGTAGAGGTATTAGGGGCATAATGGACAACCTAACAATAAGCAAATGAGTACGTTAGGCCTGTAAAAATATTATTGTAAATCATATTATCAGTTGACTTTCAACTTTGGGCTTCGTGGCCGAGCGGTCAGCGGCGTCAGTCGTTTAGGTGTCTCGTAAGCCTCGGAGTGTGGGTTCGATTCCCACTCCAGTCGGGGAAAACTTTTCGTCTAACGAATTCTCCACTGGGCCACTGGGTGTTATATGTGTTGTCCGTTGTCAAATGTTAGTATTGTTCAGTCTGTAGAGGCCGAAAGGTCGAAGATGGTGTGATTGTCTTTTAAAAAAAAAACTTTAACTTGTTTCCTACGCCTTTCAATCATTTACAGCAGGTAGAATGCTTTTATTGTGAAGAATTGTAAACCGTGTGTTTTTCAGGGCTGGCAGGAAAGGTACGGGGCGAAATGGACTGCAGGGGTGTATTTTATGCTAATTCTTTGGTTACATCGACCAGCTAAGTAATTTGCCTACGGAGATCAATACCACAGATATAATACTCCATCTTAGATGAGTTTACATAACATCAAAGTTAATTAAATAAAATTTAGGCTAAAATAATTGGATAGATTTTTTCCAAATTCTATAAAACGCCTAACAGTATACATCCATTCGTAATTGGCAGTGTTCATTTCGCCCTGAATCGACTACAACATTAAAATTGCTATTTTAAGTGAATTCTGATCAAAAATAAAAAAAAAACTTCATCCATTGCTAAATCTTCGTATACAAGTAGATAAGGTAACAATTCACTTGTTCTTATGGTGAACACACTCCAACACTCACAATACCTTATTTGATGCTACTTCGAAATTATAAGAATTTCACCATATGAAAAACATATTTCAATTTCAATGATATTTAGGTTATTTTGGAGCAATATAAATGGTATTTTTGAAAAATAGAACAATGACTTGTTCCTTTACACTTATGCATTAAAAGTTTTACATAAAAGTCAACGGTTTCGGCAAAAACAGGGGTGTCCATTTCGCCTCGGGTGTCCACTATGCCTCTAATCCTCCTATGAGCTGGAGGTATATGATGATGTAAGAGGTCTGCAGGAAAGGCATGTGTGGAGGGGGGTCTGTCTGTTGAAGGGGGGGGGGGGTTAATATATGGAGGGCTAGGAGGGGTTAAATGAGGGTTTTCCTAAAGGTGATTTCTGGAGTATGGCTAAGGTAAAAACAACTTAAAAGATGTTCTAACAAGAACTAAGGTTATCCAAGGACTTTCGCAAGTAAGCGCCTTAAGATCTAAAGCGTAATCGATGAACTGTCGTTACATTACTGATACGGTGCAACATCCTAAAGGCTCTTAGAGCACAGTTCTGTAGTGACGTAGTTATCAAAGATATTCTAGGACCTCCATTTCCTCAATTTCCGAGAATACAGGCCTGAAAATCTACGAGCGTAATCAAATAATGTTTGCTATATTATTGATGCGGTCAGCATCCTACAGATCTATGAAGCATAGTTCTGTGTAAAACTACTTCCCAAATATACTCTAGGTCATCCAAGAATTTCGGCGAATAAAGAATTTAAGATTTACAAGCGTAATAAATGGATTTTTGTTGCATTATTGATACAGGTCCATGGAGCATAGTTCTGAAGAGAAGTTATTTTCCCAGGATTGTCTAGGGCATCCAAGAACTTCCGCGAACAGTGGCCTTAAGATATACAAGCGCAATCGATGGATTGTAGTTTAATTAATGATACGGTTCTTGGAGGACTTAGAACATCTATGGAATTAGTTTCTTACAGAAAAATTGTTCATGGACCTGTAGCATTTTACAACGTATTAGAAATGTAACAACCATCCATTGATTACGCTTGTAGATCTTAATGCCTTTACTCGCGGAAGTTCTTGGAGGTCCTAGATAATTTTTGGAAATTATTTCTCTACAGAACTATGCTCCCTGGACCTGTAGGACGCTACACTTTATCAGTAATGTGGAAACACACCATTGATAACGCTTGTAGATATTCAGGTCTTTACTCATGGAAGTTCTTGGAGGACCTAGAACATCTGTGGAAACTATTTACATACAGAAAAATTGTTCATGGACCTGTAGCATTTTACAACGTATTAGAAATGTAACAAAAATCCATTGATTACCCTTGTAGATCTTGAGGTTTTTATTCGCGGAAGTTCTTGGAGGTCCTAGCTAGATCATCTTTGAAAATTATTTCTCTACAGAACTATACTCCCTGGACCTGTAGGACGCTACACTGTATTAGTAATGTGACAACAAACCATTGATAACGCTTGTAGATATTCAGGTCTTTACTCGTGGAAGTTCCTGGGGGGACATAGAACATCTGTGAACATTATTTCTATACAGAATTAATTGTTCATGGACCTGTAGCATGTTACAACGTATAAGAAATGTAACAACAATCCATTGATTATGCTTGTAGAGATCTTAAGGCTTTTACTCGTGGAAGTTCTTGGAGGTCCTAGATTATCTTTGGAAATTATTTCTCTTCAGAACTATGCTACCTTGACTTGTAGGACGCTACACTGTATCAGTAATGTAAGAAAAAAAACCATTGATAACGCTTGTAGATCTTTAGGTCTTTACTCATGAAAGTTCTTGGAGGATCTAGGCCATCTGTGGAAATTAGTTCCTTACAGAAAAATGATTCATGGACCTGTAGCATTTTATAACGTATCAGAAATGTTACATCAATCCATTGTTTACTCTTGTAGATCTTAATTCCTTTACTCGCGGAAGTTCTTGGAGGTCCTAGATCATCTTTGGAAATTATTTATCTACAGAACTATGCTCCCTGGACCTGTAGGACACTGTAAGAATGTTTTGGGCTCCTTGATTCGAAGCAAGCGAACTAAATTGAAGAATAAGTCAAGTTAATCAGAGTGAAAGTAGAGCGGTTTGAAACCATATTTTGAAGAGTATTACGGCACTGATAATTGTGAGGGTTTGTAATATATATTAAATAAAGATATTTTCTGTTCAAGGTCAAGCTGATCAACGAAAACAAGGTCTTTTGATTTGCTCTGAAGCACAGTGCCTTGAGTGTGGGGCCCAGACGATTACCGATTATTCCAGGATAGGACGCACGATTGAACAATACAGCGACTTCAAGCAATAGATGTCCTTAAACTTCTTGGCGAATCGGAAAAGAAAACCAAGTTGAGATGAAGCTTTGGCCACAACATGGTCCTTAAATGTCAGTTTAGAGTCCAGCCATACTCCCAGATCCTTAACAGTCGAGTCACGCTTCAACTTTACGCCATTCAGAGCATAATCGAACTGGAAAATGCTTTTCTTACGGCTGAATGATATAACGGAGCACTTCGATACATTTAGGGACATACGGTTCAAACTACACCAAATAGCAAAGGCTTCCAGCTGTTGTTGCAGAAACACAGTAGGTATCTTGACGTTGCTTTATCTGGAAATACTGCTTCAGGTCATCAGCATACGATAGTTTCGTGCATTTAAGAATAGAGTTGACATCATTCATGTACAACAGGAACAGAAACGGTCCAAAGGTGACTGCCTTGAGGAACGCCGGACCAGACAGTAAACGGCGAATAGACGTTGTCACCAATTTTCACAGCCATACTGCGACCTGTCAGATAGGATCGAAGCCAGATGAGAAAGTTGTCGTTCATGCCCAATTTGTCGAATTTGGCCAATGCGATTTGGTGGTTCATTTTATCGTAGGCAGGCGGTGATTATGTGACAAATCAGGAAACGTCGTGCATCCCGAGTGAATCGAGGAAGATGAATCGAGGGGTGTGAAGGAATCGAGGTGATCATGGTACTGAAACATTGAGCTTCCATTTAATTCATGTGGAACACCTTGCAGAGCTTCGGCGGGCGGTATATGTCAAAAGTTTACCCGACAGGACAGGGGCCGACCTATTATGGGATGATCGGCAGGCGCGCAGCAACTTCATTTTTTGGATTGGGTTTAAATGCTCTCACTATTGTTATACGTACTCAATTTGCTCTCTCAGTGGGAGCCTAAATCGGGAGCCAAACATTGTAGATTGAGGTTATGTTCAACCTGTGTGATCGATCAGGAAGTATTGTAATGTATTGGAATTAAAAAAAAAAACAAATATTTTTAACTCTAATTTATTTTTTAAAACAAATTGCATCTCACATATGATCAAACCATTTTCCTTCGCTCATTTTGATCAGCGACACATCCGCATAGATATAATAAAACAGTATCGTGACCTTTCCGACGGCAACCTTTCACGAAGCACCACATTGCAATCCACGTCCACACATTCTAACAAAACAAGTCGGTACTGAAGCTGTGCAAATCGTGAACAAGCGATACAGAACTACAGGAAACATTTAAATTATTCTCGAATGTAATCAAACTTTGTCAAAGTCATGTGTACAGATTCATGCTTGAACATGGTTTACCTCTTTTGAGAGAGCACAGAGAGTAAAATCCGGAGAAAAGAGAAACCCGAATGACAGATTGAGTAAAGCAATTTAACACATGAAACGTGTTTCAAGAATTACTTGAAAACAAAAAGGGGTTTGAGTCCGCTTTACTCAGTGTAATACCATCTGGTCAATACCAAGAATTACCAACCGCTCTCGAAGCAGTTTTGCACATCGTGATTTTGAAAGAAACAAAAGCCAGATCCTCCATGGTTTTTCCTTAGCTTAATCACATTTACCGAATACAGGTCTGAATTCGAAATTTCTATAACATATTTTTTGGCCTCATCCTCATGCTGGTCAGGCGCGAAAGGAGTCACATAGAACAACTCAGCACCGACAAACAGACGTAACACTTGTAAAATTTCCATCGACCACGCTTTTAACGATCATTTTAAATTTCCATAGTTGTGGCTTTTACAACCAGAGGCGCGCGCATCGTTTTTCTATGCGTTTGACGTTTCACACTAGCGCCTTCTGTTGACGATATTGCACAACACAGTGATTCGTGCAACTTTTCCACCAGGTGATGGTAGTGTGAACTGGGCGATGGATTTTCATGAAAATCGTTCAAGGTGTTACGTCTGTTTGTCTGTGGACTCAGTATCAATAGGAGCGCATGCATTGTTCGCAACCTTCAGAGGAATGGAAGAAGGTCTAATACAGCCATCTCGAGTATTGGATCGGTTACCATGCTCCTGCTTCTTAATATTTCTGATAGACCGCTGCTCACTGATCAGCGGGGTAACATTGCACATTTGCACAATGGTCCACGAAACAGATTTATGAGGAAAGATGCATTCAGCGCCTTCAAATGATTTTTTAGATTAATATGGTCTTCTGCAAAGTCGTTCCTAAAAATAAGACCCTTTTTTCAATATACATGAAAATTAGGGTGGTCCATATTTTCAAAGAAATTGGGAATCAAACTTTTTTATTTGCAAGAATAACTATATACATTCTTCGGGAAAGTTGTAGATCTATCAATTTTGAGCAAGTTTGCTGAAGACACTTTTTTATGTAGCTTTAAAATTGAAAAAATTGGTATTTTTCTGAAAAAACTTAGGGTGGTTCAAGAAAACCAGTTTTCTGGCGTTAACCTTTTTCAGTTTTGATGTTTCATCAAAGTCGCCCAAAAAACTTGTAGAACATTTGAAGACGCATCGCTTCGTGCGCTGAGATGGTCATTATCTCTTTTGGTTCAAAAGTTACAGGTGTTTTTCTTAAAAAATCATTTTTTTTTTTAAAGTGTTACGACGAGTTGGGACAAACATAAAACATATCTTTTGCCCGCATTCAAAAGAAGAAATGAGGGGTGTTATTTTTGTAACTCAAGTAAAAAATACTTGAAAAGTGCCTATTTTTTCTAGAAAATCATCCATATCTTTTGAACGGAATGACGTAGCAACATTCTCAGCGCACGAAAATGCACGTTTTTAGAAGCTCTAAAAGTGGGTTTTAGGCGACTTTGACGAGAAATTTGAAACAAAAAAAATAAAGCAATAAAACGATTTGTTCTAGCGTCACCCTATGAAAACTATGGGAAAATGTTTCAAATTTGGCCAAAACAGTTAATTCAAATTTCTCATCATAGGTGTCTAAGAACCATTTTTAGAGCTTTAAAAAACGCACATTTTCGTGCGCTGAGAATGTTGCTACGTCATTTCGTTCAAAAGATATTGATGATTTTCAAGAAAAAATGAGCACTTTCCAAGTATTTTTTACTTGAGTTACAAAAATAACACCCCTCCAATTTTATGGTATGTTTTATAAGAACATTTCTTCTTTCGAATGCGGGCAAAAGATATTTTTTATGTTTGCCCCAACCCCTCTTATCACCTTTTTAAAAAACTATGATTTTTTGTGAAAAACACCTGTAACTTTTGAAGCAAAAGAGTTAACAACCATCTAAGCGCACGAAACGACGCATCTTCAAATGCTCTACAAGTGTTTCTTGGGCGACTTTGATAAAACATCGAAACTGAAAAAGTTAACGCCAGAAAATCGGTTTTTCTTGAACCACCCAAAGCTTATTCAGAAAAATACCTCTAGATCGGTTAATTTTGAAGCTACATAAAAAGTGTCTTCAGCAAACATGCTCAAAATTGATAGATATACAACTATCTCGAAGAATGTATAGGGTAAACAGGTATAATATGCCCCCCCTAAGCAGAAATGGCAATATTTCTAAAATTGGCGCCTTATTCCATCTATTGTCCACTGCAAATCGTTGTTTCTAAAGTCAGTGAAGTGTTGCATGAGAACTTTATCTTTGGAGGGGCGACTATGGAAGCTTTGAAACGTTTTCCGAAAACGTTCCAAAATTTACCTTATCAAAACAAACGGGGCAATACGCCCCATCAAAATAAAAACTGTACCAGGGGATAATTCTACCACATGCTTATCCTAGGAGGGCCTTTTAACAAGTGTTTAACTGCATAAAAGTTGCAAAATAACATATATGTTATTATTGTTATATATATATACATATATGTTATTATATGTTCGCTTATAAGCGAACAGAACTGGCTTCGTTTACAATGAAGCCAGCTTGCAAAAGGTAAAATATTACGCCAAAAGCCTCGATTTCAGACTTTTTGATATTTTTATGGCTTTTCTATACCAATCAACTAACGGATCAGCTTGATTGCAATTAATCATCAATATTTAAGATTTCCAATCGATCCCGCATGCAAAAAGCGCTTGAATCTCTAGAAAATGAAGGAGGGCGTATTGCCCCGGTGGAGCGTATTATACCCTTTTACCCTACAGTAATTCTTGCAAATAAAAAAGTTTGGTTCCCAACTTCTTTGAAAGTATGGACCACCCTAACGTTCCTGCACATTGGAAAGAGGGCCTTATTATTAGAGACAACTTTGTAGAAGACCATATTTGCCTAAAAACTCATTTGAAGGCGTTGAATGCATCTTTCCTCGTAAATCTGGATCGTGGACCACTATGCATTGATCAAGCCGATCAACCGACCTCATGAAATGCTCAACATCCAAACGTAGCAAATCGACGGATCAGATTACTCAATGCAAAGTGTATATTAGAGTGGGTCATCGTTTATAAGGAAAAGTGAAAAAATCAATGGTACCCCATCAGATCAAAGCTTTTTTGATCTCATTTCAGGACCGAAATAAGTGTGCAAAATTTGGGCACGATCGGTTATGTCTACGTTTTGCGCATCGCGTTTGAAGTTTGCATGGGGGTTTATATGGGAAAACACACTTTTTGCATTTCTCTCATAACAAGCTCGAATTTTCCTAAAACTGTGTAACCGTTAAAGTAAAAACATAGCCTAGGGTGCCTGAAAAACTTTGTCGAAGACCGCGAAGTGATCTGATGCTTATGAAAAAAGTTATAGCGTTGGCATTGCTTGGCGAAACATCATGGTTTTGTTGCTATTGTTATTCCTTTACATGTTAAAACATAAACACATGCATGCGATTAGTTGGTTATAACTATTTTCACTAGCATCGGATCGCTTTGCGGTCTTCAACAAAGTTCTTCAGAACATCCTAGGCTATCATTTTACATTATCGGTTAAAAAGTTTCAGACAAACTTTTCAACTTATGGCTAAAATGCAAAAAAGTATGTTTTCCTATACAAAATCCCATACAAATTTCAATTGCAATGCGCAAAGTGTAGACGCAACCGATCGTGCTCAAATTTTGCACAGATACTCAGGACCCGAAACGGAACCAAAAAAAGCTATGATCTGAGAAAACGCTTCCGATGACCCACACTAGTGTATATGCACAGACAAACAGACGTATCACTTGGAACAAAATGCGATGAAAATCATCGTCACGGAATATAATCGCCCAATGCTAATTACGCTGTGGTTCGTAAACCCACTCAGTAGATGGCGGTAGTGAGCAAACGTCAAACAGGAGTAAAAACGATGCGAGCGCCATAAGCGAGCGATTTGCGAACTACGGAATATTTGAATAATCCGTTTAAAAGGGAAACGATGGGAAGTGAGTAGAGTGAGACGTCTGTTTGTCTGTGGTATATGCTTATCCAGCATATCGCTTCATTCGAAGCCTAATTTTTGTCACACCGATATAAGCACCCCGCTCTAACCATTGCATTGTAATTAAATATCAATCACCGGAACCCAAAATTGAGCACGACATAGCTAGCCATGAGATTCCTGAATACAGAGACTTCACAGTCAGCGTTCTTCCAAACAAGAACGACTTTTCATTAGCGATCCCTCTCCTTGTTTGGAATTGAAAAGAAACCCCTTAAAGGTTCTGCGATCCATAGAGAACACCGCATCCGGATTATGCCACCGAACCGTACATCATTGTCACGTTAGATCACTTAATAATTCGACAATTGTCGAACGAGCACAGTACGGAATAAAATGTATCGTATTGAAGAGTGTCGAATTAGCGGGGTTAGACAGTAGTTCAGTCCGGACACATAAGTTTGCACATCAATACTACCTAGATGATGTTAATGGTTGTATGTAAAGACAGAAGCAGGTCTAGTTATTGTTTGGAATATGTGGCATTGTGACAATGTGGTAAATCGTGTGTTTAATAGGCGTGTTCCATTTATTTTATTTCCATAATACATTGTTACTTAAAAGATTAAACAGAAATAAGTATAGAATATTATAGAAGATTCGTCTCTCAATTTGTCAATTAACAACAATATGTACCTTCTAGATACAGATTTCTTAAAATTCCATGCATGGCAGACAACCATAATAAGTACAATATTACAATTAAGAAATAATCCCCAATAACATAAACATTTATTAGACTAATGCGATTGTTTCGCCACCCGTAAAATCAGTTGCGTTCTAGTCACTCGTCCCAGCGCTTGACAGCGTATCGACCACGAGTTTGATGTTTCTAATTCTTTTCTCGGCATCAAGCCTTGCCACCGTCGAGGTAGGCATACGGGCATATCTCTCCATGATGCCAAGGATACCCTGCAGCTCATCGACAAAGTTGAATTGCGAGCAGAGCTTCTTGAGCTCGTGGCAGCATTTCAGAATATCTGCTTCTTTTTCATCGAGAGCATATTTCACGGCAGCAATGTCGGTGTCCAGGCTACCGATTTTAGACTGTATTTTCTCATTTTTGCTCACGCTCTGATCATAGGCACTTTTCATATCTTCGAGAACTTCTTCGACGGTTATTATTTTTTTGATTGGCCGAATCTTGGCGTTGTAGTGAGTATGGAGGGGATGTTCGCAGTGACAAAGCGGTTCAGAAAGAGATAAAAATATATTGATTAAGTTGAATGCCATGCTAATGATCGTAAATTCATTCAGTGCAATTCCAAGAATTATTTGGAATGGACTGATATTTTCCTCATTTTCATGGCACGCATTTGAGCATTCAGAGCAGATTGTATTGTAATCATCACATTGTACAAATTCCGTATGTTCCACTTGTGTTGTTCGCTTGTACTCGGAATAAATTTGAATGTCGGTGGATATGCACTTTTGTGTGATTTTCATAATATCTAGTTCGTTTTGAAGACTCTGGTATTTCTTCACCTCCAGCAAGATGCTATGCAGCTGCGATTTTATCCTGTCTCTTTTCATGCGCATTTGTTTGAAAGCCTCGGTCGCTTTGCCACCAAGCTGCGTCAAGTTTTGGATCAATTCTTCAATGGTTTCCATCGAACATTTCCATTCCTTTTCCACAGCTTTCTTCTTACGCCCATTGTCCATCCATTGTGATGCTGGTCTACTGAGGGCAGAGTTGTTCATGTAGAATACGTTTACCTCATGAACAGTCCAAGGTTTCAAATACGCCATATCAAAGTTAACGGATGCAGCAGAACAATTTGTTAGAACAACGACGAGATTCTGCAGCAGGACGTCCGGTATTGACCTTTTCATCAGACACAGTGTGTTGCGTAGTGTTACTGTAGCTCGGGTCTGTGTCCCATTTATAACGAGAACGATTGCTGTCAGTAATCCACTCTGCTCAGCAGCACCCATAATTTGCTGAATGTTGAAGTCATCCTGTATCACTCCTTCGGTATCACTAAGCCCTGGCGTGTCTATGAAGTTGAATATCGTGTCATGTTTTCTGAAATTATACACAGCACATGCTCTAGTTTTGCTTTTTGAAGCATCCTGAACGTTGTCTTCGTGGTGCTTTAGATCTTCGGTTGTCACATGATGCTTCGTGGGAATGGCAATTTTCAAATTGTCGAGTGTACCATTATGGAAATAATTCATCAAATAGTTTATCAGTGTTGATTTCCCTGAACCAGTTTCGCCCAACAGCATAATGTTGAACTCCTTTTGAATGTCTTGTTTCGACGACGTTTCCGGTTTGATGGATTCCATGACGAATACAGTTCAGGGAGAAGATATTTTGTAATGATCTGCGGAATAAGAGAAAACGGTTAATGATTATTGGCGTAGCTAGAGAGAAGACATGGAAGGTCAGTTAAAATGGGTTGCTCGTGTTGTAGCAATCGTTTTGGTTGCTCTTATAGAGGTTTTCAACAAGGTTGTGACCATTCATTTGCAAAGATTTACATTCATTTGCTATTATTTCAGTTCAGAAGCATGCTATCGAAAAACAATGTATGGATGAATTTAACCTTGTAGTTTTATCTGAAAGTTTGCCGAATAACATTGGGCTCCGTTGGTGTGAAGTCAGTCAAATGACGCTCAGCATCAATAAATGCTTCGTGATAACATTCTACCGTTGTAAAGCTGTGTGTTGTAAAATTGGCGATACATCCATTCAGCGAGTCAGCCAAGTAAAGACAAGATGCAAGTATTGTTGCACTTTACACTGTACACTTCGCTTGTTCGGTAGATTTTGGAAACCTCATCCGTTGTTTGGTGTCCATATCAAGCAAGCTGGGTGTAGACGTGTGCGCCGCCGCCGCCAGTTAAATTGACACGGTGCGCCGCTGTTCATATTTTTCCATGCCGCCGAACAAAACTTCTTACGCCGATGAGAAAACGACAAAGATTTTTTTCTCGCCAACACTTTACAAACCATCTATTTAAGCCCGTTAAACAGTTTCTATTGTATTTTGTATTTTTATTTGATTTACTTTAGTGATTTCTTACAGCAATACCTTGAAGATCCTTATTTATTCTATTTCACGCAAAAACGTCCATTTTCCTGGCTGAAAATTTGATGAAAATAACTTAGATTTAAGGATCAGTTTTCACTGTTATGGACACCCCAAAGGACTTTGGACCCTCTTCACAATATATTTTGGACACCCGGTGTTTAAATCCGATTGAAACTATTTTCGAAGAATCTGTTACATGAATATGCTGGATCACATCCTTATAACTTAATTGGCAATGGCTGGAAGTTTGCGAATTTAGTGCGCTA
Source organism: Aedes albopictus (assembly GCF_035046485.1). Classification (NCBI taxonomy): domain Eukaryota; kingdom Metazoa; phylum Arthropoda; class Insecta; order Diptera; family Culicidae; genus Aedes; species Aedes albopictus. Next base: position 115,296,611 of record NC_085136.1, on the reverse strand, counting down.
GAATGAAAAACGTTTTTGTTTACATCTGCAAGTTTCCTCAGCTCCACATTCTCTTTTTGTTAACATGTTGCGACACACGCACGGATGACGAGATTGACAAAAGTTAATTTCAAGGTAAATAATGATATTTCCAATGAGGAAATGATTGCTGCCCGTGCAGAGCAATCTAATTTAACGAATGAATCTAAAAATTTGCGTCATCTCTTTATTAAAATCCATTAAAGTTGTGATAATACGATCCAGGGGGTCCAAAATATATTGGTTACCCTAATTCATGAGTTCCTCCTTCACGTATTTCACCGATAATTCCTACAGAAATTCCTACATGGATACCATTAAGAATTTTTCTTCGGATTCTTTCAAAAAATTAGAAATATCTTCAGGAACAATTCCTAGAAAGTTTTACATATATTCCTTTGGAAATTTCTAGGAACCTTTACAGAAGTTAGTGAATTTCTCCAGACATTCTCCATGAATTTTGTGAAAAGATTGGTCCAAAAGGTTGGAATTCCACCAAGGATTTTTGAGGGAGAGTTTCCATAAATTTCTTTAGCAACTCTGTATAGAATTATTTCAGAAAATTGCTTGGGTTTCTTCTACATAATCTTCAGGAATGAAATAAACAATTTGTTCAAAAATTCCTCCAATGATTCATTCAGAAATTCATCCATGGATTCCATCTGAAACCAATAAAAAAATCCATCTGAAATAAGATTCCTTCAGTAGTTTAAGGATTGCTCATGAATGTCAGTAAGAAATTACCTCAATCTATTTTCCATGATTTTCTTCCAAGAAATCCCTTGGAAAATATCGTTAATCAGTTCCGAAACTGTGTAAAGAATTTAACGGCCATTTGAAATCGGCAACACAAGTGGCAATAGCGTGGCGCTGCAATCGGTTGATTTCCCATACTAATTTAATTCACCACTTGAAATATTTCAATTCACCACTGACTGTGGCAATACCACAGAGAACAGACATCCAGGCTAGAACAAATTTCATTCGGAAAGTTGTGTAAGGATTTGAATCTTTACTTGAGTAAGGTTGCAAACCAATACACGATGACAACACTAACGCCACTAAACACCATATTGCCACAGTCAGTGGTGAATTGAAACATTTCAAGTGGCGAATTAAATTAGTATGGGAAATTAACCGACTGCAGCGCCACGCTATTGCCACTTGTGTTGCCCATTTCAAATGGCCGTTAAATTCCTTACACAGTTTTGGAACTGGACTTGGATGTCTGTTCTCTGTGGCAATACGGTGTTTGGTGGCATTAGCACCGACTAAACCGACGTGCCACTCGATTCCGAGACTTGACCGAAAACATTACACGGTAAATTCAAATTGCAGCGATCGCTAGTGTCAAATTGAAAGTGACGTTTAGCCCGTCATAACATTTATACAGCCGGCGTCGCGGCGTCGCGGCGTCTTGATCAAACGCTTTGTAAACAAAAACACGTGATGGCCAGTATTGTCAATCTGTAGCTTCGCGTTGCCTCAGAATGGAGCATTACGGCAATTACGGAATACTTAAGAATTTTAGGAAGCCGATTAAGGATGTTATATTAAATGTCCCAGCCTGAAAATAAATCCAAACATTGGTGGCTGTTACCATCTGCACACTACATTCCCATCGGATTATGCAAGCGTCGCGACGATGATGCTGCTCCTGCTGCCGTTTTAGTGACGCTGACTGGGCTGACTACTATTTCAACTTTCATTTGAAAAAAAGAAAATCTCCCAGAAGACAATACTTATATGAATTAGGCCTAATAATAAATTGTGCTTTCGGAAAATTAAGATATGAAATTGTGTTCTGATAAAATCAGCAGAGTGGCTGCAGTATGACGAAAGCATGACCACCGACGACGGTGACGCCGCGGAATACAAACAAACACTCTACGTTTAAACCAATCAAAGTATGAAATTCTGTAAGATTATTGAGTCTTTTACGCTCCTAAAAAGTTTTGTTTTGAACATAGTTCGTGAATTTATCTTTTCTTAGTTTATCATGAGAAATTTTGGCAATTATTATGAAATAAACAGCATTATCCAATGTTTGAAAAATCTGTTCATTCCAGCACACCTATGGGTGGCATTATTTAAGAGTGTTCGAAATATTTCGGCCAAAATAGTTCTGAACCAAAATCAACAGATAGCGCTAGTTTTCAACGGTTTTTATTTTGAAATTTTGGACGAGAATTTCATGAACCTTTGCACTAGCTGGCATGTCGGTTCGTCGGTGGCATTAGTGTTGTCATCGTGTATTGGTTTACAACCTTACTCAAGTAAAGATTCAAATCCTTACCCAACTTTCCGAATGAAATTTGGTCTAGCCTAGATGTCTGTTCTCTGTGGAAATACCTAGAAGGTTTCTCTTTGGAATGCCTCCTGCAGTTTTTAAAGAAAAACTTCCCGAGATTTCTTTGGAGATTCCTCCGGGAATTCTTTGAGATATAACTCCACAGATATTTACAGAAGTATTTTATAAAATTACATAGAATACGTAGGAGCTATTCTTGGAGAGTTATCGGAAAGACTTCTATCCACTTATCCGCGATCGGTAATGGCGGCGGCGGGCATATCCAACCGGTTCGGAATTTGACGTTTCTTGGGGGAAATCCAAAATAGTTTCATTCCCCTCCTCACCCCTTCATCCACCAATCGGTGGCGCCAACCGATTGCGATCCCCACGAAACGTCAAAATTCGAATCGGTTGGTTGTGCCCGCCGCCGCCATTACCGCTCGCGGATAAGTGGATAGAAATGCTTAAAAAAAATCCTGATGAGATTTCATTTCATTGAAACGATTTCAGAAATAATCGTTAGAGGAGCTCCTGGAAAAGTCCTTGGGGGAGCTCCTGAGATTCACCACAAAAGTACAGTGAATTGGACGCAGTGGTTTAATTTCCTCAACAGGGTAAGAAAAAAAAACTCCTGGAGATGGCTTTGGAGAAATTTCTTGAAGCATTTTATGAGAGATTTTTGGAAAAAAAATAAGGAAAATCATCCTGGATTAGTTTCTGATAAAATCGCTCAAGGCATTTTTTGAGAACATCCATGAGGAATTTCTAAATTACATTATGAAGAAGTTTCTGAAAGAATCCATACATCGGAAATTCGTGCAGAAATTGCAGACAAAAGTTCTAAAAGAATTCTTGAATAAATGAATTGTTGAATGATGATTTGAATATACTTCTGGGTTCTTGAAATAATTTCTTGCAGAATGTCTGCTTGGTATTAATGGATAAAACTCCCTGATACAATTTCCCTAGAAGAACTTATGAAGTATTCATAAAGGAATCGCAAAAATAAATAACATGGAAAACTGGAAAATGCTGTGCAGTAATTCTAAGAAGAGATATTCTTGAGATATTCCTGGAGAATCGTCAAGAAATAATTCCTGAAGTGATTTCTAAAGGAACTTCGCGGAATTCCTGCAAAGAACCCTAACGGTACTGAAAAAATATCAGGTATTACTATGACATCACTGGTCTTAAATTAGTTTTAAAAAAGAATATCCTAAGAAGAGACGTGTGACGTTGTGAATTTCTATCGAGAAGAATTCTTTATAAATTTGCTGGTAAATGTTCTCAAGGATTCTCTCTAAAATTTATAACATAATTCTTGCAAGGATAGTTTTTATTAAAATCTCTGATTTATATACGTTTACACCCTCAACACAAAATATATGAAAATTGTACTTAAGTACAGGAAACAAATTATTCTGTATTAACGTTTTTTAGCATTTCACTAAAAAAAATGTCACGCCGATTACGCCGCCGCCACCGCCGCTGCCTCACATTACTATAAACGCCGCCGCCGGTGAAAACTGCTTCGGCGCACACATCTAGCTGAATGGACAGACTGGGACGTATTCAAAAACGGTTTGTGCGCTATGCCCTACGACGACTTCCTTGAAGAAACCGTACCATACGAAGACCGGTGTTGCTTACTTGGAATAGATTCTTGATATGGAACTTGTGTGATTCCGATCAACCCGGACCATTTCGGGGTGTGCAACGATGTTCGGCGACAAGATGCAGGAGAAAAAGAAGATCCGTGTTGCTACATCCTGAAGACGATGCGGCTAAAGACGAGAAATGGCAGAAGAGCTCCAACTGATCGTCATGGAGTGGGTCAAGCGGGCAATCGTCCAGTGGCTGATCGTTAGGCTGAACAATGCCGGGGCGTTGATCCCGACGCACTTCTTCCCGGCGAACTGGAAAGGCAAGCTTTTCATCAAAATCCGCAAAATCTTTCTGAATGTGGATTGTTCTCGGGAGCAAATCATATAAGTACGGTGGATCTATCGGCGAACCCGATCAATGACCTTGCCGCGATAGTGGATGGAATCTTCTATCCGATCATCAGCAACCCGCGCAATCCGGAAGGCTGGCTGGACGTTACAAAGAAGGACGTCGACAGCCACTTCCAGGACCTGCGGAGCATTATAACTAAGGTAGGTTGGTATTGTGGGTTTAGCACTAAATTGATTTCCGAAAAAACTTCATTGACTTTCGCTACCTTTCCTATGCGTTAAACATAACGTCGGAAGTAGTGCGCTGTACAGTAAATCTGGTTTTCTTTACAGCGCACTACTTCCGACGTAATGTTTAACGCATAGAAAAGACAGCGGAAGTCAATGAAGTTTTTTTCGGAAACCAATTTAGTGCTAACGCCACAATAGGTGGATCGCATCGCATGGTGCGTAAATTTTTTCAACAACTATCATCGTTTTTTGACGAGATTGGGGGATGCACGAATCGATTCACGGTTCGTGGCGAGAACGCATTAGATACTTCTGTCTATCGGCTAAATTTTAGTGCTTAAGGGGAGTTTAAGTGGGCAAAAACGGTTTAAAGCACGACTTTAAAGAGGACGTCGGTAAATTCTCCAGATATGATTCATGAAAGGTCACAAAACATGTCCTCAGATCTTATCACTTCCCCGTTTTCGTGCCTGTCTTTGTAACATCCTAGTTTTTGATAAATTTTCTGTTTTCTTTCGAATTGTTCCGCCTTCTGTCACATCTCGTGCTGCAGCATTGCAGGCTGCAAAACTAATCGTTTCCTTATCTCCACACTATGCACGCTTCGTTGAAAACTGATTTACAGGGCTCCAGCGATCTTCGAAAGAGACTTCATGAATCACAGCCTAAGCTAGCAAGATACTGCGCAATGGCAAATTTGACAGGCGTCGGTACCGTACAATTTACAACCCTCGATTCTAGACCAGGTTTTTACACCAATTAGGTCAATTACGTCATCTCACAAAAAAAATCAAATATAAATGGGACCTACACAAATATTTGTCGGAACAGGTCGACATAAATCCAAGGTTTGTCATGATTTGCTTTTTGTTGATGAGCAAATGCTCGACTTGATTGGTTAAATATTTATCATTATGTAGAAAATGGCGTACTCTTCTTCTTCACATTCAAGGGGGCTATAATTTAATGATTTTGTTTTTTTTATCAAGTTGAGTATAATTATAATTGCTCATTAATAGTTCTGCTATTGAAGCAAGTAGTGAGCATTAAAGTTTGCCAAATTAGTTAACATTTTTTAACTTTGGCATCATATTCACCTAATTTCGTTAGTTTCGAGTTCGAAGAAACTCAATGATGCTGTAGAGCAAAAATCGGCAGTAGGGATTTGAATGGCATTTTATTACAAATAAACATTTACGTCATGAAAAGGGCATTATTTATTTAAGTTTCGAAAAATTACCCCTAATAATTTCTGTTTCAGCGATAAAGGTAAATTGTTTTATTGACGTATTTGTCGTGTTTTTCTCCCTTTACATCTCATCCAAATTCCAGCATAACTTAATCATACAAAATTCCAGGCTATTCCAGTTCCAAAATCCTATTTCCTATCTATTTACGAGAGCGTCGGTGAGTCGCTGCCATCTCGATAAATAGATATCATCCCTTCCCATCAAAATAACGTGTTTCTTATCGTTTCAGAGAGCGATCAATGGCGCTTAAGCCTAGGCTTGTAGGCCAGGACACATGGTCCAAATGCCTGTGCCCCATCCCGGAAGCAAAAAGGCCCATGGAGTGACAAATTTCTTAGCTATGTCACTCCCAACGTTGGTGTTGAACACTTACACTCACATCAACACATCTACATGATCAACTCAAATACACTTACACAATCTGAATCTTGCCGCATCACTCGCTTATAGTGAATCCCCAATCAACCCTTTCCAAATATCCAACTCCTTGACAACTATGGGGGTGCACGCTATGTCCAAAGCGAAATATTATAAAAAGTGAATGTACCTAAAAATGTATTCGCTTGAACCATATTTTTGGACTTCTAGATTCAAAAAATGTGTGGTTTAAAATAATTCATCTTTGGTTTTTTTTTTCACACATTTTTATATGGGAAGAAATTAACCTTAAAATGACTTTTTTCGATAGTTGTATGAGAAAGTAGGAAAAAAATCAAAAATATAAAAAAAAACTCAAGATGAAATATTTTAAACCGCACAGATTCTGGAACTAGAGGTCCAAAGCTACGATTCTAGGGAATAACATTTGAGGTACATTCGATACTTACCTTTGGACAAAGCGTGGGATATCGGTGAGTCACTGATCTCTTGTAAAGTAGGTGTCATATCATCACGTTCTTTCCTATCTTCGTAACGAAGTAGATGGGCGTGGCCGGCAATGGAAGTTTTCTGTCTTTTTTACTTCAACCTCTGATTGGATAGCTGTTCCTTCCCAAATAGCTTTCCATAAGCAATTTGAATAGGAGTATTAAAATTTTAACATGACAACCTTCAGTATGCAATCTACGAATTACTCCGATACATCGCAACGCAACGCAACGCATTTTTCCAAGAATTCTTCCAGATGTATCTCTAGCAGTTCTTCCAAGGATTCATTCAAAAAAGTCTCCATTCAACTTTTAGAAATGTATTGAGGAAAGAATTTCTACAGTACATCAGAAATTCATCTACAGATTTTTTTCCAGGAATCTTTCTAAAAGTCTAAATGTGAAGAAATCCTGCAAGAATATCTTGAGGAATCCCTGGGCATACTTCTGACGAAAACGCAAAAGGGATTTTCAAATATAACTCTTGTGAGAATTTCTGCAATAATCCCTGAAGGTATTTCTCACGGACTCCTTGGAGGACTCCTGTAAAAATTTCCAAAGATGGCACTGTAGAATTTTTAGAGTAATATCTGAAAAACTTTATGGAAGAACTTTGAAAAAAAAACTCTTGCTTATATTCCTAAATTTCTTTTGAAAATACAAGAATCTTTGGAGAACTCCTTGTTAGAATTTCTGGATGAATCCCTGAGCAAAAAAAAAATCCTGGACACATTCATGTGGGACTTTTTAATAAAATCTTTTGAACAATTCCTGAATAAATATTTGGTGAACTTCTTGAAGAAATACCTGTACAATTTTCTGAAAGAATCTTTGGAAGAATTTCTGAAAAAAAACAGTGAAAAAAATATGAAACGAATCTTCAAAAGAATTTCTGCAGAAAACTCTAAATGTATCCCTGCAGACACTCCCGAAGAATTTCCTCAATGAGTCCAAAGGAAAATTTCTAAAGTAATCCTTGACGGAGTTTTAGAAGCAGCTCATGGGCTTTTCTAAGTTGTTGATTGGATTTTTTAGATAGAAATGGCCTGACAACAGCAATGTCAAGGGGGATATTAAACGTCATAACTCCATCCAAGATTTGTGCAAGTATTCATACTATGCAATGTTAAGGAAATTTTAATGGCACAAATGTCCCAAATGAAAGAAAACAAACCTTGGGATCTGGAATTTTTTCCAGAGGTTACGAACAGGATAGAAAAAATGTGGGATTAACGGTTCAATAGCTGGAACAAGCATCCTAAAAACTCTAATTAATTTACTAAAATTTAGTGCTCCCATTTTCATCCTATAGATAACAAAGCTATTAAGCGCTATTTGTTTAGTTTTTCTTTTGTATTTTTAGTTGGGAGTTGGGATAACGGAAACAATTGGTACATAAATCGTCCGTTTTTGGAATAGGATGAACATGGGGACAAAGGAAAGAAGATGGATCAACATACCCTAATAATAATAATTAGAATTACTTAAAATGGAACGAAAATAGATACTTTCATCTTTGCATTCTAGTCACTCTTCTCAGCCTTTGACAGCGTATCGACCAAGTGTTTGATGTTTCTAATTCTCTTCTCAGCATCTGTTCTTGCCACAGAGGAAGTAAGCGTACGAGCATCTCTCTCCATGACAGCAATGACGCCCTGAAGCTCGTGCACAAAGTTGAACTGCGAGCAGAGCTTCTTGAGCTCATGGTAACATTTCAGTATTTCGGCTTCTTTATCATCGAGAGCATGTCTCAGTGCAGCGATGTCGGTGTCTAGGCCTCCAATTATATACTGTATTTCCTTGTTTTTTCTCACGCTATCATCATAGGCGTTTTTGACATCATTACAAATTTCTTCGACAGCTTTTGTTTTCTTGACTTGCTTAACTTTGCAATCGTAATGACTAAACGGTGTATGACTGCACTGACATTTGGCTGAAAAGATATATTCTACAAGGTTGGATACGTCTCTATAAAACGGTATTGATTTGTACGATGAGGGCATGGCTTTGCATGGCGTTAAGCATACAATGCAGAATTTACTGACATCTTTACTTCGTTCCAATTCCGTATATTCCACTTGCTTTGTTCGCTTGTAGTTGGAATATTTTTCAATGTTGGTAGATACATTTTGCTGTGTGGTTTTCATCATATCTAGTTCGTTTTGAAGATCCTGGAATTTCTTCACCTCCAACAAAATGTTATGTAGCTGAAATTTTATTCTGTCTCTGTTTATGCGCATTTGTTTGAAAGCCTCGGTCGCTTTGCCACCAAGCTTCGTCAAGTTTTGGTTCAATTCTTCGATAGTTTCCATTGAGCATTGCCATTCCTCTTCCACATCTTTCTTCATACGCTCGTTGTTCATCCATTGTGATAGTGGTCTACTGAGGGCACAGTTGTTCATGTGGAAAACGTTCGCCTCAGCAATAGTCCAAGGTTTCAAATGCGCCAGATCGAAATTTACGGAAGTAGCAGAACAATTTGTTAGAACAACAACGAGATTCTGCTGAAGGACGTCTGGTATTGAGCTTCTCAACAGACAAAACGTATTGCGTAAGTTAACTGTGGCTCGGGCCTGCGATCCATTTATAACAAGGATGATTGCAGTCAACTCTCCACTCTGCTCTGCAGCTCCCATAATTTGCTGAATATTGAAGTCATCCTGATTCGCCCCTCTGGTATCACTGAGCCCTGGGGTGTCTATGAAGTTGAATGTAGTGTCCTCTTTTCTGAAATTATATACAGCACAGGCTCTAGTTTGACTATTTGAAGAATCCTGAACGTTGTCTTCGTGGTGGTTTAGACCCTCCGTTGCCTTATAATGCTTCGTGGGAATGGCAATTTTCAAATTCTCAAGTGTACCGTTATGGAAATAATTTGTCAGATAGTTTATCAGAGTTGATTTGCCTGAGCCGGTTTCGCCCAACAGAATAATGTTGTTGTTCTTGTGACGATCTTGTTCCCACGACATTCGCGGGTTAAGGGATTCCATGACGAATGCGATTTACGGTGAAGATATTTTTTATGATCTGCGAAAAGAGAGAACGCAGTTAATAATCATTGGCATACCTCGAAAGGAGGGCTGGCCCATGCCTTCATCTGGCCCACCTCCCTAGATTTATTTTTATGGATTCTGGATAAAAATGTACATACGATTTCAAGTCAATTGGCCTAATAGGTCATATGAATAAAGTTGAGTAAATACTCTTTACTAAATCTATGTGAAGCCGTAGAGTAAATCTCTGTGAATCTTCACAGAGATCTGAGTAAAGAGTATTTACTCAGCTTTATTCATATAGCCTAATGACGTGTTGCCAATGAAATAATAGATCTTCGTGGAAACACGCATTGTTATTCCAACAAATGATATAATTGCACATTGCAATTAATATTTTGGCCTATTTAGATGCGGTTAAAATTAGGCAACGATTCGTTATGAAATGAGCTTGCTTTGCGTTTTTCTTGATCACAGTACGAGACTAAGAAGAAATGTGAAAAAAACTGAGTTGATCGTGCTTGGCCAAAGTAAATACAATTTTTCACTGAACCCGGAGAGACTGAAAATCTCAAAAGGGAATGTCCATAAATTACGTCACGCTTTTGGGGGGGAGGGGGGTTTCAGTAAAGTGTGACAACCCATACAAAAATTTCAGAGATCTTATACAAAAAGTGTGACATAGAAGGGGGGGGGGGGGTTGAAAATAGTAAATTTTTGCGTGACGTAATTTATGGACGCTCCCTAAATTAAGTGAATACATTAAAACTTATGATGTGTTCTTTGGCATCTTCCTTTTCTTGCACAGACACATTTTCGCCGTTCCAGTGCGTTGGTTGTTAGAATTCCAGTGAAAACTTTAGACAGAATCAGAGAAATCACAGAAGAACTTTTGGAAAAAAGTTTCTGAAGCAATCCCAGCAGAAGCTCTGGGAGTTATCGCAGAAGAGTTTCTGAAGAAATCCTCGAAGGAAATCCTGCGGGAATTTAGGATTTTTTAGAAGTTTCTGAAGGAACTCTTGGAGAAATCTACTGTACAGTCTTTTCCAGACGTTTTGCTCAGAGGAAAATTCTCGGACAATGGTTAACATATCTAGAAAGTTACGTATTACAACCATAAACAACCGCAATCGCTGTCGAGTATCTTCCACGCCAAGTATTTTTTTTTCGTATTTTTTGTTGTTTCGCGCGCTACTTAAATCCCGATTCCTCTGTTGCTTAACGTGTTTTGTACCGTCATACCCGGCTGGTTCGACACGTTTTAATACGACACTTCTTAATTCGTACCCCGCTTATTTGGCATATGTCGAATTAAAAAGTGTTCAAATGTCACAGCGATGTACACTGTAAAATCAAAACAGTTTGATATTGAGCTTATACTCGCACCGACAGCAGCTACTCTTGCAGCCGCTAATTCTAGAAGCTCTGAGTTGGTGCATTCGACACCCAAACCACCTGGAGACCAACCGGAACGAACTGAGGATGGCAACAATCCTAGAAAGAACGAGCTTTTTATTCGCACCACCGCAAAATCTGTTGAAAATTAAGTTTCATAACAAATCCGGAAAACAAAACAAAAACAAAAATAGAGTTATCAAATTTCAATGAGCATAATGGTGTATGGTGACCGTGACCAGTTTGTCGAATTAAAAGTTTACCCCGGTTATTCGACAACAGTAGGTGTCGTATTAGCGGGATAACACGGTAAAGCCCTATTCAGCAAGCTAGAAATTGTCAGTGAAGTGATTTATTCAGCCGAGAGTATCAATCCAATCACACGTTCTCCACCTAGCTGTGAAGATGCAAACAAAGTTGAGGACCGTCTGCACACAATAGGGGAGACTGGGGAGACTTGATCCCTTTTACTTAATTTACCTGAAACTTTAAGAAAAAACATAAAACTGAATCCGATTTCCGTACAAAATGGCAGGTAAACATCTACTGCAAGTTAATACACAACAGAAGGCCTTTAAATTATTGTTAAAGTTTTCAAAACTGTGTTTTTATGGAGGCATGTCTTATGGTGTATTTTTCAAAAATGGGTGACACTTGATCCCCCTTTGAGCACATGGTTTATTCCAGAGCTTTCCTATTTATATTCTATTTGAGTTTTCTTGTATTTTCGATGAATATGGAGTGTTTGAAATTGTAAGATTTCCTTAATTTTTTAAGCATATGCCGTACTTTCAAAATGGGGAGACTTGATCTGATCCCCCTTTTCTTGGTTTGTACTAAAGTTATAATTATCTGACACATTTTATCGTTGAATAGACTAGAATTCCAAGTAAATAGAGGCTTCCGAATAGAATTTTATTTTTCACATGTATAATGTGTGTGTAATCCTGGAGGAATCAAGTCTCCCCATGTCACTGTTGTGTATACTAAGCTGAATTAAATAAAATGTGTTAACAACAGCCTTATTTGGATAAATAAGTTTGAAAGTATTTTATTTAAACTATGTGCTGTGAAATTTTGACACGATTTGGTTCAATTTTCACAGTTATTGAGATATTTCGGAATCGCCTAAAAGATTTCTGGAAGACTGAAAACAAACCATCAGCCGTTAAAAAATAATGCAATGTACAATCGAAATCACTTGTAGCCAAAACATAGTCGTTTGTCCAGGAGTAGTTTTGGAAAAAAATATGCTAGAAGAAAAATGTTTTTGATTCCGAGCAAATATGGGGGGAAAAAGTCTCCCCAGGGATCAAGTCTCCTCAGTCTCCCCTACGGTACGAAATAATTCGAAGATGATAACATACTGCGAGGCTTGAGAGGGAGAAATCGTCGCTGAAGACATTGAAGTTTCATGCGAAGGACGTTGTGAAGAGCAGCGTTATTTTCAAGCCAAATGTGTCAGACTGTGAAGGATGATCTTGCTTACATCGTAATATTGCGCTTAGCAAGAAAAATTTAAGTTTCACACTTTTACCGATCTCTCAATCAGTTGTGCGCAAGGGTGAATCTCATATCATGGGCAGTATCCATATTTGCATTACTTAAAACATACCCAACCGGTATCGACCGCGTGCGATCAGTACAAGACTGAATGCAACAAATAATGGCACAACCAATCGAATCAGTAACAATTCCAGAAAATATTGTTTTATTTCCATTTCATTAAAACAATCTCGAAAGGGACCATAATGAGTTAACTTACCTTTCCACGCAAGTTACCAACAACAACAATCAGCCGGTGGGCGAGCGTCGATGTTTGTTTTGGTCACAGACAATAGAAACGTGCTGAGAGTAGCTTTGGCGCGCAACGACGTCGTCTGCTTCCTTGCTCCTGATTGGCTGCGCGCAACTGGAGTGGAGCTGCGTGTAACTGACCGGCGCGCAAATTGCACAACGAAAGAAAAACTATACAAAATATTCGCAATATCTTCTGGAAGTGTGATCAATGCAGAGATCAGATTGAGCGCACACGCTTTCGGAAATCGTTTCTCGACGAGGGATGAAATTGACTCTTTAAAGGCGGAAGATTAACGAGAGAATGCGATTGTTTCTCAAATGCTATGAAGCTCTGCTACACTGTGAGACAGTGTCCTTGTCTGCGACCAATGAATCCCACCTACCCCAGACTTAATCCCTGAGTCACAACTACAGTGATTATATCAATAACAAACTTTGAAAACGACGTATAATCAATGGTGTAGCGTCTTACCCCGTTTATACGTCACTCTTTGAAACGACACTTTAATTCGTACCCCGCTAATTCTACACATGTCAAATTAAAAAATGTTCAAACGTCACACTGAAGTGACATAAGAATCAAATTGTCAGAAGAACATCGCTTCAGCATTCTCATCACCGATATAAGCCAGTGGTGTCTCTTCGGATATTTTCAGCCGCCAAAACAACAGACTTTAATATTCCTCTGCAAATCTTGAATAATCATCGGGCTTATACGATCTTTTCTCATAATACATATCGCTCCCTTAATGCTAGAACTAGGTAACTGGTTGTGCGAAATTTCGAGAGTTTTGTTTAAAATAAACTGAAAATAAACTATAATAAACAAAAGTTTATCCATTGGAATTAACAAAGTGTGATCTGGCACCAAAGTCAAACTGCAAAGTGTTCCGTGTGATGAATGAAAATTGCAGTTTTGGGGATGTCTTTCAACAAATTTCATCGATCATCACAAAAATAGTAACTCAAAATTTTTCAAAGTTGCTCTCGTTTGCACAGTGATTTGCCCCTAGTTTAAGACCAACAAAGTGTTGGTCCAGGATTAGTTTTATCGCAGACAGACGTTCAAGTTTGACTCAGCAGCTTGTGTAAAAAACATGGCCGCCACAAATTGCCAAGTAGCAATCAGCGAACAGATGGCGTTAGCGACGTTCATATTCAATCGCTGCCTCACATGGGCGTTGCGACCAACAACTGTCACCACGGTCGCCTTCCAGCCGGATGGCGGGAAAAGAACGCAAGTGTTGCACGCTAATAATATTTCCACATAATTTGTGCAGAGTAAATGACTTTTATGTAATGTCTAAAATCTTTTGCACAAATTAGCGCAGGATTCTTGTAAACTATTTTACACATTATAACTTTTATATTACATAGATTTGCTTGAATAGAACTGCATTTGGATGATCTTCACTCGCATTGGAAAATCTTTGTGAATGTGACGCAAATGTAGGAATGATTTTGACAGTGTTTGTTTTGATTTTATTTCTCGGTGGGTGGTGAATTGGGTGGTAAGTAAGCGGCTGGAAGCACGTGGTTTCTCAAACTGTCAACTGCACTGTGGCAATCGGTTGCCTAGGTGTCGCTAGTGAAAATTTATATAGAAAATTTGAATAAATTTGTTCGAGCTAGAACGTCTGTCTGCGGTTTTATCAGCCATTTGTACCCGCACTTCCAAAAACAAGTTACCGAGCATTAAGGGGGCGATATACTGTTTCACAGATTTTACCTAAGCCATGGAAAAAGTAAAATACATTCTTGTTCTCTTGTTTTTCTTTCTGAAGTTGCATTCCCACCGGTACGGGGTCATTTTTTACCCCAACCGTACACTACGTCAGCGAGATGATCCCAAAGTAATGCATTACGAAGATTAGTCACTTTCGGTTAACTGAATGCTTCGTTTATAGATTTAATATAACCTATTACATTCGTATTTTGTGTGGCACTTACGAAAATTCTCTATAGGTACCCAAACTGGGTATTCCGGGTGTGAAAAATTCTTCTAGCGTCTTAAATTCTCACGCTTTCACCGCATAAATTAAGTATATGTGCCCTTTCTTTTTTTTTACTTAATCATTTATTTTAGGCTCATGTGCCAACAGGCATAACGGAGCCGAATTCAATTAAAACTTAGGTTAAATCAATTAAAACAAGTTAGGTGGAACAAAAATATTTGAGGAAAGGATAGGGTGATGGGGCTGTTCGTTGACACGTAACAGCATGGCGTGGCGTACTTCTGCTGGTCAAGCGTAGAGTGGACAAACAACCTGTAACGATACAAACAGACGATTTTCGAAGATACACGAGGTGAACAAGTGGAGCAACAAGACGGGGATATCAAACGAAGACTTCAGCTTGCTTCAAGAAGTCGTACACAAGCTTCATATACTCGAGATCAAGTTTACCCAACACATCTCTAATGTCTTCCTTTTCGAGTTTCCTTCGGGCCTTGAGGGATGCACATAAATCGGATTTGGCAATACCGTATTCGGGACATTCCCACACAATATGGTTGATATCTTGATAGCCTGCACCACAGCCACAATGATTGCTATCTGTGAGCCCTATTCGATAGAAATGCGAGCCCCGAGAGTAGTGATTGGACATAAGTCGACACATTATCTTGATAAAATCTCGACCCATGTCCAACCCCTTGAACCACGCCGTCTTCGATACCTGTGGGAGAATTGAGTGTAACCACCTGCCCAACTCTCCAGCATCCCACTTTTGTTGCCAACCAATCGAAAAAAAAAAATCATTGGAGACGATATGACGCTCATAAATATCGCATTCCATAGCGCCCATAGGGCCCATATAGCCGAGGCGGTAAACGCACGGGTATTCAGCATGACCATGCTGAGGGCGACGGGTTCGATTCCCGGTCGGTCCAGGATCTTTCCGTAAAGGAAATTTCCTTGACTTCCTTGGGCAAAGAGTATCTTCGTGCCTGCCACACGATATACACATGCAAAATGGTCATTGGCAGAGGAAGCTCTCAGTTAATAACTGTGGAAGTGCTCATAGAACACTAAGCTGAGAAGCAGGCTTTGTCCCAGTGAGGACGTTACGCCAAGAAGAGGAGAGGAGGAGGAGCGCCCACCTTGGCGAGTGAGTCCGCTTTCTCATTGCCCGGGATCGAGCAATGCGAAGGGACCCAAACCAAGGTGATGTTATATGCTTGATTCGATAGAGCACTCAAAAATGATCGTATTTCGCTTAGGAAATACGTGGAGTGCTTTACCGGCCTCATTGAGCGAATAGCCTCAATTGAACTGAGGCTATCCGTGAGAATGAAATATTGATCAGAGGGAAGAGAGGCGATTCGCTCTAATGCGTAGTGTATAGCCGCCAATTCTGCGACATATACTGAGCAAAGACTTTGAAGTTTATGGGCGACGCTATGAAGCTCAGTACATACACCAAACCCAGTGGAATTATTTGTTTTTGACCCGTCAGTGAAAAACCTTCTGTCACAACTGATACGACCAAACTTGCTTGAAAAAAAAAGTTGTAAAGAAGGGGGCTCAAGCATGAGCCCTGGGGGAGACCCATATAACTAATTCATGAAGTTGCCGGGGTTCCATGCGAGAAAAACATGTCCTTCTCAGACAACAAATTGTACAAGTAGTTGTTTAAAATCGGAGAAAGCCCACACTCGTGGAGTTTGTCTGAAAGGACGTCAACGCAAACTGCATCAAAAGCCCCCTTAATATCCAAAAATACTGAGCCCATTTGCTCTTTTTGAGCATAGGCCAGTTCAATTTCTGTAGAAAGCAGTGCCAGACAATCGCTCGTTCCCTTGCCTCTGCGGAAACCGATTTGAGTATCTGAAAGGCCTTTCGATTCAACCTTCAACCCATGTGTCGAGCCGATGGAGAACCATCTTCTCTAACAGCTTCCGTAAGCACGACAACATCGCAATAGGACGGTACAAGTTGTAATGCGACGCGGGCTTCCCGGGCTTTTGAATGGCGATAACTCTCACTCGTCTCCAGTCATCCGGAACAGTGTTGCTTTCCAAGAATAGATTGAACAAATTCAACAAGCGCCTCTTCGCGACGTCTGGGAGGCTTTTGAGCAAGTTGAACTTTATTCTATCCATCCCTGGGGCAGAGTTGTAACATGACAGAAGCGCGAGTGAGAATTCTAGCATCGAAAAGGGTGAATCCATCGCATTCGGACAGACTTTCTTTGCGAAATCGAAAATCTAGGCGAGCTTTCTCGATCCTCATTTACTGATACCGCGTTACGCATTCTCTTTCCCACTGTCCAGAGAGTCCGTATTGGCGTCTCCCGCGATAAACCGTTGACGAAATTCCTCCAATAACCACGTTTCTTCGCCTTCACGAGGTTCGTTAATTTGTTGTGAACAGAGGAATACCACTCGTAATTCTCCCGTGTACCGCGCTTCCGGTAGGTTTTAAACGCGGCGGATCTTTCGCGATAGGCTCCGGTACATTCTTCATCCCACCACAGTGTGGGGGGTCTTCGCCGTATCGAAGTTCCCGGAACCGGCCTACGCTGCGCTTGAAGAGCACTTTCGACGATTAACCCGGACAAGAATTGGTATTCTCCCTGCGGTGGAAGAACGTCAACCGACTGCTCGACCTCTGAGACCAATTCAGCATATTTACCCCAGTCGATATGCTTCGTGAGGTCATACGCGACGTCGATCTGGGGAGCCTGACACGAATCATTGGTAACTGAAATTTTGATTGGCAGATGATCACTACCAACCTTCGCGTTGATGTCGCCCATAAGAATCTTGATATCACCTTTCGGAATCTTGTCCACGACAGCGTTCAGTTGACTGTAGAAGTTCTCCTTATCTTGCAATTCGGCAGCATCGGTTACGCGCCGTAACATTGGATCATGGTAAGGTTTCGAACCCGTGTTCTGAATCTGGCCACAATTATCCTCTCATTAATAGGTTCCCACTTCATGAGCGCAGCGCGGGCGTGAGCGCTGAGCAGGAAACCAACTCCACCGTGGCGAGGAGCGTGTTCACCTCGTAGGCCAGAGTATAGCAGAATTTGACCCGACGATTGTGCGAGATTTGCCAGAAAACCGTTCGCCACAAAACCATTTGCCAGAATGCACCGTTTGCAAGAATACTATTTGCCCGAAAGTACCATTTGCCTGAATGTACCAATCCCCAGAATTGGTTAATAAATATTAAATTCTGAGGATTGGTACATTCTGGCAAATGGTACTTTCGGGCAAATAGAAATTTGAAAATAATAAAGCATTTAATCTGGAAAATATTAAAAACTCATCGGATTTGTTAACGAATTTTTGACAAGACCCGGTATTTTGATATTTTTTTTTATCTGCCCCCTCAAAATGCAACATCCAGCCAAAAATTTTTGAAGGGGGGGGGGGAGACAAAAAGTAAAAATTAAATTTGTATCAGCCTAATTATCTGATACTTCTTCAATAATCATATTGCCTCATTGTTTTATCGTAATCAACAATAATGCCAAAATCTAGTCTTACTAACTAAGAAGAACAGCCTATGTTTAAAAGAAGGCAAAATTCACTAGTTCAACATTAAAGGTTTCTGTGTGAAAAAAACTATTTTTGTACAACGAAACAATTTTCTCTAGTTCAAATACTTAATTTTTCCTTCTTCTAAATACAGGCTGTTCTTTCTAGTTTCATTGTAAAACTAGTTTTTGGCATAAATTGGTGTTTATGTTAGAACCATAAAGCAATATTGGTATTGCGGAGCTAATAGTTAAATTATTGAAAAAAAAACAGATCTTAAACCCGTTTATTGTTCCCATATTTAAAAGAAGGAAAGATCAATGGGTAATAAACAGTAGCTCCAAATTCAATAAATATTTCAACAGAAAAAAAAGAAAACTAAAAAATATGGCCAAATATGACATAATAACTTTTTGACCTAATGAACTTCGACCAAATGACATTTGACTCAACGGCCTTCAGCCGAATGCCCTAGCACCATTGATATTAAGATTCCGAAGCGCTATTAGCCGTAATACCATAAGCCCAAAAAATTTAAGCTCACATGTTACAATCACCGTGATAAGGGAATATAGTGGTTAGAAATGGCGTAAATAAACTAAGAAGTTCATCTAGAAAGAAGCTTGTGATATTGGGGGGTACTGGCTTTTGGGCAGTGACAGTCAGGCTAGTGGTATAGGTAAAACCGTCACTTAAGTATTTTCTTTATATTTTACTCGTTGCTTCCAAAAGGCTTTTGTTTATGCTATTCGATTGACTTAAGTGTGTGATCAACACTTCCAGGCAAATTTGCTGTTTGGCACAAACATTTAAATCATAATTTGTGATCATGTTATTGTTATTGTCAAGAATAAGCGTAAAAATTACTTTCGATTGAAAGAAGATTCTCTAAAATATAAGTAATATAAGTAAAGCCAAAAAATGAATATCAGTATTAAGTAAAAGCTGGAAAGAACGTCCTATGTGTTGAAAAAAGGAAAATCTTTGATGAGTATTGATCAAATTCCGTCAAAATAATATTTGATCAATTGGATCCACATCATGATCAACTTGTCCACAAGACAAGTGTGGAAATGTTCTAATTGAGTTAATAAGCTGTTATGCGCATTAAAATAATTGCAAAACATAAAAGATTGAATGTATTGTAAAGCTTGAAAGGTTTGAGTTCACATCATATTTTGTTTCATAATGATATGCCCAGGCCCGGATTAAGGATTGTGGGGGCCCAGGGCCCTTGCAGTTGTGGAGGCCTCTCGGAGGTAGAAATGCAATGAGCAAAACAATTTTTATTTGTTTTTGAGTCGTACTTGAACCAAAATTGTTTTTTGTGGGGGCCCCTAAAATGTGGGGATCCGGGGCCCTGACCCCCCCCCCCCCCCCCCCCCCCCCGGCCCGCCCTTAAATCTGGCCCTGGATATGCCCTTCTGCAAACTGTAGACTTTTCTTTCAAAGTTACTCTTAAACCATTTCTTGTTTGCTCTTACATCAGTTCCAATAGTTTATTTAACTTTCACATATAAATCTGAACAAAACTAATATTTTACAATTTTTCAATCATTATTGTGGGCTAATCGTTCCCAAACAAATAAAAAACACGATTTATTTCTCAATAAGAATGTTTTAAATTATAAGTAGATTGGGAACATTTCTGGATTGAGAACTTTGGAAAATTTCTGGGAAATAGTACTTTCTAGGGAATGGTTCTTTCTGGCAAACGGTTTTCTGGGAAATTGTACTTTCTGGCAAATGTCTTTCTGGCTAATGGCGTTCTGGCGAATGGTTTTCTGGCAAATATCACACAATCGACCCGACGCCAATCTGTGTTCTCCAAAGTTCGGCCAACGGACTTCGCTCAGCCCTAGGACCTACCTACTGTTTCCGAAACCCATAAAAACCGTCACAGAAACCGAAAATGTATTTCGTTTAAGTCTCGGCGGAGACTGCGACCAGAGTGATGAACTCTCTTACTTGCTGTTTAACATTGCACTAGAGCGCGTCACGTAAAGACCCGGGAATTTTTTCAACCGATTCGACCAATGTGTTTGTTTCGCTGACAATATGGATAGCATCGGCAGAACATTTGGAACGGTGACTGAAACGCTAAACAGCGAAGGTCGAACTGGTGATGAATGCATCAAAAAACGAAGCACCTATATGTTGGTAGATGGAACTGCGCGAGACAGGAGTACAGGACAAGCTTCGGTAGCAGTGTTACGGTAGACCTTGTATCCTTGTATAACCGACTTTTTGTTCGTTTTTTACAAGCACAATGCATACATAAAAAAAAATGTTACAAGGTATTGTTCCCTGGAAGAATTTTTGAAGAGTCGTTCGAGTAAATCCCGAAGTAATCCCTGATGAAATTTCCAAAAGTATTCCGAAAGAAACCTAGGAAAGGTTTTTTTAAGAAATCCTCGGAAGAATTTCTGAAGAAATCCTAGGAGCTATACTCGGAGGGATCCCTGGGGCAATACACGTAAGAATTCTTTAAGAAATTTCAGCAAGCCTTTTCGGAGCATTTTCAGGAGAAATCTCTGAAAGAAAAAAACCGAATGAATCCCTGGAGTAATTTTCAATTCAATCGCTGAAGGATAAATCTCCAAAGGAAATCCCGAAAAGGAATCCTCAATAAGTAGCCCTGAAAAAAAATATCTAAAAAATTCCTGGAAGAGCTTACAAAGATACCCTAAGGTGTTAGTTACGGATTCATAGTAGGATTTCTAACGGAATCGTTTGAAGAATTCTGCAAGGAATTCCGAACGGAATTACTCGTCCAATTACCGAAGGAATCCCTGGAAACAAAAATCCAAACGAATCCCCGAGGGAGTCCCTGAGAAAAATCCTTTCAATTCTTTGGAGATGGCCTAATTTTGATTGGCGTGTTCTCACTTCGCCCTTTCTCTACCTTACAAGGCATCAATATGCAAGTAACAAACGAATAACAGCTGGATCATTTCATTTTGTATACATAGGTCTTAAGAAATCTAGCTTTCGTAGGCAGCATCTGAAGACAATGCAAACTTTTTTATTCTAAAGTCGATGTGTGGTTCCAGGAAAACCTTTTCACTCACGTTGATTTCAGAAACTGGTCGAACGCCATCACGGATTCACCTTTCCACGAGTACCAAATTGACGACACCAACCCTAAACTACACGAAGGGCACATTGCTTCACGGTGTCACGTATCAACTAACAATGTGGTAGTCGACAAACTCATAAAAAGGATAACCACTTTTACAAAGTTACTACAATAGCGTATAATAAAATTCAGGTTGGTTTTCGGTTCCGCAGAATCGTCACCTGTTCTATGGCAAAGTTGGTTATCGCACCCTGGCTAGCGAATTAGGGAGACATGGGTTCAAATCCCACCAGAACTAGGTGATTTATTTTCGCAATTTTCCATTTAAATTCGTCCACATTTCAACACATTTGTGCCTATGCGGCTTTACGTTGAAACTCATATTAAGGAGAAACTTCAGATAATATAAACATGGCTGCCACAATGGCCGACATGGTCCACTACTCACGTTTTTACGAGCACCAATCTCGTAAATCCGTAAACAAATGTTTTCGATCTGGAAAACCTGCCTCTTTTTGCAAGTGAGCAAAGCCAGAACAAACAAGTGCGACTTGGTTCGATGCTTCGTTCGTCAGATTTGTGCCTCTAAAGTGTGTGTATGCATAATTTCAATGGGATTTCTTGATGTTTCACCTTAATGTATTACACTAAGAAAAACTCGCAACTAGTTTCCATGTGTAATGTAGCTGATATAATCATCACATTAGATTTCATGCAAGACCAATCGCAAACATTAAGAATATCATAATACATGGTTGATACCGCATGGAATCTTATGGGAGTGGAAATGCGAGCTTGCAAAATCATATAAGCTTGAAAATGATTCCATAATGTAGATTGTAGGCTTATATTTTGCAGTGTCATCTTTTTCCAAATAATTCATAAAGTTTACTGGTGAGAGTCTTATTTTAAACTCACTAGCCAAATTTCATTCTGCTCCTATGACCTTAACACGACTACTTTCCAGGAGATATCACAGTTTAAATTTTGTCATCCTTTGCCGATACAAACTCCGGATGAACAGTAGTAACAAAAATCCCCTTCATAAGTTATGGAAATTGGATGGCAAGTTCGAGTTTTGGTTTAAGCTGTCCGAAACCAGTTTTTTTTATCTTTTGAGCACACTAGGAGGTGTGGTGAAAATGGGCATGGAAAAGAAATATTTTTATAACTCTGGGAATGAAAACCAAAATCTATAACATCATTAAGAAATACTTACGTATAGTGTGCTTCTCCTGTTATCCTGTCCCGTTATAAGTTAAAAGATGAAAACAATAAGGTATCCGGCTGGCCGTACCCAATCAATTGCACTACGCCACTGCAGAAAAATCCTGGAAATGAAGAAAAACATGAACCAATTACTTTGTCTCACTGGGAATGCTACTGTTAATTTCAGACCAATCTGACCACGTGTGATGCTAACTGAAACCGAGTATCGGCTACCCTTCTTTTCACTTAAATCACCACATAAAAACCAAAAAATATGTTCACTGACCTAGGCTGAGGAATACTTATATGTTATATTGGAATATCTCACCGCTAAATTAAGTAATGCCCTAATCACAATCGATTGAATCCACCAACCGGTTTGTTTCTCTGCCGCGCACCAAACGACCGTTCTTCGCAACAGTTTTCACAAAACTGTTATCACGCGCCGTGCCAAGCATGCATGATTGGAAACTATGAAGGTAAGGGACGCCAGACCAAAATGTTAAAGTTCCTCTTTAAAAAAAAAAACTATGACGGTGATGATTTTTTTCGTAAAAAGTGAAGGAGGAAAGATTTTTCGATTCTTTGTTTCACTCATGCGCCCATAAGAAACCCCGTAGGAAGAAATAGTGTTCCCCGGCCCATAATCTTTCGTAATCGCGGATTACACGCTTGAATACGCTTCCCCAGAAATTTCAATGATCAATTTGCATGACAAATTGACGTAGAAATACTATGCATGTGAAAAATAGCTGCAGGTTATGATATTGTGTAGTTTAATAAGTTCTCGAATAGAAAGAAATATGCACAGATCGAACAAAGAGTGTAAAATTCTGTGACATATGATGCACATAATTGGAGCGTGGGGTATCACAGAAGTTAACGTGACATATCATGTCATGTGACAGCCCTTTAATCAGCATGACTCTGAGTATTTACATGACATATAACACAAATTTACATGATATATCATGTAAACCATCATAACACTAAGTTTACATGATTAAAATGGAGCTAACATGATGTGTAAATCTCATTATTTTTATCTGTTTTATTCTACTCTATTCCATTCTAGTGCTTGCACAGCCAGTATTGAAAAGCATCCTGGAAAAAAACAAAATTACTTCTGGTATTTTCTTGTCAACATTAATATTTGCAGCATAACAGGTATAACATCTTGTACCGACTTTTCGAACCCTCTAAGCAGAATACCCAGGAGTGGATAACTGACACTGAGGAAGATTACAAGTGGTAGTCGAAATACGCGTATCTGTCAAAGGATAAGCAAAATAGGGCGGAATTAAAAGGTATGAAGCTGATTACACTCATTAGAAGATATAACATGATACAAATATTAAAACGGCCAGGCCCACTGTGCAGACTAATGGGTTTAAAGAAAATTTAAAAATAATATGGCGATCAGATTATCCACTTATGAATAACATGGTTGACAACAAGTTTTCTAATTTGATTATTGAAGTACCGGGGACAACCTAGGGGAATGAGGTTTGGGTACTGAATCGTTGGGAATGTTGTAGCTAAGAAGGTTAATATGCACTCCATGGGTATACCTACTCCTGGGATGGAACACAGGTATTTGATCCTTGTGTCCTGGCTCGAAAGGCTAGGCTTAAGCGCCATTACTCGCTCTCTGAAACGAGGATAAAATAGCATTACAGATCCCACCCCTTCACAGCCCTTATTCTTTTGAAATAATCAATATTTTATAAGAAAATATAGCGCATTTAGTTCACCACTGGACTATCGCACTAGTTTTGTGCGAAAACGCAAATAAAAGAGCGCAATTGCATTAAATCAGCATAGATTGAAGAAATAGTGCGCCGAAGACATCAACTTGATATGATGCAATCGCGCACTTTTATTAACGTTTTCGCACTAATGAAGCCTAAGTGCGCAGTCCAGTGGTAAACTAAATGCTAGATAACAAATAAATAAGAAAGATCTCACCGCATTCAGGTTTTATTTGGCGGCGACTTCTGAATTGATGCAACATCGGCGATGCCACAATGAATGTGGAGTGGCGTGTCCCAAAATTGTACATAGTAAAAAAAACTTTGGGGCTCACCCTGCAAATGATAGCTAAGGGTGTAAGAAACAAACTTTTGTATGACGGCTACTTTCAGAAATGACGTTTAGAGGTCGCCCCGGCGAGATTTTTTTTAAAATGACCATTTTTCGTAATTTATTGTCGGGCCGCCACCAAACCGGACTTCGAACAATCAAGTCGCGACGCGACCCAACTCGCGACGTTTTTTAATCATGTCAAAAGTAGTGCGCATCCTTCCCGTTGTTGTCAGCAACACAGCGCACTAGATGCGAAACAGTTGCGACACTTGTAGACTAAGAAAATGACAATTTTTGGTTGAATGTCAGTCTTGATTTCAACCGGATAGACAATATTTCATACAAATATTTTTTACCGTACAAAATTTGGCAATACCCACCATTTTCATATTTTTACCCTTCTTACACCCATAAGAAGGGTATAAATACCGCTTGGAAAACCGACTTTCGATCCGAGGCCCGCAGGGCCGAGTCACATATACCAATCAACTCAGCTCGACGAATTGAGCAAATGTCTGTATGTGCGTGTGTGTGTATGTGTGTGTATGTATGTTACAAAAAAATGTCACTCACGGTTCTCAGCCGTCTGTTGACCGATTTGAGTTCTCTTGGAAGCAAATGAAAGCTACCACATCCTAGTAGAACGCTATTGAATTTTATTTTGATTGGACGTTCGGTTACCGAGATATCTTTCAAAGAGTGCTAGGGAGTAGTACAACTTAATTATTTTAGATATTTTTGACAAAGTGTATCACCATAAATTTCTCAGCCGTCTATCAACCGAATCGGGTTCTTAAGGCTCGAAACGAAAGCTACTGCACCCTAGAAGAACGCTTTTGAATTTCATTCCGATTGGACATTTTGTAACCGAGATATCTTTCGGGGAGTACTTTGGAGTAATACAACTTAACTTTTTAAGAGGTGCTTCATAATAAATGAATCAGCCGTGTGTCAATCGATTTGAGTTCTCTCAGCATCAAATGAAAGCTACAGCAGCCAAGTAGTATGCTATTAAATTTCATGCCGTTTGGACATTTTGTTTCTGAGATATCTTTCCACGAGTACTAAGGAGTAATGAAATTTACGCTTTTGAGAGATTTTTGATAAAATGTATCATAATACATTTCTCAGCCGTTTGTCAACAGATTTTTTATGATCATATTTGGTTACACAAGTTAGTTATACATGAAAATGCAATTGCATCAAATACATAAAAGCTACTATCTCTTTGTAATATTTGAGCTTAATAAACAGTAGCAAAAATATCACGGAATGTATGTAGGAAAAGCCTTTTAACCCTTCTTACACCCATAAGAAGGGTATAAATACCGCTTGGAAAACCGACTTTCGATCCGAGGCCCGCAGAGCCGAGTCACATATACCAATCAACTCAGCTCGACGAATTGAGCAAATGTCTGTATGTGCGTGTGTGTGTATGTGTGTGTGTGTGTGTGTGTGTGTATGTATGTTACAAAAAAATGTCACTCACGGTTCTCAGCCGTCTGTTGACCGATTTGAGTTCTCTTGGGAGCAAATGAAAGCTACTACATCCTAGTAGAACGCTATTGAATTTTATTTTGATTGGACGTTCGGTTACCGAGATATCTTTCAAAGAGTGCTAGGGAGTAGTACAACTTAATTATTTTAGATATTTTTGACAAAGTGTATCACCATAAATTTCTCAGCCGTCTATCAACCGATTTAGGTTCTTAAGGCCCCAAACGAAAGCTACTACATCCTAGTAGAACGCTATTGAATTTTTTTTTTGATTGGACGTTCGGTTACCGAGATATCTTTCAAAGAGTGCTAGGGAGTAGTACAACTTAATTATTTTAGATATTTTTGACAAAGTGTATCACCATAAATTTCTCAGCCGTCTATCAACCGATTTGGGTGCTTAAGGCCCCAAATGAAAGCTACTACATCCTAGTAGAACGCTTTTGAATTTTTTTTTTTTTTTGATTGGACGTTCGGTTACCGCGATATCTTTCAAAGAGTGCTAGGGAGTAGTACAACTTAATTATTTTAGATATTTTTGACAAAGTGTATCACCATAAATTTCTCAGCCGTCTATCAACCGATTTAGGTTCTTAAGGCCCCAAACGAAAGCTACTACATCCTAGTAGAACGCTATTGAATTTTTTTTTTGATTGGACGTTCGGTTACCGAGATATCTTTCAAAGAGTGCTAGGGAGTAGTACAACTTAATTATTTTAGATATTTTTGACAAAGTGTATCACCATAAATTTCTCAGCCGTCTATCAACCGAATCGGGTTCTTAAGGCTCGAAACGAAAGCTACTGCACCCTAGAAGAACGCTTTTGAATTTCATTCCGATTGGACATTTTGTAACCGAGATATCTTTCGGGGAGTACTTTGGAGTAATACAACTTAACTTTTTAAGAGGTCTTTGACAAAATGCTTCATAATAAATGAATCAGCCGTGTGTCAATCGATTTGAGTTCTCTCAGCATCAAATGAAAGCTACAGCAGCCAAGTAGTATGCTATTAAATTTCATGCCGTTTGGACATTTTGTTTCCGAGATATCTTTCCACGAGTACTAAGGAGTAATGAAATTTACGCTTTTGAGAGATTTTTGATAAAATGTATCATAATAAATTTCTCAGCCGTCTGTCAACCGATTCGGGCTCTCTTAGCATCAAATGAAAGCTACAACATCCTCGTACAATTGTATTGAATTTTATTTTGATTGGACATTTAGTTACCGAGATTTCTTTTGAAGAGTATTTGGGAGTAATCGCAATATTTTTTTTTTACCCTTCTTACACCCAAAAATTACAATCATACATACGAATAATACAACAATAATTTTAATAAGTGTAAGAAGGGTTCTGTTCACCTTAGGTGGATTAATTCAGGTTTTTCAGCTTGATATAGATCCAAACTACTTGGAAAAAATAATTAACGACATGTTTTGGAGGTATCTTTTTGATACTGAATTTTTAAATTTACTAAAATTTGTCATTTTTTGATATACTTCGCATTTTACCCATCATCAGTGTTGAAAATTTCATTTCGTCATATCTAAATTCAACCACCTATAGCTCATTTTAGAAGCTGAACCTGAGAATATGGTATATGAAAAACTTGTGCGGCTAGAC
Organism: Aedes albopictus; assembly: GCF_035046485.1. NCBI lineage: Eukaryota > Metazoa > Arthropoda > Insecta > Diptera > Culicidae > Aedes > Aedes albopictus. Next base: position 115,268,827 of record NC_085136.1, on the reverse strand, counting down.
CAGTTCTGCAAGAATGTCACGGAAAAACCGATATTTTTCGAATATTTAAGGTAAATGTCACGGACTACCTTTGAAAAATGCCAAACGACGGTTAAGATTAACAATAAAATCGTGATTTTAAGGCATTTAGGCACACTATTCATCAAACTTGCCATATTTTGAACACCAACGCACTGATTTTTCAAAAGTCTTTCATGATTAACAGATGAATGTATGTAGATTCTTTGGCATACAAATAATTTTAATTGTAATACTTTACAACTCTGAGGTATGGCTGGTCAAAGTATAGGTTTTTTAAGTGTTGTAACGTCACGGAAAAGCAACCTTTATGAAATTTATTCAAATTCAGAACTAGTTTCAAATATGAAATTTTGTATGGTCTTTGTACTCCAAAATATCTTTCAAATGAGACAAAAACAAAGTAAATCGGCTCTTTGACGCCTGAGCTTCACCTGGTTAAAGTTTGCGTTGTAACGTCACGAAAAAAAAAATCCTGTGCAAAAGACCAAATTTCTCTGGCTTGGACGGCTCCTGAAGTGGACAAAGGTAGTTCTATATTCAAAACTTTTCCTTTCTCGTTGTTATGTGCCCTTTTTCAAGGTATCATTCATAAATTGCGTACCATTAGGGCCCGTTCATAAACTACGTATACTCTTGAGAGACGGGGGGAGGTGATGTTTGCTCAAAATCTACGTTGTATACCAATTCCAAAAATTGTGTAAATTGTAATTGTACTGTGATCTTGTAAAAATTTTAAATCGCAATCAAATGCCACTCAAACCGATAATTTCTATGCTATCAGAGCCAAACAAACGAAACACTGGCAACATCACCATCTCATATATCTTATGGTATTGATAACTTCGAGAGTTGGTGTTTTCAGCAAAGTTGTTAGGTTGGTCAAAGACTTACAGTTGATGGATAGTTTGGTTTAATGTTCCAGCAGAAAGTGGCGCTAGAGAACTTACAAATTGTAAATTTCATATATCTCAGAATCCCGATTACTTAGAAAGATGGTTTCTTTGGCAAAATTGTTTGGTAAGTCAAGGACTTGCAATGGATTTACCATTAGTTGCTAGATTTCACTGCTACAAGACGCTAGTTTCCATTTTGCAAACGCTGGCAAACGATTAGAATTTCTCAAAAAGTATTATACAAGCTAGAACTTGTTTCACTTTGGACAAAGGGTAAGAAGGTTATTTCGACCCCTTTAGGAAACGGATGAATAATTCGGCGATCAAAAAAGGTTTTCACTATAAAACATGGATAATTTCAGTAGGCATTACGTAGAGCTACATGTGTTCTGTCAAAAGGAGCCCAACAGAACTCAAAATTGTTGTAGTAAATACAAGAAATATCAAAACTCCTGAAGGATCTCGGGCTTCTATTTTCGACCACCTGACTTTATTTTGGAACATCTCATTAAATTTTGTTGCATGATTAAATGACGGAACCACAGCAAAACTTTACACATAGTTAAAACCAGGGTTGTGCAGTTTCAGGAGGGTCAATGTCGAATGACACTCGTTCTAACCATCACTTCATACGACAAACGCAGTCCATCAAAACATAATCGATTCACGCAAAAGCCATTCAAGCCAACCCTCGTTCAATGCAGAGTCAACCACATCCAACAGCAGCGATCGTCTCTTGTTTTCGAACCACACGATGAAACACCGAAGCGAGTTTTTGTTCTACGCTTTGCATTCTATTCATAGGGCGCACGCTATGTCTGAACCAGCAGATTATAAAAATTGAATGTACATCGGGTTTCTTTCCATAAAACATCAGTATTCAAGCTATATTTTCATTTGCAGAAGGTTTCAAAATATTCTATCGGGGAAATTTTGATTTTTCCATCTTTTTGGCCGTTTTTCATACAAATTTGTTTGAAATCCTCATTTTCGGTCAATTTCTCCCCCATACAAAATGTATGGAAAAATTTTCACCGATAGAATATTTTGAAACCTTCTGCAAATGAAAATATAACTCGAATACTGATGTTTTATGGAAAGAAACCCGATGTACATTCAATTTTTATAATCTGCTGGTTCAGACATAGCGTGGGGCGTGCTATGTTTGTGTTTGCTGCGCCATGCAATACTACTTAACAAATTGACCCTCATCCTGGCATTTTCAGACGAGAGTCACCCAGCAGTGAGTGACATAGCTCTGCGTCGGAACGACGGTTAAGCAGCGTTCGGCTACTCAAGAGATTTGCAGAGAAAGAGCGTGGCGGCGGCAGCCACCGTATCAATGCGTTCGTCTCGAATGTGTTCGATAGCAACATAGAGACGGTCGGCTGTAGCGTTGATGGAGGAAGAAGGGCAATGTTGATGTTGCGGCTTTTTTGTGTTATGATGGTGATAATGCACAAGACTGGTTAAAACTACTTGAGTTTTACAATTTTTTTCCCAATCTTACTACGTAACGTTCAAAAATGAATTGATTTGTCTCTATTTAAGAGACTTTCAGCCCTTAAAAAATGAAGACATTTCGTTGCAATCGGTAGTTTTCAGGGTTTTTACACATTGTAGTGTGATGTTTCGTAAAAAAATGTTACGCAACACTTGAATTCATTAACTATTGGATGACTTCAGTCACCTTACATAAATTACGTAACGCTTCGAAGAAAGTGTGATTTTGCTAAATATAAGGGCTTTCCACACATATTTGATTGAGTGGGAAGGCCATCAAAAATAAGGTAATTTGAATGGTACGTAATTTATCAAACATACATTAGATAACACATTGTCTCAGTCATCAACTAATTACCGAGAAGGACAATTGTTCTAAACTGGATTCAACCATCATCCAGTAACTGTTCTAACACCTGAAATTTTGAACTTGGCGAAAAGTTGCTAGGACACAAATCGAACACATAGCCATCTCATTATAAAATAAACGTATAACAACCCAGGTTACGAGAGGCCCCAACGTATTTCATTTATCTGTTTTCAGAGTACCGTCGATGGGGGTGACAATGGGTCTGGGGGGTGAGATTGGGTCAAAACGGAGAAACATAAAATTTGAAATAGCTCATCAACTATCGCTAATTTATATCGAAAACTTTATTTTATTTCAAAGAAGAGATGTTTTTATACGACATGATGCAGAATAAGATGTTTAGCAATAATCGTTTATTGTTAAATTTGTGGCTAAACTTATATGATGAAATCACTGTGAAAAAATTCCTCCCTCGTAATGTTTAACACAAGTAGCTAACCATAAATGTTCTTATAAGTGGTTAGCTGTAGGTATTACCTTGTTGATACAATGAAAAAAGGGCTGTCATTGCTCTTTTTATTTAAAAATTCAATATTTTCGACCCTATGTCTAAATATTAAGAATGGGGGTGAGATTGGGTCAAGCAAATTATCGAGTGCACATAACCTTAACTAAAAATTCAACTTGTTATCCAGTTCCCATTTGACGATAGAGTGGTTCCGTGTTTACCGTATCTTCATAAAAGAACATTGTCTTTCGAAAATATGTCGACAAGTGCCAAGCGAGTGTGTTAATACGTTTAGTGCCTAAAATCATTTAGGGTAATTTGCCAATTGTTGCACGGCTAAAAATTCGCCAATTGTTGCACACCTCATAAGAATAACATGGAGTGTGCAACAATAGGCGAGTTTTTAGCCGTGCAACAATTGGAAAATTACCCTATAACAATACACCCATGCATTTGGGCAGCTCCTCTAATCATCAGCTAATCTTTAGTGCACTGCAATATCGTAAGCTCCCAAAATAGACTTAATAGTGTTCTTCTTCTCCACTCATTTTTGAAACTTTAAGGAAATATCGTGAAACTACCAGACGGTAGTGGGATCCAGGAAATATCGGGGCTATAAAATCGGTTACATAACACAATGTCGGAAAGCGAACGAACGTTGATTTACGGCATACGAGATTGCTTATTGAGTATTTAACTTGAACTTTATGAATTAAAAATGCCATATAAGGATTATTCATAAAATATATAAAAATACTATAGAAGGAAGAATAAATCTACCGTTGTGCTAAGACTCATACAAAATTTATTAAAAAATCTGTTTAAACGTTATTGCGGGTGAGGGTCTATTGATGTGAAATGTTGTGTAACATAATATTTGAACGGCCCTCTATCTTGAGATGGAGTGATTTGTTTTGACATTATAGAGACCAATGATCATGTATGGCTAAAAATGGCGATACAGCATACACACGTTATTCTATTAAATTTCCACCATTTTTTCGATTGTATTATCCCTTTTAGGTGGATTAATCATCTTTAAAGGTTACCTAAGTTTTTATTCGTCACGGTAACATTGTGTTTTAAGTAATTTTACTAGATCATTGATCAATAAACTTAACTTATATTCTTAGATAGGCGATTTCGAATAATTTGACCCATTCTCACCCCCTCTAAGGGGTGAGATTGGGTCAATTTTAAATCATTTGTAGTTTAGTAAGCATATCATATAATGTGATACTTTCTTGCTAAATAATCATTACCACATAGAAGAGTATACATACCAAATAAATAATTACGACTTCAACTGCATTTGTTATTTAACAAACAATCTTTGAGTATCCTATTTTGACCCATTCTCACCCCCAACGACGGTACATTACGTTAGCATGAATGTTTTCTCCCTTTGGAAGGAACTGGCCTTTTTCATAAGGCTAAATACACAAGGCCGAAACGTCGGGCAATACAAAACTAGTCGTTTTGAATTTCCCCAGACTGAAAAAGCCAGTTAAAATATTCAACAAATTTCCAGTCGAAACTCACGTCAATATTTCTAATTATTCAGGATCCTGAGATAAGCGAAACTAAAAATGTGTATGCCCTCTAGCGGGAAGGATTTGAAATCATACCATCAATCAAAAGTTCTTGACCAGCCAAACAACTTTGTCGAGGGCACCAACTGTCTAAATAATAAGGATCTTGAAATGTATGGGATGGAAATTATGTCAGTGTTACGTCTGTCATTGATATCACAAGAATCACCGACTCATATATCTCAGGACCCTGATTACTTAGAGAGTTGTTTAACTTTTCAAGGATCTTCAGTTTAAAAATCGTTTTGTTTAAGGTTCTACTTGCGTATATTACACTATATTTATTCAGAAAAGAAAAGTTGTAAATGTTTAAAAAGTGCCCAAAAATTATTAAATTTTGACAGCTATATCTCAACTAGTCAAAACTTTCACGAAACTTTTTGAGAAATTCTAATCATTTGCAAACTATTATAAACTTTTATTTAGCGTAACCCAGTGGCAAAATCTCACGTGCAATGGTAAATCAGCTGAAAGTCTTAAACTTATCAAACAACTTTGCCAAAGACACAACTCTCTAAGTAATTAAGATTTTTTTTTATCACTTTTAGGTCTATTTGTCTCTAAGATCAAAGAAGTTGATCATAGGGTCCTCTGGTATGCCTTTAATTCAATAAATTCTCGCACACATCTTAAAGCGTTATTACATGAATTGTTGACATTGCATAGATTATTCAAGAAATGTTTATCTCGACGGCGTGATGTGCCCTATGATGAAAAATCTTAATATCTGGCGGTGCCAAGTAATGGATCTCAGCGTTCTAGTCTTTGGGACAAAATTAGAAGTGGCTGAAGATGGGTGCCGGTGTCATTAACCTCTTGAAGAAGTATTCATACTGCTGATAGCAATAACTTGGCCCTCTGAGCCATTTATCACAAAACGGATTTTCAATAGAATAAATTTCCCCTAGAAACAGTGATGATAATGCAATTATATATTCACAAATTCGGGCAAATTTGGCTGATTCTTCTGATTTTAGCATGATGTGCATTTTCGTGACGTTACAACGCGAGCAGAATCCTGTTTGAAACTGAACAGGCGTTGTAACATCACGAAATGTAAAAGTCAATTATCCAAAAACAAATCCAAAATTTATATGTTTTATTTCATTAAATTGACGAACAAACCAATAAATGTTAACATAAAAATCCGAGCAGATTTTTTTAAAATGTTGGTAGTGCAGTAGAAAGGGTAGGATTCATGCGCGTTGTAACGTCACGCTACAAATACGCATTTTAAACACGTTTTCTAATGAAAACTAAATGTTCTATTGGTCAAATATATCAGAAATTATACAAGGAATCCGAATATGAAAAAATATTTTGAGGTTTACAATCGTTTTTATGAGTTATAGTGGAAAATCTGGCTACGAATGGGTCAAAACGTTGTACCGTCACGGTAGAATGTGTCTTATATACGAGCATGATACATAATAAAACGTAAGGCACATTTTCTATAAGGGGGCGTCCATAAATGACATAGCTTTTTAGGGGGGGGGGGATTGAGCGGGGAGTTTGTTTGTGATTTTGTGACGAAGTTTGACTATAGGGGGTAGGAGTTTATGATATGCTACGTAGCTTTCTACTAAGCCTACTGAAAAAAGTACTTCGTCTTAATAAAACTTTTACTTGCATTAGGCATCATTATCCAGTAAATTAGAAAAAAAATATTGCATGATTTTCTTTTCATTCACATCAATGTAAATAACCAAAAATGGAGATAAAAGTCAGCCTCATTTCATAACACATGCAGCTACCGGCTGCAACAACTGTATCTGAGAATATGGTTTTGAAATCCTGCGCTAAGAATAATGTATTGTGTTTGCAGGCAAAAATCAATTTCGCTCAAATGCTTCTCAAGACCAATAGTTTGTGGCATTATTCCAGGAGCTCTTTTCTACAGGACTTCCACGAAGAATTCCTCCAACAATTTCTTAAGGAGCTCCTCTAGCAGCTTTGTAAGGAATTTCTCATGGTGTTCTGTATAGGTTTCTCCAACAGGCGAAGGATAACATTTCCACAGAAATTCCTACTGGGAATCCCAGAATAAAACATTCTGAAAACATTCCAAAAGGATCTGGAGGACTCTCAGAAGGAACTTCTAGAAGAATTTCAGAAGTAACTCCTGGAGGAGTTTTGAATGGAAATCATAGAGAAATTGAGGTTGAGCTGACCGATGCCACTCTGGTTCTTAATTTGCTTGCTTTGGCGGAGTCAAACGAGTCGTTCATGTAAGGAAACTATGAAGACATATGAGCATTGGGCCACAAAGACAGAGTATATATATCAGTGAACTATCAGAAATGCGTTTTATTTCATGTTTCATATTTTGATTACTTTGTTTAATTCTTAAATCTGGTTTAGTTGGAAAACCAGAAAAATTAACAATGGGGTTAATATACCCATTTTTTGAAATTCAGCCCACAAACCCATTAATGGGTAAATGGCGAATATACCCATTAAATGGGTTAAGCCACTTTAGTTCGAAATGGGTAAATTCACCACGACATTTTGAGATTCCTCAAGGAGTTTCTTTTGGCATTCCCGTTTTTTTTTCTGTATCAATTCAGAAGTCGCCGCCAAATAAAACCTGAATGCGGTGAGATCTTTCTAATTTATTTGTTATCTAGCATTTAGTTTACCACTGGACTGCGCACTTAGGCTGCATTAGTGCGAAAACGTCAATAAAAGTGCGCGATTGCATCAAATCAAGTTGATGTCTTCGGCGCACTATTTCTTCAATCTATGCTGAATAAGTGCTCTGAAGACACCGAGTTGATTTAGTGCAATTGCGCACTTTTATTTGCGTTTTCGCACAAAACTAGTGCGATAGTCCAGTGGTGAACTAAATGCGCTATATCTTCTTATAAAATATTGATTATTTCAAAAGAATAAGGGCTATAAAAGGGTGGGATATGTAATTCTATTTTATTCTCGTTTCAGAGAGCGAGCAATGGCGCCTAAGCCTAGGCTTTCGAGCCAGGACACAAGGATCAAATACCTGTGTTCCATCCTAGGAGTAGGTATACCAATGGAGTATATATTAACCTTCATAGCTACAACACTCCCAACGATTCAGTGCCCAAACCTCATTTCCCTAGGTTGTCCCCGTTTCTTCAATAATCAAATTAGAAAACTTGTTGTCAACCATGTTATTCATAAGTGGATAATCTGATCGCCATATTATTTTTAAATTTTCTTTAAACCCATTAGTCTGCACAGTGGGCCTGGCCGTTTTAATATTTGTATTATGTTATACCACAGCCTGCACGCCGTATCGAATGATAACGGCCAGCGATGCGTAAACTTTGCAGCCTCCCGTGGTATGGTAGTCCGAAGCACCTTCTTCCCCCGCAAAGATATCCACAAAGCCACCTGGAGATCACCCGACCACCAAACAGAAAACCAAATCGATCACGTTCTAATCGACGGTAAATTCTTCTCAGATATAACCAACGTCCACACATACCGCAGTGCGAATATAGATTCGGATCACTACTTAGTCGCTGTATGCATGCGCTCAAAACTTTCGACAGTTATCACCACGCGTCGAAGTCGAACGCCGCGGCTCAATATCGAGAAACTTCGTAACGTAGAAGTGGCTCAAGACTACGCGCAGCAGTTAGCAGTGGCCCTACCAACGGAAGAGCAGCTTGGCGCAGCTACACTTGAAGATGGCTGGAGGGACATCCGATCCGCCATAGGTAGTACCTCGGCTACAGCACTAGGCTTCGCGACTCCGAATCACAGAAACGACTGGTACGACGGCGAATGTGAACAGTTGAAAAACGAGAAGAATGCAGCATGGGCGAGAATGCTGCAACACCGTACGAGAGCGAATGAGGCACGTTACAAACAGGCGCGGAACAGGCAGAACTCAGTCTTCCGGATGAAGAAGCGCCAGCAGGAAGAACGAGATCGCGAAGCGATGGAAGAGCTGTACCGCGCTAAGGACACACGAAGCTGCGAGAAGCTGAACCGCTCGCGCAGAGGCTTTGTGCCACAAGCCGACATGTGCCGAGATAATCACGGGAATATTCTCACGAGAGAGCGTGAGGTGGTCGAGAGGTGGCGGCAGCATTACGATGAGCACCTCAATGGCGACGTTGCAAGTACCGAAGGTGGCGTGGTAACAGACCTAGGAGTATGTGCACAGGACGAAAGACTTCCGGCCCCTGACCTCCAAGAGATTGAGGAGGAGGTTGGCCGGTTGAAAAACAACAAAGCCGCTGGAGCAGATCAACTACCAAGCGAGCTTCTAAAATACGGTGGAGAAGCACTGGTGAGAGCACTACACTGGGTCATTACCAAGATTTGGGAGGAGGAAGTACTACCGGAGGAATGGATGGAAGGTATCGTGTGTCCCATCTACAAAAAGGGCGACAAGTTGGATTGCGGGAACTACCGCGCAATCACACTACTGAGCGCTGCCTACAAGATACTCTCTCAAATTTTATGCCGCCGACTATCACCGATTGCAAGGGAGTTCGTGGGGCAATATCAGGCGGGATTTATGGGTGAACGCGCTACAATGGACCAGATTTTCGCCATCCGCCAGGTGTTGCAGAAATGCCGCGAATACAACGTGCCCAAACATCACTTGTTCATCGATTTCAAATCGGCGTATGATACAATCGATCGAGAACAGCTATGGCAGATTATGCACGAATACGGATTCCCGGATAAACTGATACGATTGATCAAGGCGACGATGGATCGAGTGATGTGCGTAGTTCGAGTATCAGGGACACTCTCGAGTCCCTTCGAATCTCGCAGAGGGTTACGGCAAGGTGATGGTCTTTCGTGCTTGCTGTTCAACATTGCGTTAGAGGGTGTAATAAGGAGAGCGGGGATAAACACGAGTGGGACGATTTTCACGAAGTCCGTTCAGCTGCTTGGTTTCGCCGATGATATTGATATTATTGCTCGTAAATTTGAGACGATGGCGGAAACGTACATCCGACTAAAGAGTGAAGCCAGGCGAATCGGATTAGTCATTAATGTGTCGAAAACAAAGTACATGATGGCAAAGGGCTCCAGGGAGGAATCACCGCGCCCGCCACCCCGAATTCATATCGACGGTGATGGAATTGAGGCGGTTGAAGAATTCGTGTACTTGGGCTCACTGGTGACCGCAGACAACGACACCAGCAGAGAAATTCAGAGGCGCATTGTGGCAGGAAATCGTTCTTACTTTGGACTCCGCAGAACTCTACGATCGAATAAAGTTCGCCGTAACACGAAGTTGACTATCTACAAAACGCTGATTAGACCGGTCGTTCTCTATGGGCACGAAACATGGACCCTACACACTAAACGCTTTCAGCAATATTTTGCTGAATTTTGCCGAGCTGAAGGGTTCAGCAATTTTTTTTGCTGAACTTTCGGCAAAGTTTGCTGAATTTCAGCAAAACGTTACTGGTGATCAGCAGAGTTTACTGAACAAATCAGCAAAATTTTGCTGAATTTAAGCAAAATGTTTACTGAAACCTTCAGCTCGGCAAAATTCAGCAAAATTTTGCTGAAACCCTCAATCGATTTTTGGTGTGTACGTGCAGAGGACCAACGCGCCCTTGGAGTTTTCGAACGGAAGGTGGTGCGTACCATCTACGGCGGAGTGCAGATGGAAGACGGGACTTGGAGAAGGCGAATGAACCACGAGCTGCATCAGCTGCTAAGAGAACCAACCATCGTCCATACCGCGAAAATCGGGAGGCTACGGTGAGCAGGTCACGTCATCAGGATGTCGGATAGCAACCGGACTAAAATGGTTCTCGATAGTCATCCGACCGGTACAAGAAGACGTGGAGCGCAGCGAGCTAGGTGGGTCGACCAAGTGGAGGACGATCTGCGGACCCTTCGCAGTGTGCGGAACTGGAGACAAACAGCCATGGACCGAGTGGAATGGAGGAGGCTACTACAAGGGATACTCAAAATAACTGGGACAGGTAAAATGTTCACTTTTCAAAAAATGTTCAACTCGCTGTAACTTTTCGAAAAGGGCATCAAATATTCTCAAATTTTTACTGTAAGTTTATCTAATAGTTGTGTATCAGTGGTTCAAATGTGGAAAAGATCGAGCCATTCTACACGAAGTTATAAAGATTCTAGGAAAAGGTATAATTATCCGATAGCCAACTTTGAGCTGTTATATCTCCGGATTCAATGAACCGAATGCAATGAAATTTTGACCATTCAAGACTTATATAACGAAAATATTTGACTTTACTTGAAATTTTTAACAAGAAAAAAAGTAAAAGCGATTTTATTTTTTCCACGATTTTTTAGTAAATTCATCTATTTTTCATGTGCATCCCATTAATTTTTAAATTTAATGCCGGCTATTTGGTAGTGTTCCTTTCAAACATAAATATATTCAAGTCAATTAGAGGGAATTTAAATGAACTATAATTACTATCTCGAATTTTGAAACTATGATGAAGTTTTGGATAAATTGGTGTTATATTAGAAAAATATTCTAATCATTATAATTTTCGTTCGTGTAAAGAATTTTAAGTTTAGTCAAAAGTTTTTAATAGCTTATTATATAAGTCATAAATGATCAAAATTTCATTGCATTCGGTTCATTGAATCCGGAGATATAACAGCTCAAAGTTGGCTATCGTATAATTATACCTTTTTCTAGAACCTTTATAACTTCGTGTAGAATAGCCCGATCTTTTCAAAAATTTGACCACTGATACACAACTAGTTGATGAACTTACAGTAAAAATTTGAGAATATTTGATACCTTTTTCGAAAAGTTACAGCGAGTTGAACATTTTTTGAAAAGTGAAAATTTTACCTGTCCTAGTTATTTTGAGTATCCCCTGTATGTACAGCAGAGGCCACCCCGGCCTTAGCCTGATCGGTAAGGTAAGTATTATGTTATACCTTCTAATGTGTGTAATCAGTTTAATACCTTTTATTTCCGCCCTATGTTGCTTATCCTTTGACAGATACGCGTATTTCGACTACCACTTGTAATCTTCCTCAGTGTCAGTTATCCACTCCTGGGTAATCTGCTTAGAGGGTCCGAAAAGTCAGTACAAGATGTTATACCTGTTATGCTGCAAATATTAATGTTGACAAGAAAATACCAGAAGTAATTTTGTTTTTTCCAGGATGCTTTTCAATACTGGCTGTGCAAGCACTAGAATGGAATAGAGTAGAATAAAACAGATAAAAATAATGAGATTTACACATCATGTTAGCTCCATTTTAATCATGTAAACTTGGTGTTATGATGGTTTACATGATATATCATGTAAATTTGTGTTATATGTCATGTAAATACTCAGAGTCATGCTGAATTATAAGACATGATATGTCATGTAAACATCTGTGATACCCCACGTTCCAATTATGTGCATCATATGTCACAGAATTTACACTCTTTGTTCGATCTGTGCATATTTCTTTCTATTCGAAAACTTATTAAACTACATAATATACCCTGCAGCTATTTTTCACACGCATAGTATTTCCACGTCAACCTTTCATGCAAGTTGATCATTGGAATTTCTGGGGAAGCGTATTCAAGCGTGTAATCCGCGACTACGAAAGATGATGGGCCGGGGAACACTGTTTCTTCCAACGGGGGTTTTTATGGGCGCATGAGTGAAACAAAAAATCAAAAAATCTTTCCTCCTTCACTTTTTACAAAAAAAAAATCATCATCGTCATAGTTTTTTGAAGAGGAACTTTAACCTTTTGGTCTGTCGTTTCTTACCTTCATAGTTCCCAATCATGCTTGGCACGGCGCGTGATAACAGTTTTGTGAAAATTGTTACGAAGAACGGTCGATTGGTGCGTGGCAGAGAAACAAACCGGTTGGTGGATTCAATCGAATGTGATTAGGGCACTACTTAATTTAGCGGTGAGATATTCCAATACAACATATAAGTATTCCTCAGCCTAGGCCAGTAAACATAATTTTTGGTTTTTATGTGGTGATTTAAGTGAAAAGAAGGGCAGTCGATACCCAGTTTCAGTTAGCATCACACGTTGCAGAATGGTCTGAAATTAACAGTAGCATTCCCAGTGAGGCAAAATAATTGGTTCATGTTTTTCTTCATTTCCAGGATTTTTCTGCAGTGGTACAGTGCAATTAATTGGAAACGGCCAGCCGGAGACCTTATTATTTTCATCTCCACACTTATAACAGATCAGAAGAAGCACACTGTACGTACGTTTTTCTCAATGGTATCATAGATTTTTTTATCAATCCCAGGGGTATACAAATATTTTTATTTCCTACCCATTTTTACCACACCTGGCTAATGTGCTCAAAAGATAAAAAACTGGTTTCGGAACCAAAACTCGAACTTGTAATTCAATTTCCATAACTTATGAAGGGGATTTTTGTTGCTGCTTTTCATCTGTAGTTTGTATCGGCAAAGAATGATAAAGTTTAAACTGTGATAAGCAGAATTATAAAAATCGGCCAGTGAGTTTAAAATAAGACTCTCTCCAGTAAACTTTATGAATTATTTGGAAAAAGATGACACTGCAAAATATATGACTATATGGGACACATTCTACTGTGCCGTTACAACGTTTTGACGCCTTTTTGGTCAGATTTTCCAATATAACTTGTAAATTTGACCGTAAACCCTCAAATATGATTGCATATTCGGATTCCTTGTGAAATTTCCAATATGTATGATCTGTTGAACAGTTAGTTTTCATCGGAAAAGTATCATAAAAATGGAAATGAGTAGCGTGACGTTACAACGTTGTAACGTCACGCTACAAATTTCATTTTTAAACATATTTTTACAATGTAAACTAACAGTTCAACAGATCATACTCATTGGACATTTTACAAGGAATCCAGATATGCAAAAATATTTGCGGAGTCTGGGTTTTGGTTATCAGCAGGCACTGAAATTATCTGATAGAAGGTGATACTATCAATTATCTGATAGACCACTGATACTATCAATTTGAGCTACTGATACTATCAATACTTTTCTATCAGTGATAGTATCACTGATAGAACGGGTTCTATCAGGGATAGAAAAAATAGAGATAGTATCTCTATCAGTAAAAATAGTGATAGAGATACTATCAGTAAAACTTCTATCAATTGATAGAGATAGAAGTTCTATCTCTATCAATTGATAGACTGATAGAAAGAAAATTGTTGGACAATGAGCAAGACGCATCATAAGCCGTCATAAAATATTAAGTTATGTTCTGAATAGACATTATGAAACCCATGCAATATGGGTATTTTCGGAATGGGCTCGAAGAGCAGAAGTCAAAAATCGATGTCCGCCGCCATTTTGAAATCCAAGATGGCGGCCATCGGATTTCAAAAAATGGTTGTAAACCCATGCAATATAGGTATTTTCGGAACAGGCTCGAAGAGTAGAAACCAAAAATCGATGTCCGCCGCCATTTTGAAATCCAAGATGGCGGCCATCGGAGTTCAAAAAATGTTGTAAACCCATGCAATATAGGTATTTTCGGAACAGGCTCGATGAGTAGAAGTCGAAAATCGATGTCCGCCGCCATTTTGAAATCCAAGATGGCGGCCATTGGATTTCAAAAAATGTTGTAAGCCCATGCAATATAGGTATTTTCGGAACGGGCTCGAAGAGTAGAAGTCAAAAATCGATGTCCGCCGCCATTTTGAAATCCAAGATGGCGGCCATCGGATTTCAAAAAATGGTTGTAAACCCATGCAATATAGGTATTTTCGGAACAGGCTCGAAGAGTAGAAACCAAAAATCGATGTCCGCCGCCATTTTGAAATCCAAGATGGCGGCCATCGGATTTCAAAAAATGTTGTAAACCCATGCAATATAGGTATTTTCGGAACAGGCTCGATGAGTAGAAGTCGAAAATCGATGTCCGCCGCCATTTTGAAATCCAAGATGGCGGCCATTGGATTTCAAAAAATGTTGTAAGCCCATGCAATATAGGTATTTTCGGAACGGGCTCGAAGAGTAGAAGTCAAAAATCGATGTCCGCCGCCATTTTGAAATCCAAGATGGCGGCCATCGGATTTCAAAAAATGTTGTAAACCCATGCAATATGGGTATTTTCGGAACGGGCTCGAAGAGTAGAAGTCAAAAATCGATGTCCGCCGCCATTATGAAATCCAAGATGGCGGCCATCGGATTTCAAAAAATGTTGTAAACCCATGCAATATGGGTATTTTCGGAACGGGCTCGAAGAGTAGAAACCAAAAATCGATGTCCGCCGCCATTTTGAAATCCAAGATGGCGGCCATCGGATTTCAAAAAATGTTGTAAACCCATGCAATATGGGTATTTTCGGAACGGGCTCGAAGAGTAGAAGTCGAAAATCGATGGACGCCGCCATTTTGAAATCCAAGATGGCGGCCATCGGATTTCAAAAAATGTTGTAAAGCCATGCAATATGGGTATTTTCGGAACGGGCTCGAAGAGTAGAAGTCGAAAATCGATGTCCGCTATCGGATTTCAATAATTGTTGTAAACCCATGCATTATGGGTATTTTCGGAACGGGCTCGAAGAGTAGAAGTCCGCCGCCATTTTGAAATACAAGATGGCGGCCATCGGATTTCATACAGGGTGTTTGGTTCCGGACTTTACAAAATTTTGAGGCAGCTAGGTCTTCATAAGTTATGAAAAAATGCCTAAGGAACATAGGGTGGGAAATCACTGCTAAGCAGGGTACGAAAAACGGATCACGCCTAAAAACAAACGCTGGGTCCTAAGCGGTGCATGTTGGTAACAAAGGCGCTCCGCAACAAACGCATGTCAGGCGATGAGAGCAATAAAACAAACATCAATTGCCGTGCGTGTAACGATATTTTGGTTTTCTATTGAATTTTTTGACCCACATCTTCGAATTTATAAGCATTGGGATGAATTAAGACTCTTGCAAACCTCAGAATCGAGTTTCAGTTGTAAAACAATGCGAAAATCACGATGTGAATAGAACGAGACAATTATTCCTACAGTATTTGTTGTGAACAAATTCGGGAGCGATTTTGTCATTATCTGTTAACGAAAAAACAAAGCGTTGTTGCCGTGCCTTCTTTGTTGCCTATTTTTCGCTTGCGGGGGAACATTCTGCGTACACTGCTGCTAAGTGAGTTATTCACATTTAAATTTTTTAAAGTTAGCTCATTTTTGAAATCAAATATCTCAGGAATTAAAGGTCGTACATTAGGCATAATTGCTCGAAACGAACTTATCTTTCTTAGCTTCTTTGACGGGGATTTGGTAAAAACTACTTTAAAGGTTCAAATTTCAAAAAGTTTGCAAAAAGTGTCTTTAAAATCAGTCATTTTTAAGGTATTTTTGAAAAATTTTAAAAGAATAAATAACTTCTGTTAAAAAAGTTCTTCTACGAAACACAAACTAAAAATGTTTCTTTGACAGCAAAACTCTATCTTTTGTAGATAACCCAAAGAATGATTTTGAAAATAACACTCCAAATTGCATAAACTTTATACCAAAACAATGGTCATCACCTGAGACGTCATCACCCTATCAGTTCGCGCGTTCGTTTGTTGTTGCTCCACAGCATGAGGACGACGCCAGCTGCTGGTGCTGTCGTTGCGAACGGAAAACGAGTTCGCTCTTTGACGCGTCGCATCTCCGCCTGCGGAAGCAATCGAGGCGGAGTTTAGTATTAATAAATCGTGTGAGCAAACTAAGTGTGACGTGCACTAAACTTATTTTTCGACGGAGCGAAAGCATCGATGAAAGTTTATTTACAAGAGCATACATTTAAATCCCTCGCACTCGTAGCTCTGCTGGGGTGCTGTTCAGATGAGAGGGTCTATGCGTGCGGCAATTTAAAAGATTTTTTTATTTGACGATGTAAGTGCATTCTTCTTCTATCTGGCATAACACCCCCACTGGGAGGAGACTGTTTCTCAGCTTTTAAAGGAACGTTGGGGATTTTTAGGCGGTATTGGGGAGGATAAAGGAAACTTAGAACTCATGAGGTTCTTCGGAGAATAAAGAAAGCTTAGGAATCATTAGGTTCTTCGAGGAAAATGATGCCTCTGGGAAGTCTAAGCTGCAAGTTGAGCATTTTAGGCGAAGTTGGGGATTTTTAAAGAACGTTGGAGTTTTTAGGAGATATTGGGGAGAATAAAGGAAACTTAGAACTCATAAAGTTCTTCGAGGAAAATGATGTCTCTGGAAAATCTAAGCAGCAAGTTGGGCATTTTACGAGAAGTTGGGCATTTTTTTAGAAGTTGGGGATTTTAGGAGAAGTTGGTGGTTTGAGAGGAAGTTGGGCATTTAAGGAGAATTTGGGGATTTTTAAGGAACGTAGGGGTTTTTAGGAGATATTGGGGAAGAATAAAGAAAACTTAGTACTCATGAGGTTTTTCGAGAAAAATGATGCCTCTGGAAAATTCAAGCAGCAAGTTGGACATTTTTGGAGAAGTTGGGCATTTTAAGAAAGGTTGAGGATTTGAGAAGAAGTTGGGCATTTTAAGAGAAGTTGAGGATTTTTAAGGAACGTTAAGAGATATTGGGGAGAATAAAGAAAACTTAGGAATCATCAGGTTCCTTCAGGAAAATGATGCCTCTGGGAAATCTAAGCAGCAAGTTGGGTATTTTTTAGATGCTGGGGATGTTAGGAGAAGTTGGGGATTTTTAAGGAACTTTGGGAGTTTTGGGAGATATTGGGGAGAATAAAGTAAGCTTAGGAATCATTAGGTTCCTTCAGGAAAATGATGCCTCTGGAAAATCTAAGCAGCAAGTTGGGTTTTTTTTTAGATGTTGGGGATGTTAGGAGAAGTTGGGCATTTTTGGAAAGGTTGAGGTTGTGCAAGTATGTGGGTATATCGTGACGTAATTCTCGTCACTTGCGTGTGTCTAGAGCATTTTGGTCAGTTGCCTCAACCAATGAATACGATTCGCTAATCGGGGTGCAGTCGTGACCCAACCAACGAATCCCCTCTGTACTCAATTTTATTTATCAAAGTTATTTCCACCTAACTTCAGGATTGCGTGCGTCTAGCCAATAGATGTTATTGATGTTGCTTCCGTTTGTTTCCATTTAAAAAAAATCTTTTTTCACCCAACTGAAATTTCGTGCCAGAAACTCCATTTTTTGTGGACGTACTCAAATTGCAAAAGTTAGGCTGTTTCGTTTTTAACTCTTCGACAACAATAAAAAGAGCGCATGAAAAGGAATATTAAAAAGAATTCAAATTCGAATTTTTCAGGTTCTCCAGGTAGTGATAAATAAACTACCTCACGGCAAAATTCCCTTTTTTGGATTTCAAAATGGCGGCGGACATCGATTTCCGACGTCTACTCATCGAACCCGTTCCGAAAATACCCATATTGCATGGGTTTCTATCGACTTTCAAAATCCGATGGCCGCCATCTTGGATTTCAAAATGGCGGCGTACACCGATTTTCGACATCTACTCTTCGAGCCCGTTCCAAAAATACCCATATTGCATGGGTTTACAACCATTTTTTTAAATACGATGGCCGCCTTGTTGGATTTCAAAATGGCGACGGACATCGATTTTCGACTTCAACTCTTCGAGCCCGTTTCGAAAATACCCATATTGCATGGGTTTCTACCGATTTTCAAAATCCGATGGCCGCCATCTTGGATTTCAAAATGGCGGTGGACATCGATTTTCGACATCTACTCTTCGAGCCCGTTCCAAAAATACCCATATTGCATGGGGTTACAACATTTTTTGAAATCCGATGGCCGCCATCTTGAATTTCAAAATGGCGGCGGACATCGATTTACGACATCTACTCTTCGGGCCCGTTCCGAAAATACCCATATTGCTTGGGTTTACAACAGTTTTTGAAATCCGATGGCCGCCATCTTGGATTTCAAAATGGCGGCGGACATCGATTTTTGGCTTCTACTCTTCGAGCCCGTTCCGAAAATACCCATATTGCATGGGTTTACAACAGTTTTTGAAATCCAATGGCCGCCATCTTGGATTTCAAAATGGCGGCGGACATCAATTTTCGACATCTACTCTTCGAGCCCATTCCAAAAATACCCATATTGCATGGGTTTACAACAGTTTTTGAAATCCGATGGCCGCCATCTTGGATTTCAAAATGGCGGCGAACATCGATTTTTGGCTTCTACTCTTCGAGCCCGTTCCGAAAATACCCATATTGCATGGGTTTTCAACCGTTTTTGAAATCCGATGGCCGCCATCTTGAATTTCAAAATGGCGCCAAACATCGATTTTTGACTTCTACTCTTCGAGCCCGTTCCGAAAATACCCATATTTCATGGGTGTCTATTGATTTTCAAAATCCGTTGGCCGCCATCTTGGATTTCAAAATGGCGGCGGACACCGATTTTCGACATCTACTCTTCGAGCCCGTTCCAAAAATACCCATATTGCATGGGTTTACAACCATTTTTTTAAATACGATGGCCGCCTTGTTGGATTTCAAAATGGCGACGGACATCGATTTTCGACTTCAACTCTTCGAGCCCGTTTCGAAAATACCCATATTGCATGGGTTTCTACCGATTTTCAAAATCCGATGGCCGCCATCTTGGATTTCAAAATGGCGGTGGACATCGATTTTCGACATCTACTCTTCGAGCCCGTTCCAAAAATACCCATATTGCATGGGGTTACAACATTTTTTGAAATCCGATGGCCGCCATCTTGAATTTCAAAATGGCGGCGGACATCGATTTACGACATCTACTCTTCGGGCCCGTTCCGAAAATACCCATATTGCTTGGGTTTACAACAGTTTTTGAAATCCGATGGCCGCCATCTTGGATTTCAAAATGGCGGCGGACATCGATTTTTGGCTTCTACTCTTCGAGCCCGTTCCGAAAATACCCATATTGCATGGGTTTACAACAGTTTTTGAAATCCGATGGCCGCCATCTTGGATTTCAAAATGGCGGCGAACATCGATTTTTGGCTTCTACTCTTCGAGCCCGTTCCGAAAATACCCATATTGCATGGGTTTTCAACCGTTTTTGAAATCCGATGGCCGCCATCTTGGATTTCAAAATGGCGGCGGACATCGATTTTTGGCTTCTACTCTTCGAGCCCGTTCCGAAAATACCCATATTGCATGGGTTTTCAACCGTTTTTGAAATCCGATGGCCGCCATCTTGGATTTCAAAATGGCGGCGGACATCGATTTTTGGCTTCTACTCTTCGAGCCCGTTCCGAAAATACCCATATTGCATGGGTTTACAATAGTTTTCGAAATCCAATGGCCGCCATCTTGGATTTCAAAATGGCGGCGGACATCGATTTTTGGCTTCTACTCTTCGAGCCCGTTCCGAAAATACCCATATTGCATGGGTTTACAACCATTTTTGAAATCCGATGGCCGCCATCTTGGATTTCAAAATGGCGGCGGACATCGATTTTTGGCTTCTACTTTTCGAGCCCGTTCCAAAAATGCCCATATTGCTTGGGTTTACAACAGTTTTTGAAATCCAATGGCCGCCATCTTGGATTTCAAAATGGCGGCGGACATCGATTTTCGACATCTACTCTTCGAGCCCGTTCCAAAAATACCCATATTGCATGGGTTTACAACAGTTTTTGAAATCCGATGGCCGCCATCTTGGATTTCAAAATGGCGGCGGACATCGATTTTTGGCTTCTACTCTTCGAGCCCGTTCCGAAAATACCCATATTGCATGGGTTTTCAACCGTTTTTGAAATCCGATGGTCGCCATCTTGGATTTCAAAATGGCGGCGGACATCGATTTTTGGCTTCTACTCTTCGAGCCCGTTCCGAAAATACCCATATTGCATGGGTTTACAATAGTTTTCGAAATCCAATGGCCGCCATCTTGGATTTCAAAATGGCGGCGGACATCGATTTTTGGCTTCTACTCTTCGAGCCCGTTCCGAAAATACCCATATTGCATGGGTTTACAACCATTTTTGAAATCCGATGGCCGCCATCTTGGATTTCAAAATGGCGGCGGACATCGATTTTTGGCTTCTACTTTTCGAGCCCGTTCCGAAAATACCCATATTGCATGGGTTTACAATTGTTTTCGAAATCCAATGGCCGCCATCTTGGATTTCAAAATGGCGGCGGACATCGATTTTTGGCTTCTACTCTTCGAGCCCGTTCCGAAAATACCCATACAGGTCGGACTCGATTATCCGGGTAACTCCGAAAAAAATTCTCCACGGATAATCGAATTTCCGGATAATCGAGCCATACTTTTTTTATTTTATTTTTAAGATTTATCAATCAAAAACAGTTCGATGAACATAGAAGCAAGCTAGTATGGTGTAATAGTCCTTAATCTCAACGGCTGGAATGATTATAATCATGTTTGTTGAAAATGAAATTTTAGCCGAAAAATCTACATAATTAAAATAATTCTCAAATAGGCTGAATCTGATTTATTGGTGTTGTATTTGACATTTGCTACACCTTTTGACATATTTCCATCTAAAATTGTGCAAACAAAACGAAAAATTATTTGGTCCCCGGATAATCGAGCCATTTTTTCCGGATAATCGAGCCCCGGATAATCAGGCCCCCGGTCTTGGATTTCAAAATGGCGGCGGACATCGATTTTTGGCTTCTACTCTTCGAGCCCGTTCCGAAAATACCCATATTGCATGGGTTTACAACAGTTTTTGAAATCCAATGGCCGCCATCTTGGATTTCAAAATGGCGGCGGACATCAATTTTCGACATCTACTCTTCGAGCCCATTCCAAAAATACCCATATTGCATGGGTTTACAACAGTTTTTGAAATCCGATGGCCGCCATCTTGGATTTCAAAATGGCGGCGAACATCGATTTTTGGCTTCTACTCTTCGAGCCCGTTACGAAAATACCCATATTGCATGGGTTTTCAACCGTTTTTGAAATCCGATGGCCGCCATCTTGAATTTCAAAATGGCGCCAAACATCGATTTTTGACTTCTACTCTTCGAGCCCGTTCCGAAAATACCCATATTTCATGGGTGTCTATTGATTTTCAAAATCCGTTGGCCGCCATCTTGGATTTCAAAATGGCGGCGTACACCGATTTTCGACATCTACTCTTCGAGCCCGTTCCAAAAATACCCATATTGCATGGGTTTACAACCATTTTTTTAAATACGATGGCCGCCTTGTTGGATTTCAAAATGGCGACGGACATCGATTTTCGACTTCAACTCTTCGAGCCCGTTTCGAAAATACCCATATTGCATGGGTTTCTACCGATTTTCAAAATCCGATGGCCGCCATCTTGGATTTCAAAATGGCGGTGGACATCGATTTTCGACATCTACTCTTCGAGCCCGTTCCAAAAATACCCATATTGCATGGGGTTACAACATTTTTTGAAATCCGATGGCCGCCATCTTGAATTTCAAAATGGCGGCGGACATCGATTTACGACATCTACTCTTCGGGCCCGTTCCGAAAATACCCATATTGCTTGGGTTTACAACAGTTTTTGAAATCCGATGGCCGCCATCTTGGATTTCAAAATGGCGGCGGACATCGATTTTTGGCTTCTACTCTTCGAGCCCGTTCCGAAAATACCCATATTGCATGGGTTTACAACAGTTTTTGAAATCCGATGGCCGCCATCTTGGATTTCAAAATGGCGGCGAACATCGATTTTTGGCTTCTACTCTTCGAGCCCGTTCCGAAAATACCCATATTGCATGGGTTTTCAACCGTTTTTGAAATCCGATGGCCGCCATCTTGGATTTCAAAATGGCGGCGGACATCGATTTTTGGCTTCTACTCTTCGAGCCCGTTCCGAAAATACCCATATTGCATGGGTTTTCAACCGTTTTTGAAATCCGATGGCCGCCATCTTGGATTTCAAAATGGCGGCGGACATCGATTTTTGGCTTCTACTCTTCGAGCCCGTTCCGAAAATACCCATATTGCATGGGTTTACAATAGTTTTCGAAATCCAATGGCCGCCATCTTGGATTTCAAAATGGCGGCGGACATCGATTTTTGGCTTCTACTCTTCGAGCCCGTTCCGAAAATACCCATATTGCATGGGTTTACAACCATTTTTGAAATCCGATGGCCGCCATCTTGGATTTCAAAATGGCGGCGGACATCGATTTTTGGCTTCTACTTTTCGAGCCCGTTCCAAAAATGCCCATATTGCTTGGGTTTACAACAGTTTTTGAAATCCAATGGCCGCCATCTTGGATTTCAAAATGGCGGCGGACATCGATTTTCGACATCTACTCTTCGAGCCCGTTCCAAAAATACCCATATTGCATGGGTTTACAACAGTTTTTGAAATCCGATGGCCGCCATCTTGGATTTCAAAATGGCGGCGGACATCGATTTTTGGCTTCTACTCTTCGAGCCCGTTCCGAAAATACCCATATTGCATGGGTTTTCAACCGTTTTTGAAATCCGATGGTCGCCATCTTGGATTTCAAAATGGCGGCGGACA
This sequence comes from Aedes albopictus, assembly GCF_035046485.1. Classification (NCBI taxonomy): domain Eukaryota; kingdom Metazoa; phylum Arthropoda; class Insecta; order Diptera; family Culicidae; genus Aedes; species Aedes albopictus. The sequence goes on along the minus strand of NC_085136.1, from coordinate 115,245,614 downwards.
TCGATTTTTGGCTTCTACTCTTCGAGCCCGTTCCGAAAATACCCATATTGCATGGGTTTACAATAGTTTTCGAAATCCAATGGCCGCCATCTTGGATTTCAAAATGGCGGCGGACATCGATTTTTGGCTTCTACTCTTCGAGCCCGTTCCGAAAATACCCATATTGCATGGGTTTACAACCATTTTTGAAATCCGATGGCCGCCATCTTGGATTTCAAAATGGCGGCGGACATCGATTTTTGGCTTCTACTTTTCGAGCCCGTTCCGAAAATACCCATATTGCATGGGTTTACAATTGTTTTCGAAATCCAATGGCCGCCATCTTGGATTTCAAAATGGCGGCGGACATCGATTTTTGGCTTCTACTCTTCGAGCCCGTTCCGAAAATACCCATACAGGTCGGACTCGATTATCCGGGTAACTCCGAAAAAAATTCTCCACGGATAATCGAATTTCCGGATAATCGAGCCATACTTTTTTATTTTATTTTTAAGATTTATCAATCAAAAACAGTTCGATGAACATAGAAGCAAGCTAGTATGGTGTAATAGTCCTTAATCTCAACGGCTGGAATGATTATAATCATGTTTGTTGAAAATGAAATTTTAGCCGAAAAATCTACATAATTAAAATAATTCTCAAATAGGCTGAATCTGATTTATTGGTGTTGTATTTGACATTTGCTACACCTTTTGACATATTTCCATCTAAAATTGTGCAAACAAAACGAAAAATTATTTGGTCCCCGGATAATCGAGCCATTTTTTCCGGATAATCGAGCCCCGGATAATCAGGCCCCCGGTTAATAGAACCCCCGGATAATCGAGTCCGACCTGTATTGCATGGGTTTACAACCATTTTTGAAATCCGATGGCCGCCATCTTGGATTTCAAAATGGCGGCGGACATCGATTTTTGGCTTCTACTTTTCGAGCCCGTTCCAAAAATACCCATATTGCATGGGTTTACAACCATTTTTGAAATCCGATGGCCGCCATCTTGGATTTCAAAATGGCGGCGGACATCGATTTTTGGCTTCTACTCTTCGAGCCCGTTCCGAAAATACCCATATTGCATGGGTTTACAATCATTTTTGAAATCCGATGGCCGCCATCTTGGATTTCAAAATGGCGGCGGACATCGATTTTTGACTTCTACTCTTCGAGCCCGTTCCGAAAATACCCATATTGCATGGGTTTTCAACCATTTTTGAAATCCGATGGCCGCCATCTTGGATTTCAAAATGGCGGCGGACATCGATTTTTGGCTTCTACTCTTCGAGCCCGTTCCGAAAATACCCATATTGCATGGGTTTTCAACCATTTTTGAAATCCGATGGCCGCCATCTTGGATTTCAAAATGGCGGCGGACATCGATTTTTGGCTTCTACTCTTCGAGTCCGTTCCGAAAATACCCATATTGCATGGGTTTACAACAGTTTGTGAAATCCAATGGCCGCCATCTTGGATTTCAAAATGGCGGCGGATACCGATTTTTGACATCTACTCTTCGAGCCCGTTCCAAAAATATCCATATTGCATGGGTTTACAACCATTTTTGAAATCCGATGGCCGCCATCTTGGATTTCAAAATGGCGGCGGAACTCGTTTTTTGGTATCCGGAAGATAAAAATTGTTGATTTAAACCAATATTTCATTTAAAGTTAATATTTTTTTATTCAATTTTTTCCCACTATGCGGAAGATTTATGTTCCGGATTTGCTATCAATGATAGGATAGATAGAGATAATGATAGAATTTTTCTGATAGTATCTTTTTTCTAAAGATAGATGATAGAGATAGACCACGTCTATCCTTGATAGTAAAAATGCTGATAGTATCAGTAACCTTCTATCAGCTGATAGAGATAATTATTTTATCTTCTATCCATCAGTTTAAAAAAATTGATACTATCTCTATCAGTGCCCCTACTGATAGTATCAGTTGATACTATCAAAAGATAGGACTGATAATGATAATTGATAGAGATAATTTTGGTGCCTGGTTATCAGCAATTAAACGGTAATGAAATTTTGATACCTTAAATAGTGTAACATCATAGAAGAAAATATATGTAAATTTTGGGTGTGGTTTTTCTATTTAAAATGTGGAAAAAAATGGATAACCCAGATGATGCCCAAGATGTCACTGTAGCAAAGTTATTCAGCAAGACCATACCGAAATTGACAGAAGTTTTGTGGCCTTCTTAGAACAAAGAGAATTTTCGTGCCTACCACGCGCTGAACGAATGCAAAAAAAGGATACCATTATACACGGAACCGCCAAACTACCCAAAATTGAGTTCTTTTGACGCAATCCCATAGTTCGGCCCAATAAGCCAAATTTGAGTAAATCGATTAAACTCACACTAGGTGAATTGCCTTCACCTCCAGCAAAAACATTTACTTAAGAGTAGGTAAATTCAACCCAAGACCCCCCCTCATTCAACCCAAATTTGAGTAAACCTGCATTTACCCAAAATTGGCTTATTGGGCTCAAGGACCCCCGTTGGGTAGATGCATCTCTGTTTGGTTTTGACAACATCGGTGAGGTAAAGAGGGAAAACAACCTAATTTTGGGTAACTAGTTTATTCGATATACTCAGCTTTGAGTAAAATCGACCCAAAAATTAGGTAGTTTGATTTCTCCGTGTACACCAAATATTATTAACCATGCTCATCTGTTTTTTCATTGGCAACACGTTATTTGGCCAATTGACATAGAACCATGCATTTATATCCAGAATTCATAAAACAATCCAGGGAGCTGGGTCTGATTAAGGCATGGGCCAATCCTGCTTTTAAAGTTTGCCAATGATTATTAACTGCGTTCTCTCTTTTCTCAGATCTTAAAAAAAAATCTTCACCGTAAATCGTATTCGTCATGGAATCCATTCCGCAGTCGTGGAAACAAGTTCGTCACAAGAAAAACAACATTATTCTGTTGGGCGAAACCGGCTCAGGCAAATCAACTCTGATAAACTATCTGACGAATTATTTCCATAACGGTACACTTGACAATTTGAAAATTGCCATTCCCACGAAGCATTATAAGGCAACCGAGGGTCTAAACCACCACGAAGACAACGTTCAGGATTCTTCACATAGTCAAACTAGAGCCTGTACTGTATATAATTTCAGAAAAGAGGACACGACATTCAATTTCATAGACACCCCAGGGCTCAGTGATACCAAAGGGGCGGCTCAGGATGACTTAAATATTCAGCAAATTATGGGAGCTGCGGAGCAGAGTGGAGAGTTGACTGCAATCATCCTCGTTATAAATGGAACACAGGCCCGAGCCACAGTTAACTTACGCAATACGTTTTGTCTGTTGAGAAGCTCAATACCAGACGTCCTTCAGAAAAATCTCGTTGTTGTTCTAACAAATTGTTCTGCTACTTCCGTCAATTTCGATCTGGTGCATTTGGAACCTTGGACTATTGCTGAGGCAAATGTTTTCCACATGAATAACTCTGCCCTCAGTAGACCAGTATCACAATGGATAAACAACGAGCGTAAGAGGAAAGCTGTGGAACAGGAATGGCAATGCTCAATGGAAACTATCGAAGAATTGAAACAGAACTTGACGAAGCTTGGTGGAAAAGCGACTGAGGCTTTCAAACAAATGCGTATTAACAGGAACAGAATAAAATCGCAGCTACATAACATTTTGTTGGAGGTGAAGAATTTCCAGGATCTTCAAAACGAACTAGATATTATGAAAAAGACACAGCAAAATGTAACTAACGACATCGTCAAATATTCCGACTACAAGCGAACAAAGCAAGTGGAATATACGGAATTGGAACCAAGTATTTTTGTCAGGAAATTCTGCATGGTATGCATGACGCCATGCAACGCTATACCCTCAGCGCCCTCATCGTACAAATCAGTACCGTTTTATAGGGACGTAGTTAACCTTGCACAATATATCTTCAAACCCAAATGTCCCTGCAACCATACACCGTTCTATCATTACGATAGCAAAGTTAAGTTAGTAACAAAAATAAAAACTGTCGAAGAAATTTTTGAAGATATCAAAAACGCCTATGATGATAGCGTGAGGAAAAACAAGGAAATACAGTCAAAAATTGGTAGCCTGGACAACGACATCGCTGCACTGAGACATGCTCTCGATAAAAAAGAAGCCGAAATACTGGGATGTTGTCATGAGCTCAAGAAACTCTGCTCGCAGTTCAACTTTGTGCACGAGCTCCAGAACATCATGGACGTCATGGAGAGAGATGCCCGTACGGTTACTTCCATCGTGGCAAGGACCGATGCTGAGAACAGAATTAGAAGCATCAAACGCTTGGTCGATACGCTGTCAAAGCCCGAGAAGAGTAAGTAGAATGCAAAGAATAAAGTTTCTTCTTTTGTTCCATTTTTAATTATTATTGTATTTTATTAAAGATACTTTGCCAGATGAGTTGGCGTCCGTGTCCAACTGAATGTTATTATTATACGATTATTATTATAATAGAATGATTCTTCATGGATAAAAAGATTTGAGACATTGGTAAATAGAGACAGAAAAATCATAATCATTTTTCTACTTTAAATTGTACAAAATATGTTAAATTTGAGTGAATAAATTAGAATCTCTAAGAAGCTTTATCACTGCTTTTTTAGGCTCAAGGGTTTCAGCTTTTGAACCGTTAATATCACATTTTTCCGCCCCGTTCAAAACCTCTACATTTCGGTATTCAGGTATCAGGTATCAGAAAATCGGCTCCAGAGGCACGTTATCCTCCATTTGGGACATTTGTGTCATCGCAGCAATAAAAGCCTATAGCCTCATCTACCTGTGGGAAAAGAAAGAAAATAAGGGTTATAACGCAAAAATGTACCACAATGGGTTCTAAAAGCGCCCTGAAACAACACAGTAAAAAAGCATAAGGCGTAAAGCAAGCCTATGGCTACTTTTCACAGCCGATTCAGAATAACAGAACATTCAGGCTTCTAGGGTCAGTTACACTCAATCAAGTGTTTTACCGAGTAAACTGGATAGTTACATATCAAATGATACGAAGTTCCATAGCTGGATTCTCAGCTAAGTCATACATTTTTTTTACAATACTTTCTCAATCCTAATTGCCTTACATGCATCTTTCACCCCAGTTACATTCACTATTGCGGTACCGATCGCTCTTGCCAAAATAACGTCTTCTTTACACGCCTTGATTCCTTCCAACAGCTCTGCTTTCCCAGTCAAATGCATTGTGCAGCCGGAGTCAAGTAACCATTCCTCTTCCTTGGATCCATCCGCTACTTGGCTGCGCTTTTGTCCTCCAGTGGCAACAAAACACACATTTCTCTCCTCTCGCATCTGCCACCGTGCCTTCGGCATTATCGTCGAAACCTTCGCTTCTTCTTCATCATCATCATCTTCACTGTCGTCACTTACGGTCAATTTTGGGCAATCTCGCCAAAAATGTCCCATCTTCTTGCAGAAATAACATTTCTTCTTCTTACTGTCATTACGGTCGCTGTTGTCGCTCTTCACACGGGATCCACGGAAATGTTCGCGAGTGCCCACTTTCATTGCTTTGTCAGGTTCCTCACTTTCACACTTCCGCTTCCACTCATCAAGCACCTTCCCCTTGACGTAATTCTGCTTAAGCTCTTCCACCGGATGACTTTCCAGTGCTGTTATGAGTGCATCGTAACTGCTTGGCAGGCTCGACAAAATGATGGCCACAATCCAATGCTCCTGCAGTCCTTCCCCCAGAGCAATCAGACGATGCACCAACTCTGCCACTTTCATCAGATGTTGAGCCATGTTACCACCTTCTGCCAGTTTCAAGGAACACAACTTACGGAACACATACACTTTATTGGTCAAAGACCCACGCTCGTGATAGCCCTTTAACGCTTCCCACATTTCGTGTGCCGTGGTGGCACCCATAACATGGCACCACTGGTCATTCTACCGAAAAATTTTCTTCCACACAAACGTTCTCTAGTTTCCTTTCGATTTACTATTGTCGTCGCGGTTGAAACCCGAAGTTTCCCCACACCCGACAATCGAATTTTCTCAAAATCAATACGTGCAACCTAACGTCGGACGTAGTACGCTGGATAGCGGACCTGGCCCTCCATCCAGCGCACTGTGCCCGACGTACGTCCGACACACGGTTTAGGAGAAAACTCGATTTTCGCGTGTCAAAAATTCCGATTTTCAACTGCACGAACAATACAATTCCTTACACTCGCGCTACGCAACTGGTGCCTATAACCTGTTGGAACTATCACCGGGAATTGGAATCGAAATAAAACACCAGAAAAACAATAACAATCACGTGTATTCAATGCCTCACTTTCGACGCTCAGCTTAACACTGAACAGGTTACAACAAGCAAACGATGTGTGTTTTCTTCCTCTCTCTTATTAAACATCGCAATGTTGACAACTCAACTGCGCCGATCAGCTGCTTATTCTACAACGTTTACTACTTACTCGACTACTGGGGGCGGTCACTGCCTACTCCAACAGGTTTGTCGTCTAGAGAATTTGAAATGACCGACATGGGTGACATCAAAAGTTTCTTGGGGATGAGATTCTCATCATGAGAATCGACTATGATTTGGAAGGCGGAGTCATGCGGATCAGCCAGCAGCAATATCACGAGGATGTTTTGCGAAGATTCGAGATAAGCGATTGCAAGCCGATTTCAACTCCGCTGGAGCATTGTCTGAAGTTGCTGAAAGGAGTAGAGGAGAAAAGGATCACCAAGCCGTATCGAGAGCTCGTGGGTTGTTTGACCTACGCGACAACGACAACGAGACCGGATTTGGCAGCGGCAGTGAATTTTCTAAGCCAGTTCCAGAGTTGTCCGAATGAGATTCACTGGGTGCACTTGAGAAGGGTCCTACGATACCTCAAGGGAACCGTTACCGTGGGATTAATGTAACGCAGAGGAAGTGATGCTGCAGCAGTGGAAGTATACTCCGATGCTGATTGGGCCAATGATCAGTTCGATAGGCGCTCGGTCAGTGGCTGTATTTTACAAGTGTTCGGGGCAACGGTTGGTTGGATAACCAGAAAGCAGCAGACAGTCTCCCTTTCATCGACGGAAGCAGAACTTACCGCATTGTGCACAGCGGCTAGTCACGAAATGTGGTTAATTCGATTGCTGGAAGATCTGTGGTGGAAACCGAAGGAGGCAACTACGTTCTACGAGGACAACCAGTCAGCGATGCGGATCACCGAGAATTCCAAGGTTTTCGGTCGTCTGAAGCACGTGGATGTGAAATTCCACTTCTTGCGGAATCGGGTGAAGCAGGGGCGAATTTGACTTTAGTTCCTACCTTCGTCGGATCAGCCAGCCGATATGATGACCAAGGGTCTACCAGGGCCAGCTTTTCAGAGACATCGAGCTGCTATTGGTCTGTCGAGTTGCAGCGGTTGAGCAGGGATGTTGAAGAACAACCTCTGGCAGCACGGATGTATCATCAGGCAACCGCCGCTACTGTGGTGTGCCCCATCGAACGGGCGGCACTGTGGTAGCTGTCAAATGTTTCCCTCCATTTTATCATAACCAAAACGTATTCAGTCAATACAAGTTGTGTTTGTTGTTTGTCTCTAAACAAGTAATCGTTTTATTACTTCCGGTTTCTCCATGTCCATCCGAAAACCCATTTCAGGAGAATGGTGTGTGGCGGAGAAGGATGAACCACAAGCTCGTTGCAATTAACGGCGAACCCAGTTTCCAGAAGGTGGCCAAAGTCGGAAGGATGCGATGGGCAGGGCATGTTGCAAGGATGCTGGACAATAACCCTGTAAAATTAGTGTTCGTGGCATATCCGGTTGACACAAGAAGGCGTGGAGCACAGAGAGCACGATGGGTGGATCTGGTGGAGCGTGACTTGGCGAGCATCGGGCGTCACCGAGGATGGAGAACGGCAGCCACGATCCGTGGTATTATAGATATGTTTTCAGTTTTATTTTGAATTTGATGTAATATTAAATAAAAAAATAAACGAAAACCAGTATTTTGTTACATACTTCTGTTTTATTTAATTATGCGATATTATGTTTTGCTTTGGTGATATTAAAAAAACTCAAACCCTGTTTTAACCCTAAAAGGGATACCTTCATGGCCTCAGTTTCGTCACATCGCTGAGTGTGTTGTGTTCCATCAAAGACGAGCTCTGAAAGGCGCCTGGGGTCCAATGTATAGGAAGCAGTCTTAATAAATTAAATTGTTCGATATCAGATTATATAACGATTTTGTAAATTGTTTGAAACGATTCAGTTGTAACGAAAAATAAAATTTAGAATTTATACCGTCTACCCCCGTTGGTTTGACCGCATCTAATCTGAACACTTTTTAATTTGACCCCCTCTAATCTGCACATCGTTCAAACTAAAAATGGTTTAAATGTTATTCTGCCCATGGAACGAGGTGAAACGGAACGCAGAACCAAAACAAAACAGCAAATAAAGTTATCAGTAGTGTGTTTTTTGATGCCAACAGGGTTACTAGAAGTTCAAATTTGTTTTATTTAATTATGCGATATTATGTTTTGCTTTGGTGATATTAAAAAAAAACTCAAACCCTGTTTAAAAAATAAAAAGGATACCTTCATGGCCTCAGTTTCGTCACATCGCTGAGTGTGTTCCATCAAAGACGAGCTCTGAAAGGCGCCTGGGGTCCAATGTGCAGGAAGCAATCTTAATAAATTATATAAATTATAACGGTTTTGTAGTTTGTTTGAAACGATTCAGTTGTAACGAAAAATAAAAGTTAGAATTTATATCAGTGTTTTACTAGAGAGCGGAATTAGGTACATAGGTAACAGCAAGCCGCGCCGCAAAGACGTTTCCATCGAATCCGAAAACGAGAGAGACGAGCATCCGCGTGGTACGTTTGTGTGCGTGTCATCCGAGCGCATAAACGAACGAACGGGAGAAAGACGAAAGATAGGTTGCTGAGCATGTGTGTGATGGCGTTGGAGGAGTCAGTTTTGTAAGCGATTTTATCGAGTACAGTTGTGGGTAGAGTTAAGGTTTCAATAAAAAAAAAAGAAAAGAAAACGGAAATTGAAAAAAAAAGTTTGTCATTTTATTTTATTTTAGGTGAAGAACTCCTACACAATGGACCCCAGGTATCCCTTTTAGGATTACGCAAAATATTATAATATAGTAATAATGCTCTTCGATATAAGCAATAACTGACACTGAGGAAGATTACAAGTGGTAGTCGAAATACGCGTATCTGTCAAAGGATAAGCAAAATAGGTACAAAAATGATTATTAGGCCGTCCCTTATTTTGCAAAAATTAGAAATGATATAAGTTCGTTAGTGGAAAATGATCGTTTTATCTAAGAAATGATCGTGTCAAAAATTGAAGTCCGTATCACAAGGCTAAGTAGTCCCTCAAGGGGCCTAAAGTTGTCAAAAATAGTATGGGACCAAAAAAACATTAAATTTTTTTCGACGAAAAAATACGCTTTCCTACTAAAACCAGAGATTTTAGGAACCTAAAGGGCCGAAAATGTACTTAGATTTGCGATATCTCTACCCATTTCTGAGTTATTGACAAAAAACAACCGAAAAGTCAGCATTTTTGACCATTTTTTTTAGATCCCGAATGAAACCTACCCTAATTTCTTCAATAACTCAAAAACGAGAAGAGATATCGAAACTCTAAGCACATTTTCGGGCCTTTAGGGTCCTAAAATCACCGCAGGTAACCACTAAGCACTGTTCTGAGCATTATAACAGCCATTAAACAGCTTTTCAGTGCTAAATAGCTCTATATAAGCATTCCTAATGCTTATGGGCACTATAACCAGTAAGAACTAAATTAAGCCCTGTAAGCACAGAGAACAGACATCCAAGTCCAGTTCCGAATCTGTGTAAGGAATTTAACGGCCATTTGAAATCGGCAACTCAAGTGGCAATAGCGTGGCGCTGCAGTCGGTTAATTTCCCATACTAATTTAATTCACCACTTGAAATGTTTCAATTCACCACTGACTGTGGCAATATAGTTAGTGTTATCATCGTGCATTGGTTTGCGACCTTACTCAAGTAAAGATTCAAATCCTTACACAACTTTCCGAATGAAATTTGTTCTAGCCTGGATGTCTGTTCTCTGTGCTGTAAGCTTATATAAAGCCTACAAGCTGTAAAGAAGTTTGTCAGTGCTGTCACAGGGCTTGGAGCACATGACGTTTATATCAATCAAAATAGATTTCGACCAAAACAGACTCGAGTCGGTCATGATCAATACATTTTAAAAATCCATGTCGGACGGGATTGGCGGAACGGGATTATTTTTGTTGTTGGAATGTTTATCGGAATGGTGTTGTTAAATAGATAATGGAATCTGGTTATGTTAATTATTCAATTTTTTTCAATCAAGACAAACTCCAGCTCGTTTCCCTATTCTTCTGAAACGTTTCCCGAAAATTTATATAAACATTGCTTCTCCTGCTTCATTTCCTGCGTTCGTCACCACCAAGCTTACCACTGAATCATCCTCATCCCATATCATTTTCAACCCTCGAAATGCCCAAACTGTTTTGTTTTTCATGGTTTAAATACTAGTTTGATCACACCATTCCCATGGTGCATTGGTGGAGCAGATGAGAAAGGCAACAGACTTGGACTTGATCAGGAACCCGGAGGACAACAGCTAGAATCTGGATGAAGTAGCAAAAAAGCAACTTCAATGGAAGCGAAGGAAGTTAGAAAAGAACAGGAGATAAACAAAATATTTTTTTTCTTTTTTCTTTGTCTCACTTTTGACAACTTTCGCTCCAGAGACTTGGTACGATATTTTAAAGTTGGCCGTATATCAGCCGAATAATTCGCCAAAAGTGGCTTTTGAGCAGCTCTATAAGAGGATATAGAACCAATTAGCTCTGTTAGCCAGGTTCTACATTCGACTATAGAGCCGACTTAATGCCATTTTTACGGCTTAATGGTTACTTGGGCGGTTTAAGTAGAATAGCATATTTTTTCGTCGAAAAAAATTTCATGTTTTTTTTTTTTTTTGATCCCATACTATTTTTGACAACTTTAGGCCCCTTGAGGGACACTGATTATTAACTGCCTTGTGATATGGACTTCAAATTTTGACACGATCATTTCTTAGCTGAAACGATCATTTTCCATTTACGAACTTATAACATTTCCATTTTTTGCAAAATAATGGACGGCCTACTGATTACACTCTTTGGAATAATTTAAGCCTAACTTTACCAAACACCGTATGTAACATATGTAAACAAAAAAGAGATTTTCACATGTGGCGTTGAATTTCGTTAAGAGCTACATACTTGTATCACTCACCTCTGGGGATAATTTGTGAAAAATACCCAGATTTTTTACGTTTCTCAAATGCTCAATGTATGAGTTGCTATGGGAACAGCGAACTTCCCCTTCGATTTTCTCCGTTCGTGGATTTTGTTAGATACGGTGTTTGGTAAAGTTAGGCTTGAATTAGATGTTCATGCCACAGAGAACAGACATCCAAGTCCAGTTCCGAAACTGTGTAAGGAATTTAACGGTCATTTGAAATCGGCAACATAAGTGGCAACATCGTGGCGCTGCAATCAGTTAATTTCCCATACTAATTTAATTCACCACTTGAAATGTGTCAATTCACCACTGACTGTGGCAATATGGTGTTTGGCGGCGTTAGTGTTTTCATCGTGTATTGGTTTGCAACCTTACTCAAGTGAAGATTCTAATCCTTACACAACTTTCTGAATGAAATTTATTCTAGCCTGGATGTCTGTTCTCTGCGTTGATACGATTGTTTCGCTACCTATAATTTTGTGTTGTGTTCTAGCCACTCTTCCCAGCACTTGACAGCGTATCGACCACGTGTTTGATGTTCCTAATTCTTGTCTCAGCCTCTGCCCTTACCATGGTGGAAGTAAGCCTACAAGTATCTCTCTCCATGATGCCTATGATGCCATGGAGCTCGTCCACGAAGTTAAACTGTGAGCAGAGCTTCTTGAGTTGATAGCAGCAATTCAGAATTTCCTCTTGCATTGCATCGAGAGCATGTTCCAGTGCAGCCATGTCGGTGTTCAGGTTACCGATTTCAGACTGAATTTCCTCATTTTTTTTCGTGCTAAGATCAAAGGCGTTTTTCACATCTTCGAGAATTTCCTCGACGGTTTTCGTTTTCTTGACTGGCCTAACGTTGCTAACGTAATGATTGAACGCTGAATGACCGCAGTGACAAGTGTCCAGTAGCATATATTCGAAAAGGGACACTACGTCTCTACAAATCGGTATTGATGTGGCAACTCTGTACACAGATGTCGCTCCCTTTTCAAGAAATTTTTCTTGGCATGGCGTCGAGCACTTAGTGCAGAATCTGGTGCCGGTTTCACATGGTACCAATTCCGTATATTCCACTAGCTTTGATCGTTTGTAGTCGGAATAATTTTTAATGTCGGTGGCTATATTTTGCTGTGTGGTTTTCATCATATCAAGTTCGTTTTGAAGATCCTGACATTTCGTTACATCTAGCAATATGTTTTGTAGCTGCGATTTTATTCTCTCTCTGTTAATACGCATTTGTTTGAAAGCCTCGGTCGCTTTGCCGCCAAGCTGCTTCAGATTCTGGATCATTTTTTCGATAGCTTCCATTGAGCATTTCCATTCTATTTTCAGAATTTGCTGCATCGCTGCATTTTTTGTCCATTGTGATACTGGTCTACTGAAGGCACAGTTGTTCATGTGGAAAACGTTCGCCTCAGGAACAGTCCATGGTTCTAAACGGGCCAGGTCGAAGTTGACAGTTGCAGAAGAGCAGTTTGTTAGAACTACGACGAGGTTCTGCAAAAGGACGTCCGGTATTGAGCTTCTCAACAGGCACAACGTGCGGCACAGTGTTACGGTAGCTCGGGTCTGCGTTCCATTTATAACGAGGATGATTGCCGTCAACACTCCGCTCTGCTCAGCAGCACCCATACTTTGCTGAATGTTGGATTCATCCTGAGCCACTCCTTCGGTATCACTGAGTCCTGGCGTGTCTATGAAATTGTATACCGTGTTCTGTTTTCTGAAAGTGTATACAGTACAGGCTCTAGTTTGACTTTTTGAAGCATCCTGAACATTGTATTCGTTGTGCGTCTGACCCTCGGTTGCCTCATAATACTTAGAAGGGATGGAAACTTTCAAATTCTCGAGTGTACCGTTATGGAAATAATTCGTCAGATAGTTTATCAGAGTTGATTTGCCTGCGCCGGTTTCGCCAAACAGAATTATGTTGTACTCCTTTTCAACATCTAGTTTTCTCCACGATAGCCGGTTAAAGAAGGCCATGGTGAATACAATTCACGGAGAAGATGCTTTTTATGATCTGCGAAAAGAAAGAACGCAGTTAATAATCATTGATGTACCTCGAAATAAGGCCTGGGAGGGCTGACCTAGACTAAATGCATGGTTCCAAATCAGTTGGCCGAATGTCTTGTGGCCAAAGAAATAATAGATCTTCACGGTTTGGCAGATTCTCCAAAAATGCCGTTAATAGACCCGACTAGATTGACATTACAAAATTATAACAGGCTGTGTTATTTTGTTACAACAAATTTGTATGAAAAAAGTTGTCATAAAACATGTACACTAAGATAAGCTCGGCAAACGCCGGCACCGCCGTAGTTCAGCAAATATTTACATATACTGAATCTCGGTAAAAATAACGTTTGTTAGCTGAATTTCGGCTAAACATTTCCTGAGTCTAAGCAAACAAGCAACACGACTGCTGAGATCTCGTTGAAAAACAAGTTTGCTGAGCGCTCGGCGGTGCCAATCTCGGTAAAAAACAAATTTGTTAGTGTTATCTATATATATATATATATATATATATATATATATATATATATATATATATATATATATATATATATATATATATATATATATATATATATATATATATATATATATATATATATATATATATATATATATATATATATATATATATATATATACATACATATATTGCGATCTTCGGCAAAGTTTTTCGGCATATCCTAGGCTATACTTTAACCTCATAAGTTACATGATATTAGACAAAAGAATTTTACAATTTCATGAAACATTTTAGTTCTTTAATCTGTTTAGTGAATACCCCTCATATGTTAGCGAGTTGCAATAAATATTACAGCTCAATCGAATGATTAATTACGGAGAAATAAATGTATAAAGAAATTGCTTGCAAAAAATTAAAAACAAAAATTCAAATTCATATCGCAATCGTAGTCTATAAAAAAAATTTAAAAAAAAATCTTCGCTCTACTGTATTATTTTCTTTCAGGTTTTCGAGCTCAGGGCATGATGCTACATTATTTATTTTTTATTTATTTATTTATTGAATACCTTGTAACGTAAGACATACATCTTTTTTATTGTTACAGTTTAGATTATAAATTGATAAACAGATATCTAATGTGCATAATGAAAGATTGTTCTCTTCAACTCACTAAATTACCCGTCTATTGCAAGTGCTGTAGGAGATTTCTTCTAGAACCTGATTTAGAAGTGATTGTTTTAACAGAAATTGGTAAACTATTCCAGTTAACAATACCTCTGACGAAGAAGGATTGGCTGTAATACATAGAATTATGTTGTGGAACTCTGTAATTTGCTGTACGTGTGCCTCTCAATGGAACCAGTTTTTCGAAAAGGAAGCCTGGACTGGAGGTAATTCTTATTCTGAAAACATTGAAGCACGATCTATACTTGTAGAAATTAGCGAAGGGGCAGCCTATAAGGTTCTTTTGTAGATGGGATACATGAGAGTACCTAGAAAGGTTATACACATATCTTACACAGGCGTTAAGTGCAATTTTAAGCTTGTGAATTGTACCACATAAGGCGTTTGTGTAGACAAAATCGCCATAAATAAAGTGGGGAAGCAATATGTAGTGAATGTGCCATGTGATTGATTGAATTTTGTTGAGCGTGCTTTCGAGCAGTACTAGACTGGCTGCGAGATGCATTGATGATGATGATGAAACGTTGCGAGTTGCAACGTGCGCTCGCTATAGGGCACTGCACGAAATTCTTTCCTTCTCTTTCACTCTTATAGAAATTTTGTAAACAACAAGGCCAAGAAACGTCAAAGCCCCATACAAAATCAAAACAGTGCAGTGCCCTATTGCCCTGGAAGTTGGGCTCTTCATTCTTTCTGAGTTAGATAAATGAAAGGGGAGAAAAATATAGATGCCAAAGGGAGACAGAGCTAACGGTTGGCTGACTGCGAGGCTCAAGCTGAATGATGGGAAAAGTGTGCGTGCGGCTCTTGAATGAGAGAGAGAGAGTGAGTAAAGAAGCAAAGATTGGGCAATGAGAGTATATTACAGGTGAGGAAGAAGAAGAGATGGCTATGTATTAGTAAGCAAAGAAAAATGTAAACACAAATAGTGACGTCACTATTTGACACGCGTTCTTATGGGAGCTCGCTTTGCTTGTAGTAGTGACATGTTTTGCACCAAACACGGATCTCACGCACACCAAGCATCTCTTCCACACCTCCATTATACTCTCATTGAAGATTGGGAGTTCGGGTGCCGGTTAGAATATGATTAGTGTATGTGAGAGCAAGACGGTGAGAAGTTTTGGAAAAGCGTTCGGAAGACAGCTTTCCTCATTCTGTTGAAGTTTCCGAATAACGGACGCGTGTATACGACACAAGGGAACGTCCATAAATTACGTCACGCTTTTAGGGGGGAGGGGGGGTTCCGTAAGGTGTGACAACCTATACAAAAATTTCAGAGGTCTCATACAAAAAGTGTGACTTAGGGGGGAGGGGGGGTTGAAAATGGGCAATTTTTGCGTGACGTAATTTATGGACGCTCCCCAATAGTGTTTTGAAAAGTTGTAATTTTGTTTCGGTACTACAACTTCTAGTGGTCAAGTTCAAACGTTTTAATGAACCATACACTTTTGAGCACTGATGATTTATGTGATCATCCCATTCTAAGTTATTTGTAAATATAACACCCAAATTGTTTACCCGTTGTACAAACATAACTTCAATTCCATCGATTAAAATTCTAGGTGGTGTAATCGTTTGTTTTCTTTTGGAAATTATTATGGCTTTTGTTTTGTTAGGGTTAATGGGCAACAAATTATCTTTCGACCAATTTACAAGCATGCAAGAGTGGCTTTAACTTAGAGTGGCGTCAATGTCAAAATTGGAACAGCGGTCATCTGTCAAATCCATACAAATTCCTGTTCCAAACGAGCAGGAGACCTGTCAAAATGGGAACATGACGCCACTCTCCCTTCCAGTCACTCTAGCAGAGATCATGATTCATCATGCTCGCTATGGTTGTCAAATCCGTATTATCATCGATACAAATATATATTTGGACATCATCCGCAAACAGATGAACCGAACAATAATTCAGAATTGCCTATTCTATACTGCTGTTGAACCACGGATTCTTTCGAAAGCGCCGGAACTTCAATGGAAAAAATATTCATGAAGCATGCACAGGTTGAGATTCAGTATGCTTGTTATAACATCAGGATCATCTAGGGGCCGTCCATATACCACGTGGACAGCTTGGAGGGGGGAGGGGGTAAGCGAAAAGTCCACGCTTGTCCACGGAGAGGGGGTGGGGGTTCGTCAAATGTCCACGTGGACAACATTGACATATAAATTAGGAAACAAGAATCTATAAACGAAACAAGCTATGTCGCATTACACTAGTTTACAAAATAAAACGAAAGTCGTGAACTTCTGTCAACGACCAAAATTTTTGAAGCATAATTTAGCGCTGATTTCGAAACCGTGCTTCAAAAAATTTAAAG
Organism: Aedes albopictus; assembly: GCF_035046485.1. Lineage (NCBI taxonomy): Eukaryota > Metazoa > Arthropoda > Insecta > Diptera > Culicidae > Aedes > Aedes albopictus. The sequence goes on along the minus strand of NC_085136.1, from coordinate 115,228,817 downwards.
TAGAACAGTTTTTGAGTTTTAGCTCAAAATCGAGTTTTACAACTTTTTAAAATATGGAATTTAATAAAATTCAAATATCTTGCGTTTTGTTCAACAAAGTTTAAATCTTTTTCCATAAATTAAAAGCTGAATATAATACCATTCGATCATCTGAATACAGGTTTTGCGTCAGATTGATGAAATTCAAGATGTTGTCGAGTTTTGGGGACAATCTCCTTAAATTTTAGCAAAATTTTCAAAATTATATGAAGAAATGTATTTTTTTCAATAAGAAAAAAATAATTTAAAAATTCTTTCTCAACGTTTATTTGACATATTATATGTAGGCGAGTTACAGTAAAAAATTCAGCTCAATCGGAGTATTGATTACGGAGAATGAGATGTGTGAAGTGAGCGACGTTGCTTGAAAATAGAACAAAAATCGATTTCAAATCATCAACCTTGTATGGAAAGTCGAAAAAATTTCCGCTCTACTGTAATTTTTTTCCTTTGCGTTTTCGAACTCAGGGCATGATTCTACACCAAAAACAATCATCAGCTTACCGAGTTCAAAAATGCTGTAAACTAGTGTTATTGATGAAATTCTCTTAAACAGTTCTTTCATACATTTTATTTTATTATACATTGTCTTTCAGTTGTAAGTTACTTCGTTACTTCTTCAAGGAAATAAAAAATCATGGTATTGATTTACAGACTAATTTGTTTTAAATTATCAGCAATTCTAATTACTTAGTTTTCTTCATCGAGGAATATTCTGGAGATTTAAAATGGAGTGTAGACCATGCAAATGTTGGTGTTTCAGTCAGAAAATTTTCATTGAGGTTCTGCATGGATTTCTCGAAGTTTCATATCTAGTTTTAACGACAAAGTATTTGGAGTACACAGCTCAAATCTATTATCTCCTGGGCGCCCATTAAAAACATCACCCCCGGCGAAGACTGGCGCTCGAGCCTAGCTATTTAGCACTGTAGTTGGAGGAAATGCCAATGCAGAACCCGTAGCTTCTGGGAAGGTAAGCCCAGCTCCCTGGGTTAGTGGGTTGGTGTCAGGCCCTGCGAGCCAGCCGTAAAAAAGACTAGCACCGGAAAATCAACAAAAGAAGAATGCGAACCGATACCAATGGCGACGAAAAGGGACTTGCGATTGGAAGCTCGGTACGTGGAACTGCAGATCTCTCAACTTCATCGGGAGCACCCGCATACTCGCCGATCTACTGAAGGACCGCGGGTTCGGCATCGTAGCGCTGCAGGAGATGTGTTGGACAGCATCCATGGTGCGAACGTTTAGAGGTAATCATACCATCTACCAGAGTTGCGGCAACACACGTGAGCTGGGAACAGCTTTTATAGTGATGGGTGATATGCAGAGGCACGTGATCGGTTGGTGGCCGATCGACGAAAGAATGTGCAGGTTGAGGATCAAGGGCCGATTCTTCAACATTAGCATAATAAACGTGCACAGCCCTCACTCCGGAAGCACTGATGATGACAAAGACGCATTTTACGCGCAGCTCGAACGCGAGTACGACCGCTGCCCAAACCACGACGTCAAGATCATCATAGGAGATCTAAACGCTCAGGTAGGCCAGGAGGAGGAATTCAGACCGACGATTGGAAAGTTCAGCGCCCACCAGCTGACGAACGAAAATGGCCTACGCCTCATCGATTTCGCCGCCTCCAAGAACATGGCCATTCGTAGCACTTTCTTCCAGCACAGCCTCCCGTATCGTTACACCTGGAGATCACCACAACAAACGGAATCGCAAATCGACCACGTTCTGATTGATGGACGGCACTTCTCCGACATTATCGACGTCAGGACCTATCGTGGCGCTAATATCGGCTCTGATCACTACCTGGTGATGGTTAAACTGCGCCCAAAACTCTCCGTTATTAACAACGTACATTACCGGCGGCCGCCCCGGTACGATCTAGAGCGACTGAAGCAACCGAAGTCGCCTCAGCATACGCGCAGAATCTCGAGGCAGCGTTGCCGGACGAGGGTGTGCTCGATGAGGCCCCTCTAGAGGACTGCTGGAGTACAATCAAAGCAGCCATCAACAACGCCGCCGAGAGCACTATCGGGTACGTAGAACGGAGTCGACGAAACGATTGGTTCGACGAGGAGTGCAGAGCGGTTCTGGAGGAGAAGGATGCAGCGTGGGCGGTAATGCTGCAGCATGGAACCCGACAGAATGTGGAGCGATACAGACAGAAGCGGAAGCAGCAGACCCGTCTCTTCCGGGAGAAAAAGCGCCGCCTGGAAGAAGCGAAGTGCGAGGAAATGGAACTGCTGTGCCGTTCACAGGAAACACGCAAGTTCTACCAGAAGCTCAACGCATCCCGCAAAGGCTACGTGTCGCAAGCCGAAATCTGCAGGGATAAGGACGGGAGCCTTCTGACGGACAAACGTGAGGTGATCGAAAGGTGGAAGCAGCACTTCGACGAGCACCTGAATGGCGAAGAGAATGTAGGCACGGAGGACCAAGGCAGCGGAGGAAATGACTATGTTGGTGCAGCAGAGGACGGGAACGAACCAACTCCCACACTGAGGGAAGTTAAGGAGGCCATCCACCAGCTAAAAAACAACAAAGCGGGTGGTAAGGACGGTATCGCAGCAGAACTCATCAAGATGGGCCCGGAAAAGTTGGCCACCTGTCTGCACCAGTTAGTAGTCAAGATCTGGGAAACCGAACAGCTACCGGAGGAGTGGAAGGAAGGGATAATCTGTCCCATCCACAAGAAAGGCGACAAGTTAATGTGTGAGAACTTTCGAGCGATCACCATTTTGAATGCCGCCTACAAAGTGCTATCCCAGATCATCTTCCGTCGTCTTTCCCCTAAAGTAAATGAGTTTGTGGGAAGTTACCAAGCCGGTTTCATTGACGGCCGGTCGACAACGGACCAGATCTTCACCGTACGGCAAATCCTCCAGAAATGCCGTGAATACCAGGTCCCAACGCATCACCTGTTCATCGACTTCAAAGCGGCATACGACAGTATCGACCGCACAGAGCTATGGAAAATTATGGACGAGAACAGCTTTCCCGGGAAGCTGACTAGACTGATAAGAGCAACGATGGACGGTGTGCAGAACAGCGTTAGGATTTCGGGTGAACTATCTAGTTCATTTGAATCTCGACGGGGACTACGACAAGGTGATGGACTTTCCTGCCTACTATTCAACATCGCCCTGGAAGGTGTTATGCGACGAGCCGGGCTCAACAGCCGGGGTACGATCTTCACGAAATCCAGCCAATTTGTCTGTTTTGCGGATGACATGGATATTATTGCTAGAAAATTTGGAACGGTGGCAGAACAGTACACCCGCCTGAAACGTGAAGCAGCAAAGGTCGGACTGGTGGTGAATGCGGCTAAGACAAAGTACATGCTGGTAGGTGGGACTGAGCGAGACAGGACAAGCATTATTGGCAGCAATGTTACGATAGACGGGGATACTTTCGAGGTGGTAGAAGAATTCGTCTACCTCGGTTCCTTGCTAACGGCTGAACATAACGTGAGCCGTGAAATACGAAGGCGCATCATCAGTGGAAGTCGTGCCTACTATGGGCTCCAGAAGAAACTGCGGTCAAAAAAGATTCACCCCCGCACCAAATGTACCATGTACAAGACGTTAATAAGACCGGTGGTTCTCTACGGACACGAGACATGGACGATGCTCGAGGAGGACCTGTAAGCACTCGGAGTTTTCGAGCGACGGGTGCTAAGGACGATCTTCGGCGGCGTACAGGAGAACGGTGTGTGGCGGAGAAGGATGAACCACGAGCTCGCTGCACTTTACGGCGAACCCAGCATCCAGAAAGTGGCCAAAGCCGGAAGGATACGATGGGCAGAACATGTTGCAAGAATGCCGGACAACAACCCTGCAAAGTTGGTGTTTGCTAACCATCCGGTTGGTACAAGAAGGCGTGGAGCGCAGAGAGCACGATGGGCGGACCAGGTGGAGCGTGATCTGGCGAGTGTTGGGCGTGACCGACGTTGGAGAGCTGCAGCTACAAATCGAGTATTATGGCGGCAAATTGTTGATTCAGTATTATCATGAATTTGATGTTAACTAAATAAATGAAATGAGCTCAAATCTTCTCGAGCACAAATCTAGAGAACCGTCAAACGAATCTAACTGAAAATGTAACTCAATGTTTTCTGTGCGGAAGCAAGCATCAAGTTACATTTTCAGCCAGAAAGGTTTGACGGTTCTCTAGATTTTAGCTCGAGAAAATTTTGTCTATGTACTCCAAATACCTTGTCCTTAAACTACTTCGAAGTTTCAAAATACATAGATTGAACAAACATTCTAAAAAACACCGTCTTCAACCAGAAGCTGTCCAGACTGAACATTGAACAATCACTAACATTAGGCGATGGACATCATACGAAATACACCTACTGAAGCAGGAATCGAACCCACACTCTCACAAACATTAAGCTGAATTAAAAACAATGTTGAAAACTTGTAGTTTAAAAAAAAACTTTTCAAAATTACTTTTTCCATTCATTTTAGACATATGAAAAAAAACTTTTTTTCGGATGTCCACGTGGACATGGTGGAGGGGGGTAGGGGTCAATGAAAAGACCATGCTTGTCCACGGGGAGGGGGGAGGGGGTCAAAAACCATGAATTTTCTGTCCACGTGGTATATGGACGGCCCCCTACACTAAAATATTCATTCCAATTGATTCTATAAAATTCCTCCTGTAAAGCAGCGGCATCAAAACTGTTGTAGTCACGAAACCAATATCCGTTTGCCTTAATTTCGTGTGATGCAAATATAAGATCATGTTTAGAAATTCCAGACATCGATATTTGACTAAATTTTAAAACTTTTTCCGCCGAGTCCGTAATTAGAAGATCAAGCACAGAAGAGCCTGTATTGTAAAAGAAAGTTGGTTCTGAATTGATAATGCTGTAAGACATACTTGATATAGTATCTCTGAACCATTTTTAATTTACGAGTTTTATTAAGAGGATCTGTATTGAAATCGCCAATAAAGGGCGAACACGATGAAATTGCCACACAGAAAATATTGTATAACTTTTGATTGCGTTCGCCAAAATAGCTATTTTTTTACCATGAATAGTATATTATGTGTAGCTAATACCATAAAATTTTCATTAAAATCGGTTGAGTATTGGCGGAGATATCGTTGAAACAATGAAATTGCCACTTGAGAATCTTGTACAAACAAACATTTTGGAAAATATCACTTTTTTGCCGTTTCAACGCTGGTGCCAAAAATACTGAACCGATTTCGATGAAAATTTTTATGTACGTAAAGTTTATATGTAGAAGTAGCTTGTCAAAATTTCATTCAATTTGATCATACCGTTAAAAAGTTATAGCCATATACAGGGGATGGCCAAAATGTTTGGGATAGGCAACTTTTTTTCTCTCACAAAAAAGTTCAACATGCTATAACTTTTCATAGAGTGCTTCAAATATTCTCAAATTCTGACTGTTTGTCAACCTATTATATGTGCACCATTGGTACAAATTTCAGCTCGATTGATTAATCTTTCGCGAAGTTATAACCGATCTGGTAAAACACTATTTTTTAGACTACTGATTTTTGAGCTGTCATATCTCGGAGACCAGTGAATCGAATTGAATGAAATTTTGAACTTTTATCCACAATATATTAATGCTTGAAAATCATTTAAAACATGGGTACTTTTTGAACGTTGAAAAAAGTTATGATGGATTGACACTTTTTGGATCTTTTTCGAAAAAATTGACTTTTCTTACATCAATGTCATAAAATTTTGTTGTTGATATCCAAAGATTTTCTACTTTTGTTCATAAGATATCTATAAAAAGATATATAAGAGCATATTTGGATATAAAGAAGAAAACATTTAGTAATTTTTGTGCAGTATAGTAAATTTGACTCATTTTCCTCTAAATGGGTGAAAATGTCAAACCATCATAACTTTTTTCAACGTTTAAAAAGTAACTATGTTCTGATGAATTTTCAAGCATTATTATATTGTTGATAATCGCTCAAAATTTTATTCAATTTGGTTCACTAGTCTCCGAGATATGACAGTTCAAAAATTGATAGTCTTAAAAATAGTGTTTTACCAGATCAGTTATAACTTCGCGAAAGATTAACCAATCGAGCTCAACTTTGTACCACTGATGCACATATAATAGGTTAATAAACAGTCAAAATTTGAGAATATTCGATACACTCTTTAAAAAGTTACACCATGTTGAACATTTTTGTGAAAGAAAAAAAGTTGCCTATCCCAAACATTTTGGCCACCCCCTGTATGTCGCACTATGTCACAATAAGCAGATGTGGTTTTTGGTATAGTGAAATTCAAACTGCTCTTACTTTGAAAGTACTCAACAAAAATGGCTGAAATTTTCACTGTAAACAGTTTAACACAACAATTTTACACTGTCAAAGTTTTATAAAAATCGGGACAGTTCTACAGTCAAAATAGTGCACGCGGAACTAAAAATGGTCAAAAAGTACATAAAATTTACCTTGAAGCGATTCGAGCTTTGGATATTTACTAGAAAAAGTGCTGAACCGATTTCGATCAAATTTTTACCACTTAATTGATACTATGTTAAGAATATCGACTGAAATTTTCAAACGTTTTGATGAGGTAACAAAAAAGTTATAGCCTAAGTAATTTTTTGGAATGGGTGCACAAATTTTCTAAAATCTCATTTTATGATATCGACAATATATGCGCCAATGCTCAACCGATTTTAATGAAAATTCTATGGTATTAGTTACACATAATATACTATTCATGATCAAAAAATTAGCCATTTTGACGAACCCAATTAAAAGTTATACAATATTTTCTGTGTGTCAATTTCATCGTGTTCGCCCTTTAAAGTGCGTAGAAGCATAATTTAAAGAAAATTCATTGAAATGAGCACGTAGGAGATCTGACCAATCGATATTCGGGGGATTATAGTATACGGCCATAAGCATTCGATCACCTCCCACTAAAAGCTCGAATATCAAAAAACTCGGTTAACCCACCTTCATGTGACGATTTGCAAAGTTTGCAAAGCAAGCGAAACGGTAATCCTTTTCTAATATAAACAGAAATTCCACCACCATGTCGATTTCGGTCATTTCTTATTAGAGTGAAACGCAGTGAAACTGCGGTGAAACCGTTGACCTCTATCATTGTATCGGAAATGGAACCGTCCAGCCACGTCTCAGTAAAGCAAGCAATATCTATTTTACTCTTGAATATAGTATTTTCAACTCTTCAAATTTTGCAAATTGTCGTGCACAACGACTTTGTTCATTGATATGGCAAACGTTCAGCTTTCCATTCAATAAAATTGAATTAAGCACAGCTCTAGAAATAAATAAACCGTCAGTGGTATTGTTCCTGGACATAGGGCCATTATCCATTATCAAACGATTGAATTGGCTTCAGAAGAAACCTACCTAACAGACGAGCAAGCAACGAGAACCCAGCAGTTAAAGAGAACCTACACCTAAACCTAAATAGAACCCACATACAGGGGATAGACAAAATGATCGGGACAGGCAAAATTTTCCCTACTCAAAAAAATTTCAAATAGCTGTAACTTTTCGAAAAATGCATCAAATATTCTCAAATTCTCACTGTAAGTTGATCAACTATTTGTGTATCAGTGGACAAATTTTGAAAAAGATCGAACTATTCTGCACAAAGTTATAAAGATTCTAAAAAAGCTATAATTATCCGATAGCCAACTTTGAGCTGTTATATCTCTGGTTTCAATGAACCGAATGCAATGGAATTTTGTCCATTTATGACTTATATAATAAGCTTTGAAAAACTTTTGACATAACTTAAAAATTTTAGCACGGAAGAAAATTATAACGATTAGATCATTTTTCTAATAAAACACCAAATTTTCTTAAATTTCAACATCGTTTTAAAATTCAAGATACTAATTACAGTTTATTCAAATACCCTCTGATTGTCTTGAATACAGATATGTTTCGAAAGAAAGTAACAGCATGGGCGGCAATTCATTGAAAAAGTAATGGGATGCATATTAAAAATAGACCAATTTACTAAAAAATTGTAACGTTAATGAAACCGCAATAACTTTTTCTCTCGTTAATAATTTCAAGTTAAGTCAAACATTTTTCAGAGCCCATTATACAGGGTGTTAGGTTCATGAGTGCAAACTTTTTGAAGGATGATAGAGGACCATAAATGGTGAAAAAAATTGTTCTACGCATATGATCAAATCTCTGTTAGAATATTTGGGCCAGCCTAATATATGTTGTGCGATGTTTATCATCATTGCCCTGCGCCGACCCTGCTAAATGTATGTATGTTGATTGTTATTGTTTGTACATATATTGTTAGTTAAAAATAAACCGACCGCCGCGACAAGCAAACGTATCTTGCTTTGTGCTCCCGTGTTCTCCGCCGTTACGCGTACCGAAAGTTCCCCCGGTGATTTGTCGGTGCCCCTGGGTAGCTCAGTGGTCCTTTGAGGACAGTGTTGGCCTCTGTGTATTCCAACAGGCTATGGGCCCAGTTCTGGCGGTGTAACCGAAAATAGTGCTTGGACAGTCGCGAAGTGCAAAATCATCCCGCGGATAATTGCTTCTGTGTGGTGCCGGTCGGTGGGGGAGTAAAATTAATTACCTACTCGATTCGGCTTGTGTTCCATCAGCTGCTGTGTGGAAGAACAGCTGACAGTGACCGGGACAGACTTTGTGTGGAAAAAGTGGTCGGCAGGAATATCGCCCGTTTGATTGGAGTAAGTGGCGCCCAGAACGGAGAAGACAGTGCCGGTTAGACTTTGTGGTGCACCATTTTATGTCCCGCAGCCGAGAAGAAAGAAGATTGTGCCATTTTGACCCGCGAATCAAACGAACTGTTGCCGTAGCCGTGGTGTTCGATAGCGAAGAGACTCTGCCGGTGTACCGCCTTCGTGTGTGTTGATACGGCGGGTACGTTTTTCGAGTGTTGGTTGTGCCTTCGTGCGTACAGTGTGCGCCAACAGAAAACGAAAAATTTCGAGATGGCTGAAAAAGTTTTTATTTCCCGTCTGGATAATAAAAATTACCAGACGTGGAAGGTGAAAATGGAGATGCTGTTAATTAGTGTCGATCTGTGGCATGCGGTTTCGGAAGCAAAACCGGTGCCGGTGACTGCGGCGTGGTCAAAAGATGACCAGAAGGCAAAAGCCTTGATCGTGTTAAATGTGGAAGACAATCAGTTGCCACTGGTGAAAGACGGAAAATCAGCTGTCGAAGTGTGGGAAAAGCTGAAGAAGTACCACGAAAAGGCTACGGTGACGTCGCGAGTGTCCCTGCTGAAGAGACTATGTAGTTTCAACTACGAAGATGGTGCGGACATGGAGAAGCACCTGTTCCAGATCGAAGAGTTATTCGATCGACTGTCGTGCGCGGGACAGAAACTCGAGAGTTCGCTGCAAGTGGCAATGGTGTACCGGAGTCTGCCGGAATCCTACAACGGACTGGTGACGGCCTTGGAGAGCCGTCCGGACGCCGACCAGTCGCTAGAATTTGTGAAGCAGCGGCTGATGGACGAGTACCACCGACGGGTGGAGAAGCGGCAAGGAACGTCCGAGGAGCGCCACGACCGGGCGCTGAAAGTGAACGGAAGCAGACGAAACGGACGAGTGCGACAGCGTGTGTGCTATAACTGCCGGAAACCGGGCCACTTCCGGAGAGAGTGCCCAATGCTTCGTGAAGAAGTAAGAAGAGATCCGGAAGTGAAGAAGACGGTGGCGAAGAAGAACCATGGAATTTGTTTCGGCGTGGGAGGTCAGCGAAAGCGGAACTGCTGGTATGTGGACAGTGGCTGCTCGAGCCACATGACCAGTGACCGGAAGTTCTTCGAGAAGATCGATGAAAAAGTGAAGGTCGAAGTGAACTTGGCGGACGGCTCAGTGATCAGGTCCGCCGGTGTCGGGGAAGGCTTCCTGGAGTGCGTCGATGGAGACGGAAGAATTAACACCGTGAAAGTGGAGAACGTGCTGTACATCCCGGGACTAGACTGCGGATTGCTCTCGGTCCGTAAGCTGGCACAGAAGGCACTGAGAGTGAACTTTGTGGAGTCGAAGTGCAAGATTGTGAGTTCCAGCGGGAAGATTGAAGCCGTCGCGGAGCTTAGTGGTGAGCTGTATGCCCTGAAGATAGCTGGAGGAGCGGAGATCGGCAACCGCCGGAGAAATGCAGCTGGGCATCCCGTTGAAGAGGAGTTCGACCAAGAAGAAGATTTTTATGACTGTTTTGACGAGGGACTCCGATACTAAGTGGAACTTTGTGGCTTTGTGATAGGTCTTTGTGGTAATACTTGACGAAGCAGAAGTGTTCGGTGCAGGAGGAGGAACTTTGTGTAGGCTGTGGTGTCCAATGTGAACTTTGTGAAGACTTTGTGAAATAGTAACTTTTGTGAACGGACTTTGTGATTGTGATGACCAACATCGAGGAGGAGTGTTAGAATATTTGGGCCAGCCTAATATATGTTGTGCGATGTTTATCATCATTGCCCTGCGCCGACCCTGCTAAATGTATGTATGTTGATTGTTATTGTTTGTACATATATTGTTAGTTAAAAATAAACCGACCGCCGCGACAAGCAAACGTATCTTGCTTTGTGCTCCCGTGTTCTCCGCCGTTACGCGTACCGAAAGTTCCCCCGGTGATTTGTCGGTGCCCCTGGGTAGCTCAGTGGTCCTTTGAGGACAGTGTTGGCCTCTGTGTATTCCAACAATCTCAACCGTTACGTAGTTATTGAACTTTCCATGTTTTTGATTATGATTGCCTTAACTGGCTATAACTTTAAAACGGCCAAGCTTATCGCTATTCTTTTACCCACATTCGAAAGATTATTGAATTTTCTATCAAATGACTTCTTTGAATCGATTGGTTTAGTTGAATAACTAAGTTTTTTAGAGCAAATAGCTCAAAAGTAGTGTGTTTGAATTTGTCTTTGTCAATTATCTTTGAAACATGCGTAATTAACTAAAATTCTTTCTTCGGCAAAATTGTGGCCCCTGTTCCACTCTACAGTTCATTCTTAGACACCAAACTTCTAGCTCTTATTGCTTGCTTGCAATTTCGATTTAAATGTGCGGCACAGTGCGCAAAAAAGTGCTTACCTTGACAGTTGCAAATTTATGATCTGAAATGCGATGTTTAAATCGAAATTGCAAGAAAACGATCAGAGATAGAAGTTTGATGTCAAAGAACGAATTGTAGAGTGAAACAGGCGCCACAACTTTGCCCAAGAAGAAATTTTAATTTATTACGCATTTTTCAAAGATAATTGACCAAAACAAATTGAAACACACAACTTTTGAGCTATTTGCTCTAGAAAACTTAGTAATTTAACTAAACCAACCGATTCAAAGATGCCATGTGATTGAAAATTTAATAAGCTTTCGAATAAGAACCAACAAATTGCGATAAGTTTGACCATTTTCAAGTTATAGCCAGTTAAAGCAATAAGAGTAAAAAACATGGGAAGTTCAATAACTACGTAACGGTTGAGATTTGACCATATACGTAGAACAATTTTTTTCACCATTTATGGTCCTCTATCACCCATTAAAAAGTTTGCACTCAGGAACCTAACACCCTGTATAAGTCATAAATGGACAAAATTTCATTGCATTCGGTTCATTGAATCCGGAGATATAACAGCTCAAAGTTGGCTATCGGATAGTTCCACCTTTTTTCTAAAATGCTTATAACTTCGTGCAGAATAGCCCGATCTTTTCCAAATTTTGTCCACTGATACACAAATAGTTGATCAACTTACAGTGAAAATTTGAGAATATTTGATGCGCTTTTCGAAAAATTTTCACTTTTCAAAAAATGTCCAATTAGCTACATTTTTTGAAAAGTGATAATTTTGCCTGTCCCGATCATTTTATCTATCCCCTGTATTTCTGTGTCTACTAATTTCCTTTTTGGCTCGCAGCCAAACCGTTACGTACAGTATTTCATAATTCAAGACCATATAAAATTGCTCACCTAATCATTTTTTTCCTTAGAATTGTGATTTTTATAAATGATATTTCAACTGATATTTCAAAAACGCAATGAATACAATGAATCCCCTGCAACAGCAGCAACAACATGGATGAACAGCAACATCAACAACAGCAGTAACCAACCAGTAGCGGCATCCAACCATCAGCAGCAGCAGCAGTATAAACGCTTCGTGGAGTCCAACAGCTAACTTTCAGAAAGCAAGAAAACACGGATATTTTGAGGAAACGGAATCATAGGAGTATTTTTGGCTAGGAATACGGGTGTTTGCAAGGATAGGTTTTGTTTTTTACTAATTTTGAAGATAACTTTTAGGAGAGGCTGGATTCAAGGGGGCCAGGAATCGGAGACATGGAGATAAATAATGGGAAGGAAACTGAGAATCTTTACTGGATAGGGTTTTTTACAGAACAACGTGACCTGCGGCAACGAATGCATTGCCGTGGCTTTCTCTGATCCTTTGGGCTTCACGTACACGATCCCATCACGTGTTGTTACAGTTTCCAAGCGTCTCGCTTTCTTCAACTTGATGGCTTCACTCCTGATCCGCCTAGCGTTGTTGGCCGTGAGGTTTTCATTCACAGAGACACGGTTCTCACTCTCCAAACCAATGTGACGAAGGGAAAGTGAGCGCTCCGAGAGGTATTTACGGTAGAATTCGTTCCGTTGATTGCGAAGAGCAAATTCACAGAGAATGAGTGGTGTCAGTCCAGGAGCGAGGGGGGGGCGAGATAAGCGTTGAAGGTGAACGAGAGGAATGTTTATCTCCGAGTACCCGATACATAAAGCAATTTTGCAGAAAATATCAGCCAGGTTCTCATGGTTCAGGTAGGGAACCCCAGAAATAATCAGTTCTCGATTTTTGTCAGCCCGATGAACAGCTTCGGCGATGTAGTCCATCTCATAACGTGTAGCTGCCACCTCCTCCTCAAGTTTGATGACTCTTCCAGAAAACTCATCTCGAACTGCAGACAGATGACTTTCAACCTTCAATATACGCATCTCCAGAGCAGCATTACCGCTATCTATTTTCGCTTCGATCCTTTCACTGGTGCTGGATAGCATACTTTGCATTTTCGTCCACAACTCACTTAAACTGGCGATCTCCTCGTCATCATGATTTGACACATCTTCACGGGAGCGTTTGGTTTGCGATCCTACAGTATTCAGAGACGACGTAGATCCCGATCGAGTGACAACTTTCGTGTTTAGCGACATAGTGGTGCGACGGCAGATGGTAAACACCAGAGATGCAGGTGATAATACTGAAGGGATCACACCAAAATAGCGAAGAGCGATGGAAAACTTTAATCGAAATCTTTCAGTTGAAAAAGCACCACTGCTTAGCACTTCATATTATTCCACTGCACTGGCCTTAATATCGTAACAATCCACAATTTTTTCGTAGAAAGGAGATGTCCCACACATGTTTAACGTACGATTTGGCTGCCAGCACCTTTAGCTTATGCACCGTAGTACATCCCTTCAGAAACTGAATGATCATCAGCTTATCGGGTTCAAAAATGTTGTAATCTAGTCTAATCATTGGCGGCCCTGAGAGGATTCTGAATATAAATGGAGTGTTCCAAGTAATTTGGCTGAATATGCGGCCAAAGCAATAATATTTCTGCAAATCCTCCAGAAATGCCGTGAATAGAAGGTAAAACTTTTAACTGCTTTACAAACACTTCAGTGTTTAAAATTTCACAGTACAATAAACCGATCGGAAATCGAACCCAGTCATTCTCAGCTTAATGTAGCTGCACGTTTGCTACATGAAAGTCAAAGGCATCATCTGGGTTATTCATTTGTTTCCATTTTTCTGTTTTAGATAACTTCAAAGAATAACATAACTTTTTTGTATGACGTTACACACCATTATACGTACCAAGATTGTCAGATCCAAGCTCCAAGTACCGTTTATGCGTTGTTATGCGGAACACGGCTGTTCACTCCAACGATGTAGATTCTTCTGAACCATAAATCGTACCATATATTAGTGATAATGGAATAAAGATATTGTTGAGGCGCCGGGTTATTTCAAGGGAAATAGTCAGGGGTTGGTTGAGATTAGTCTATCCTCGGAAAGATAATGGGAAGGGGTGATCTTTCAAGCTAACGAGAAATTCACTATTTTTTATTCACTGGTTGACCCGTTGCCAGGTCGAAATGGACTGTAAATATTAGCACTCGAGGGGTGCCGTTTTTATAGTGCTCCAAAGATGTTTGATGATGACTTCATATACAGTGTCTTATATACCTACAATAGGTGGTTGAAGGTGTATGTACATTAGACTGGGTCAACTAAGTCGATTTTTTGGAACAAAGCTTTTTCGATTCCTTATAGCATCCAAAACAACTGGGCAAACGCATTGCAATTAAAATTTGTATGGGATTTAGGGATGGAAAAACGTACTTTTTCGCATTTTTCTCATTATTTGATTTTTTTTATCTGGCGAGTTTGTCGGGAGTGGGATTCGATCCCAGGTCCTCGGCGTGACAGTCAAGTGTTCTAACCATCACACCAGGTAAGCTCCACATAAGTTGATTTTTTTGTCTTTAACCCTTATGTGGCCAGCAGGGTACCCGGGTACCTTTTTCGATTTCAATTTTCGATATTTTTATGATTATTGAGAGTAGGAAGTTGAAACTCTGCCAGATCTTAGAACGCATGAATATATATCTATTAACGGAATTGACCGAATTTCCAAGTGAGGAGGGTCGGGGGGAGCGGACGCTGATTTTTTTTATTACGTGGAATGCCGGCAGGGTACCCGGGTACCCACGAAGCTGAAATGATCATATTTCCGTCAATTTTTCACCGATTTCATTTTTTTTGGCTCATTTAACTCAGAAACTCATTATCTATTCTGAAAATATGTGGTTGCGCCGATCTGATGACTGTATTTTTCGAGAAATCCGGATTTTCGGGAGTATGGCTTTATACCACATTAAATCCCACATTGTTGAGCCTAGGATACCGTATAGTGGCCATTGCCAGCCATAGCCCCACGGGAAGCCTGATCCGAAATCGCAGCTATAAATTCAACACGTTTTATGATCGCAGGCTGGTCAGATACAATATGCTGAAGCAATTTTAGGATCATTGATACCGATATTGCCACTAACCTACCGAATATTCCAAGCATTGTTTTGTATAAAAACATAAGCCCGGAAATCCGGATTTCCCAGCACCCACGGTGAGCGGACCGGTCTAACCAAATACTATATCGATAGATAATGAGTTTGTGATTTGAATGAGCCAAAAAAAAATCGTTGGACAATTGACGGAGATATGATCATTTCAGTTTCGTGGGTACCCGGGTACCCTGCCGGCATTCTACGGGTGTTCTTTTTTTGCTGGCCACACTACGATTAACATAGACTAAACGTACATACACAGACAAACAGACGTAACACTTCGAACATTTTTCGATTCAAATCATAGTCACGAAAACATATTCGCCCAATGCTAAAAGGACTAAGTTTGGCCGACCATCAACTGGGTGGCGGTAGTGAGCAAATGTCAAACTCGAACAAAAACGATGCGAGCGCCACGGGTGGGCAGTTGGCCAACTATCATATTTTGAAAAAGACCGATAAATCGGTGTACGATGGGAATTATCAGAGTGTTACGTCTGTTTGTCTGTGGTACATAGCAAAGTTTTCATATTCTTAGCACGACTAAAGATCACAAGGCAGGCTAGTAACCTATGTAAATATCAATTTTGGATGTAAACATATGACGTCGTTCTTATCGTTTTACGTTGATCAAACTGGTGTGGAGTACTAGATCATTGTGTTCTATGAACGATTTGAATTACGTCATCAAAAAAATTTCCGGAATGTATCACCTTTTAAATATCGTACACCGTGATTTTTAATGGATTGTTGGGATGCATTTGGTGAACTCGATGACAGATAAAATCTTTGCTCGATCGGGGACCTGTGCAAAGGTATGCTGAAGATACATATTTTTTTTTAATAATGTCACTTAGACTGGTCGAAACCGATGCATGTTGCTTCATCATCATCAGGAAAGTGGTGAGATTGCTCACCGTGTCTATTCCGAGAAGAGTATCGTATTTTTATGTGATGGCTTATCTGTCTTGTTTTGCGATTTTTTATTTGATAACAAGTAAAATTATTGGGACTCATGTGTAGCCTGTTGATTAGACAAATGAATGATTAGAATTGATTAGACAAAAAAAAACAACAGCTAGGGCCCTTTATCGAATAAAAAATGCTCAACAAGACAGATAAGCCATCAAGGATACAGATTAAAAGATGTTTCAATCAATAGAGCTAATAATCTTTATTTATTAACTCTATTTTTCAATCGGATAACAGTTGAGCGATTGATTAGGGCACTGTATACGGTGGTTCTCATGATATTTTTTCTAAGTCTATGAAGTTTCGTGGCCTTGTTGTTTGCGATTTGGACTTGTGAAATTTCGTTCGCTTGCTCAGGTTCGGACTTTTCGTTAGCATTCTTTATTAGACCAACGAACCTAACCTCAAAATGACTGACAAATCTCAGGTCATTTTGACAGATGTAACATGAACATGAACAGGACGGCAACACTATCGATAAAGTAGAATATATGATCCCACTGATTTCTCGTGCAGGTGTGTGGCCTGTCAAAATGATCTGTAAAGTGTCAATTATTTGCATGGCTAGCTGTTGGTGTAATGAAGAATTCTCGGGCAGTGTGATTGAAATTGAAATGCATGGTTCGCGCACTAGTGGTGAATGTGCCAACTCATAATTTTTGGGTAGGTTTCTGGGTAAACCTGATTAATGAAATCCGGGAGAAGATATTTCGATTGAGGTATGGGTAAACTTCCAGTTGTATTGTGAGAAATATTGTGGAATCTCGATAAGATTGCGATTCGTAACTACGTGTAAGAGAAATTCTACTGAATCAAGGTGATTGTGCGTAGCGTGGTTGAGTTCAAAATGTCGGTTTTTGCGTGCGTTGAGAAGTGTAGTAATAGGTATATGATTTGCTAGTGGGGTTCCCTTGTTATGATTTGCTTGTGATGGGGTTACCTCTAGGAATATCTTCTGGGGCTCTTCAGACATTCTCCCTGGGATTCTTCCAGAAGTTGCTTTTTCGGTTCCTCTAGCAATTTCTTCCAGGATGCCTGAAGAAGCTCTTCATGGGTTTCTTCGCGAGGATTATTTAGGATTCCTGTAGAATAGACTTGTTCACTTTTTTTGACCTATCCGTGTCACAACAAATTCTGAATCCATATGCAAAATTAAGTCTTTTCCAAAAATGAGCTAAATTAATAAAGGTTTGGAGGTGTATCAAATCGATTTTGTGTTTTTTCGAACATTTTCATAAAATGTATTCCATTAGGGGAGACTGGGGAGACTTGATCCCTTTTTCTTAATTTGCCTGTAACTTTAAGAAAAAACACAAAACTAGATCCATTTTTCGTACAGAATGGCAGGTAAACATCTGTTGCAAGATTATACACAACGGAAGGACTTTCAATTATTGTTAAAGTTTTCAAAGCTGTGTTTTTATGGAGGCATGTCTTATGATGTATTTTTCAAAAATGGGTCACAATTGATCCCCTTTTGAGCACATGGTTAATTTAAAAGGAAAATAACTCCAGAAGCATGCTATTCATTTTCTATTCAAGTTTTCTTGCATTTTTGATGAAAACGGTGTATTGGAAATTATAAGATTTCCTTAAATTTTTAAGGATGTGCTATATTTTGAAAATGGGGAGACTTGATCCCCCTTTTAATGGTGTGTAATAAAATAATAATTATCTGACACGTTTTATCGTTGAATATACTAGAATTCCGAGTAAATAGAGGCTTCCAAATCGAATTTTATTTTTCACATGTATAATGTGTGTGTAATCCTCGAGGGATTAAGTCTCCCCATGCCACTGTTGTATACAATATGCTACATTTATTGAAATATTTATATAACACCCTCATTTGGATAAATACGTTTGATAGTATTCTATATATACTATGTGTTGTGAAATTTTGACACGATTTGGTTCAATTTTCACAAAGTTATTGAGATTTTTCGGAATACCCTAAAAGATTTCTGAAGGACTGAAAACAAACCATCAGCCATTAAAAAATTATGCAATACACAATTAAAATCAATTGAAGCTAAAACATTGTCGTCTGTCCAGATGTTGTTTTGGGAAAAATATGCTAGAAGAAAATTGTTTTTGATTCCGAGAAAATATGGGGGGAACAAGTCTCCCCAGGGATCAAGTCTCCTCAGTCTCCCCTATCCAGAAAATTGCTCCGAAATGTTTCAAAAATACCGTTAAAAATAGTTGGAACAATACTTTACAACTTTGCTGAAAACCCTACGAGCATGAGCATGAGCATGATTGACCGCTCGCGGTTGCTCCTCTGTTATTGCAAGGACAACTGCATTTACACAAAGAACCAACAGATGATGCTTGGGACTAGCTTTCTCCTCATTGTGTAAATGCTGGAATCCCAATACATTTCAATAAGCAATACCAGTGCCGGTCGCGTCCGAATGCAGGTCAATTAACCCTTTATAAGGCCGAGAAAACTAAAAGAGTTGTCAACGCATACTATTATGGAAATAATTATATACATGATAACATGTACAAAACATTTTTTGTTTGAAAGAAACTCTCAAAAATCTAGGTGGCAATATAGTAGCCACTGCCCGTTAAGCCCAAAAACGATTTTTTGAGGTGGCAATATAGTTGCCACTGCCCGTTCAGGCCACCAGCGCAATAGAGTTAATAAACTATAGAGGACGAATGTCGCTGGTGTTCCCTTTGTTCTCGCTCGGGAACATGTCGGGTATCTATCTGTCAAACTGCATACTTTTTCGCTTTGACACTTATATCCCTGCCTATCTCCGCCAGCAAGAGATGTTGCGGCGGCGACGCCAGCGACATTCTTCCTCTATAGTTTATTAGCTCTATTACCAGCGCTGATGGCAATATTCCTGCCACTGCCCGTTTAGCGTACTTTTCTTCTTTTGACTTCGACAAAAAGCCGGAAACGAGATTTTAGAGTGGATTAGGGCTTAACCCATCATATAAACTGTGTAATTCAGCTCATATCAACTCATAATTTGATTATTAAAATATTGATCAAATCTATAGTTTTACAATAAGTTTGAGCTAACTTTCTTCACGCGATCAAATTTAGCCAATTTTGAGACTACAAATGGCTCCCAAATTGTTGTTTAGGATTTTTTTGGTACCAAAAACTACCAGGCGTTGTTAGTAATCCCAATTTTGCGTAAACCAAAAAAGAAGTTCGAAATAAATAGGTAAATCCAACGGAAGCTAACGATCTCTCCGCATCTGGTGGCAGGAATGGGAACCCTATGAAAAACGTGACTCCGCCAAAATTTCACATGGCGCAGCATAGACAAAGTGCACTTTTTTCACTTTTTCATATCGAATTCCGCATCGTAGAGAAACAAACGAGCACTTTTTGGAAAGAAAATTTAATTCTCTTTCAGATGCGCTTAGATCCGGTAGGTACTTACGAACAATTTATGTGATAAATTTAAGGAGAAACTTCAGAGAATACAAACATGGCTGCCACAATGGCCGACTTGGCCCCTTACTCACGTTTTCTAGAGCACCAATCTTGAAAATTCGTAAACATATGCTCTCGATTTCTAAAAGCTGTCTCTTTTTGGAAGTGAGCAAAGCCGGGAAAAATAAGTGCGGCTTGGCTCGATGCTTTGTTCGTCAGATTTGTGCCTCTAATGTTTGTATGAAAAATTGCAATGGGATTTCTTGATGTTTCTCCTTAAGGAGCTCTTGCTATGCCTCCGGCGGGCGATCTTCCGGATTTTTTGTTAGCTGGCCAATCCGGTATCTGTAGGCGTGGGCATCAATAATGATGATAATGGAAACCATTGCAAATGGAAAATAGACACGTCTAGAACTAAAAATGAGTAAAATGAGATTAAATTACCTTTTTTATGTAAACAAACGTTTTTCTCCTTATCTCACCAATTAGCCTATAAGCCATTTTACGAGACGTGTCGGAACAGCTGATCGCAGCAGCGGCGTCAACTGACAGAATTCCACGCACGTTTTTTTTTTTGCTGGAATATCGTGTAATTTTTGAAAAGGTACTTGTTCGATAAATTGGAGATATGAGAAATTTGAGCCAAAATAGGCTCAAAAGCTGTCGTAGAAGCAATACAAAACTCAATAATTCATCAAGTTTTTTTTTTTCGTTGCGATTCACTCGTTAACTTGCGAAAATAAATTAAATAAAAATTTCTAATTATGGTTTTAGCAGTCAGTTTCAAACTGTTTCGTGGTGGCTTGTCAGTCTTGACAAAAATAAAACACTATTTATGTTATTTTGTCCGACGTTTCGGTCCGTTTGGGACCTTCTTCAGGGACTCAATAGTTACAGTGTTCTCGTCCAGTGTGGTTCGATAGAACCTGTAATTGTCGATTTGGTTCGAATTTTCCCGCACAATCGCAGCCAAATTGGATGCCCTATCGGGGGAAACTCGTTCCGAAAATTAGCACTCCAGAATTTAGAACCTACTTCGAAAACGATCACCATTGGAAACACAAATCAGCACTAAATTGTGCACCAAAAATTTTGGTCGTTGACAGAAGTTCACGACTTTCGTTTTATTTTGTAAACTAGTGTTATAAGATGCATAAATTACAGTACCATCCACAGTTGAGAGTAACAAGGATCGAGATTACACAGAAGTGCTTTTGTTATTACGATGCCGAACTTTTTCTCAGTCTCAGTTTTTGCTGTACATGGATAATTTTTGCCTGTGTCTGACATTTACTTGTGCCTGGATCTCAGGCCATTCTACTTATTACGACCGAGATCGAGTGAGATATGGCTGAATCCGTGCTTACCCTCTACCCGGAATGACGAGCTTTTCTTATCCCCGATCTCAGTGAAGCGCGATCGAACGACGACTTCGTTAAACGTAAATTGACCAAAGCATCTGACGACCTTTGCGCGGCCGTAGAATTTAATATTGTGGATTTACCGGCTACTTGTATTCTACCGCTCGCTTCAGTATGGCCTCCAAAGTAGCCGTTTTTTTAAAAGAGTAGCTTAAAAATGTTTTTAAACATTTTTATTGTATGTGCTATTCTTCGTTGGCACTAGCTATTCAGTGACATTCATTTTTTGACAATGAAGTTGATTTTTATATGAAAACGGCTACTTTGTAACGGCTACTTAAGTAACCGGTAGAATACAAGTAGCCGGTAAATCCGCAATGCTTTGGCATGTCAGTTAATCCGAACCATCCACGCTGAGTGGCTTCCCTTAATTTCCCTTCCCTTGGTTCTAAAGTTTCCCAAAATGATGAGATGCTGACCGGGTATTTTTCTAAGGCAAACGGCTGGCCCTTTATCAACCCCCAATCAAACCTGATAAGCACCAGGTTGTAGTTGATAATGGAGGCAATTATCGGTTTATTGAAAACTTTTGCTATTGTATAACTTGAAATAATGGCCAATTCGGTTAATCCCCTCAAGTAGTGTATGAAAGATAACATTGCTCAAAAGGAAGCCGCACGGCATAAATATCACAAGGCAGGCTAGTAACCTATGTAAACATCATTTTTGGATGTAAACATATGACGTTGCTCTTATTGCGCAGTTCCCACCTTAGTGGACTCCGCACTTCAGAAGTGCGGAACTTGAAAATGACAGATGAACTTGTTAAAACCAGATGACAGTTCGCAACCTGAGCATAAAACAAAAGTTAACAAAATTTGTTTTGGTTCAGCTATCGTTGAAAATCTTTAAGGTTTTAAATACTAATCCGTCGATTTAATCAACTACTTATTTCAATTCCATGCTCATTTAGGTAAGTTTCGGTTCCTGCATCAATTCCTATCATTTTGTCGTCGTATTTACAACAATGTAACTGTTTCAGTCGTTCAAATTCATCATGTCGAATATTATTCTGGAGAACGTACGACGACGTCGAGCCTGTCAAATACGAAATACCACTGCCTATATGGCTATTACTTTCTGAAAATCACAAAAACACAGCTCTCCATCATCTACAAAAAAACAAAACGACTATTTCGTGCTGGATTACATCTTACGAGAGAGATGGCTTAGTATCCGAGCGGCAGCGGCAGCAGATATACAAAAAATTTCGATCAGAACATCTTCGTTGGATTGTGGAGCTTTGTTATCGAAAGTTTCATATGAGCATAAGTGCTGCAAGTATATGCAGAATATTGCATGCAGAAGGACTCACATGGAAAACCCTCGAGCGCCGTGCTATTCAAATCAGGGAAGATGAAATATTCTGGTTTTGTTCAGAACTAAATGCGGTTGACTGGGATTTATACAACTTGGTTTTCTTAGATAAAGTGTCCATAGATAACCGGGACATGTTGCGCAATCGAGGCTATGGAGTGAAAGGGGAACGACTGGTATTTCGAGGAGAGTTTGTTCAACGACCTAGAGTATCGTTTCTTTGTTTTTTGGGGCAGAATGGAATGTTAGACAGTTTCGAGACGGAAGGGACGTTCACCAGAAAATTATTTTTCGAATGCTGTCGTTCCTTTGCTCTTCAAAGCAAGCAAGTGCTTCAATATCCAGGGGCAAATTCCGTGTGGATACTAGATGGTGCACGTATCCACTGTGACCAAAACATCGTATTATACTTAAGGTCTATTGGAATACTACCCGTTTTCCTTCCACCTTATTGTCCCTTTTTTAACCCCATTGAGTTGGTGTTCGGGATAACTAAACGAATCATGAAACGTGCCTATAAAGAAAATAATAAGGAAAATCTTTCTCATGTAGCGATATCAACTTTTTCAGCATTTTCTTCTTATGATTGCACGAAAATTTTTCGGCACTGTGGGTATCTTGCAGGAGGAACATTTAATCCTGAGGTGGGGCTATCAAAAACGATCGAAAACCTGAATTAAATCTTTATTGAGTGGACCCGATTGAGATAATAAATGTATGTTTTATTTCGTTTCCTGATACAATAAAAAATCGCTCATTTATTTCTTACATATGATCAACGTCTTGTAAATCAACAATTCGATCCGCCAATGTGTGACTCAACTCGTTTTCTTCTGGTCGTACTGATTCGGACATCGCAGATACGAGACTCGCATTTATTGTTGAACGATCCCTCAATCCTTGAATACGACGCTTCAGTCGTTGACCGAGTTCAATCAGTTGTTCTGCTTCAGTCTCCAATTCAGCCAGCTCCATTTGATATCCATCGTTGATGGTAGTTGCCACGGATAGTCCATTGCGCGTTGTTTCCATGCGAACAGCTTCCGAAATTGGTGCAGAACACGGAAAAATTTGAGCAGGAAGTTCGGAGGCATTTCAGACATTCGTCGCTCCCGTTCATGATATGCAGTTGATTGAACATAGTTTGCCCAAAGTCGCCAGGCACTTGAATGTCCGGAAAAATGGATTCCGTGTATTTCTTGTAACTCCTTCGCAAGATTTGCCACAGTTTGGTTGTTCGGTGCACCAGAACGATCTGCGTTGTGGAAACGTATGAGCTGCTTGTCTACCAGGCCCCAAAGAGATTTGCTCGTGACTGCACTTGAGTACCGTTATCTCCTTATGTTTCCACGAAACTAACAGCTTACTATCGACTTTGTCAATAGTAACACGTCGCTTTTGAGCTTGATCCTGCAAAATGACGAACTTGTGCATGTCGTGAAAACCTGGATCATTTTCGGCAGCCCATGTTGGTGTCTGAACACCTTTGTTAGGCGCACAAATTCTCGAGATGAATGAAACTTCTTGACAGCAGCTCTTTGTTTAGGCAGCTTCAAGACTGCAATCAATTCAAGTTTTATTTATAGATATAACAAAAGAAATATAAATCTTACATTTTAGTCTCATTAAGAAACTCTCAAGATGTGACTCTCCTAACCTCAATTGATGCAATTCATCATAGGAAATACTCTGAGAAAAGAATAAAGAATCGATATGTGCTTATAAGTTTGGATTTTCACTTACTGTTAATATTACTCTACTAAGCACACATTGTAATAATTAACTGGCTCACTGAAGTACACATATCAGGAAACCGAACGAGTATACAAATCAATAGTTTTAGCTAATCACTACATCATGATTTCTTCTCATCCACTATCTAACCAGTTGTCAGTTATCTTCTTCATGAAAGTGCGTAAATACGTCAAATGTTACAATGTACGCAGTGGAGAACTCGGGACTCACTTAGCACTGAAGAAAATCATTCCACTATTTTCAACAACCATTGTTGTCAACGAACACTATTTCACGACACAATATTGTGGATTTACCGGCTACTTGTATTCTACCGGTTACTTAAGTAACCGTTACAAAGTAGCCGTTTTCATATAAAAATCAACTTAATTGTCAAAAAATGAATGTCGCTGAGTAACTAGTGGCAACGAGGAATAGCGCATACAATAAAAATGTTCAAAATCATTTTTAAGTTACTCTTTTTGTAAAACGGCTACTTTGGAGGCCAAACTGAAGCGACCGGTAGAATACAAGTAGCCGGTAAATCCACAATACTGGCTGCACTATCTTCCACATCTCGCGTAATATTTCGTCCACGGAGTTACCGGTAATAGTTGCGGAAGAAAATTGGCTTCAAGAAGTCTCTCCAACAAATCGTCGCTTGAAAAATAATCCCTGGAGTTGCAGTTGGGTGTCACTTGGCTCTCCTAGACTGATTTCTATTTTCCGTTTCTTGCGGCTCTTGGACGTGTTGGGGGTGAAGTTTTCTTTTTCGTACAATCAGCCAAATAACCTTAAGTCTTCCATAAGGCCCAACTTATGAAACGGCCTTTAAATAATTCATAATGATTCGGATGAATTTCATAAGGTCACTCTATGACGTAAAATCGCCTCACAGTTTGGCTTTTATTCATGTTTAGCAACATGGTATTCTCAAGCGTCGGTAGCCGTGCGAATAAAACACGGGCTCGGCAATCCCGACGTTCATGGATCGAATCCAGTCTGCATCATTTTAGGATTTTTTTGTATTTTTCATAAGTCTATCTTATGAAATTTGTCATAGCAAGCACGATCAATTTTTATAAGGTTTTCTTATGTCATCCATAAGAATTAGTTATAGCAAAATTTCAAGCAAAAGCTTCATCGAGGGCCTCCACCAAAAAATCTTCCTCATCGCTCCCTGCTAAGGATGCTGCCGCACTCGTATGCACACTTGCTTCCTCATCCGCCTCCATTCCGTATCCTGCAAGTGGGATTCGTTGTTTTCGATAAATGGAAAGCTTTCTAACGAATTAATATATACAACTTACAGTATTGAACTCCAAAAATCCTCACTATTTGCGCTGAACTTTCTCTGAATCCGTATTCGCAGCAATCAAAATAATAATCACCGAGTCAAACATTTGTTGGTAAACAACAGAGTCAACCGCGGTCAACCTGTTGTTGTTGCGGTTGTACACTCTAAAGATATTCTCCCAAAACACGAGTAAATAAATATAATAAAAAAATATATTAAAAAATAAAATCTGAATAAACTTCGAATTCTTTAAAAAAAATAATGATCGCAAAACTATTTCTAGGTTGTATGTTTAATAATAGACCTAGACAAGGGGTTGGCCATTCAGCACACTTCGTTTGTGCCATTATTTTTGAGCGTGTGCCAATGTGTGCCAAAACTGTGCCGGATAATTTTCAGTGTGTGCCGAAGTGTGCCGCACGTGCCCAGTGGGATTTTTTCTTTGAATGTTTTTTCCGCTAATGAACATCCCTGCCAATTTTTGGCGAATGTTGTTGATCTGATTGGTGTTTACAAACAAAATCCGACCCAGCATACTTGATAAAAATGTAAATAAACTGAGTTTTTCAATCGTGAGTATTTTGACAGGTTGATTCTATAGAGCAACATTGGATTTTATTGTTGTGCCCATGTGTGCCGAGATGTGCCGGCATGTGTGCCGGGCACAATGTGCCGAGTGACCAACCCCTTGGACCTAGAAGAATGAGAAATTGAGTAAAATAATAAAAAATAGGGATTTATTTTAAGTCGCGTTAAAGTACATCATAACTCAATGCTTCATAAAAATATTTCAGTGTACAATAAAGTGCGACACCAGATATTCCCTAAAATCCATCTATGATTGCAAAGTACAATATCGTTTTACGTTGATCAAATTGGTGAGGAGTATTGCGCTCACGCTAAGGTCAGTTTACCCAAATATGAGTAAAGTTTACTCATAATCTCCGAAAAGTGCACAACCTCATTTTATGAGTAACGGGGCTGTACCCATATTTGAGTAAAAGGTTTTTGTGGAATTATGAGTAATTGAAATTACTCAAAAATGAGTAATTTTACGCTGTTTTTGGTCGGCTATAGAGAAAAGAAAATTCAAAAATGCTCATTAAAATAAATACAAACATAATAAAACTCAATGAAACAATAATTTATTAATCACTAGCTGGCCCGGCAAACTTTGTCTTGCCGTCTTGTGGAGGTTTGACAACTGTTGAGTTCAAAATAACACCGCACTCTAGATTGGTTTTATTTCGATTGGGTTGATTTCCTTCCCAGCTCACGAAAATCAGTATTTTATCAATTTTCTTACTTTTCTAGTTTATTTTCATAACTTTTTATACATATAAACACAGCCACCATGAATACGAATCGAACCGTGCAAGAGTCATGCTGATCGGTTAACCCGTTCGTGAGTTTTGTTGCCTCAAAAGTACATCAAACTCATTTATATATATATATAGATACAGTCACTTAGTGTAAAAATTGTACAATTTAACTTTACTAATGTATTAGCATTAGCATTAGCATTAGCATTAGCATTAGCATTAAGCGAGTCGCACAAATTCGTAGGTGGTACAGTCCTAGACCGCTGTTATGAGGGTTGCCTCCTTCCCGTCTGAACCAAAGCACAAAGATTTGGGACTAATCTCTGACTCTTAGACAAGACTGACGCAATCCTCCAATGGTCGAGCACTGTCCTGGCCACGTCCTTGCGACTGCTGAGGAATGGGAAAGGATGATTAGTTTTGGACACCTATGAAAAATGTAGACAACTCTACGATCTCTCAGGCCTAGGTGTCACGGGAATTTGGGTGTTGTAAGTGGAAGGGTAAACTCCGAAGGATGCGCTTGGTTAACGTTCAGGCACACCATTGTTAGACTGCTTCGAATCAGTTGTCTTGCCCAATTCATCCTCGTCATCTTGTTCGCATTTGGTTGAATTACTAGATTCTTCGGTTGATAATCTGAAATATAAAATAATATTAACGTCGTACGTCAAACAAGCTACATATTAGTGATACGCTCGCCACAGTTGCATATTTTAAAAATATTATTTATATCGTACGATACATTTACCTGAATCCTGCTGAAATAAAATGTTAATTAGCAGTACATTGAAACACAAATACTACAAAACACAAGGAAAAGAGCATCAAACTTTGATCTAGGAATATTTAAAAATACGGTAAATATCAAGATCAAAATTTGATTTGGTAGATCTTACACCGCAACGCACCATTCTAAGATGATCTACCCACGTTACGGGGTCTTTACTAATGTATTATTAGACAAAATACCCTTTCATTCCAAGATTATCCTATTCTTCTTAGCTGGAGTCCTGCTGATTGATAACTCCCCGATTCGGAGCAAGGATAGGTAGGCATATCATTGAAGTTCCAAGCGATCGACTGCGTTTCCTCGGAGCAGATAGTGATGAAGCCGTCGGAACAGACTTCCGCCATAGACTAACTTCCGCTCATTCGACGAATTACCTACAAAGGAATCAGCATATTTTTATGATGGTTAGAAGAATCACTCACCGATATTTTCAAACTCACCTTGATAATGCTAATGTTATATGTATCTCCGATCCTTGATCCGTCACATCCGGAACTTTCCTTGGCAGAATGAGTTTCGGCCGGAACTCGGATACCTTTAGAGTAACATTTGCTTCCATTCCATGCCCTTTGTAGTTATCCGGGCCTGCAGGCGGTTCGCCTCGTTTTTTATTTATGCATTACGCAGCTTCAGTTGAAATTTTCTGGATCGACCTTCAACCAAATAAAATAAAAAATATTATGAACAATTTAGTTTAATCTAATCAACGAATGTTTAATTATTTTGCTTATCTTACCTTTTAGATCAACTGTTGTTACTTTAAAACCTTTTTTTTTTGGATTTCCAACTATGACTTAATCTTGTTTTCATCTGCTCGCCATTTTGATCACCGAGGAATGTTTTTTTTTTTTTTTGCTAGGTTTCTAGCTGCACTCTGAATAGAGTTGAAACCTCTACACTAGACCCGAAGATAGGAAAGAGTACGTAATCTTTCAGAAGCAGTTTGCCAGCCGTACGCGGAAAATGATATCCATTAAGACACTGTTGCAACTGACTCAGAAAGCTACGGTAGAAGATTGGAAAGTTTTCAATTGGTCAGTCAGTCAGGATTTGCAGTGTTATGGTCACACGGTTTGTGTTTGTCTTCTTGTTTGTTTTTGTGGTATAGAGCTTGCTGACGTTTATTCACCTTTCTCTTTCAAACATGCAGGCGGAATAGGATTTGTTGTCATCAGGAAAGGTTTCCCGATGAAAACAAATCCTATCCCGCCTGCAAGCTTGAAAGAGAGAGGTGAATAAACGTCAGCAAGCTCTATGGTTCAATATGTTTTACTTCTCGTTAAATCAGTCGTCGTATGTTTTTTTTTTTCATCGAATCAATCGAACCCTGTACCGTGCCATGCCCTAATACCGTGTGCCTCCTAATACCGTGTATTTGACAAAAAACTCAAATATTTTGCTAAGTGTATTATTTTTTTAACTGAGTAACTAGTTCAATCATTAGCATATTAAACCTTCTTAAGTTAGGCGTGATAAATTTGGCACATATTTACAAAAATAAGCAATTAAAAATATTTACAGAATGTGAGTGCAAAGTACCAATACACGATATTAGGGCATGGTTCCTTTTGTGTTCCAAATACCGTGTTTCGACTAAAACTTGCAAACTGAAAATATTATTGATACTTTTTACTTTATGAATCATTTGCACAAACCTCTAGGCAACGTTTGATGCACAGGTTCTTTTAAGTATGAACTTAGTATGATTGATATAGTGATGATTCAAAGGACCAGCAATGTATGCGGGTCGCATACACGGTATTAGGAACAATGCTATGTTTTACAATTTTGATTTTAACAATGGATTAAACATTGGGAATACCATTAATCATATTTATTATACATAATACACACAATAAGCAATAATATAGCGTTTGAAAAATCAAGAAACGTGGATTATTGATTTTTACAAGGCTCTTTGAAGTGAAGAGCGTCCTTAAGGTCACGGTATTAGGGCATGGCACGGTATGTTAAAATATAGTCGATCCTGTGTCAAATTGTTTGATTGATTTCGCTAATCGTTTTCTACTTCTCTGTGTTCATCTCTTGTGTCTTGTGTCCAAAACCCACAGAAACATGTAACTGAACTTCCGATATTTTTCTGTTGGTGTCATAATACCATCTAAGAGATAAACAAAAATACGCCAAGTTGGTCAGTTGATTGCCATAAAATTTAAAATAATAGAGATTTCATGTCAACTTTCATCCCTCTACAAATACTATAAAAATATTCAAATTCGTTCAATCGGTCCTACCTAGATAAACATTTTCTCACGCGTAGCCTTGAAATGTCAACCTAGTCATACACAAGTAACGTTGTTCAGTCAATAAAAGCAGTCAGTTTTTGTCCAAAATGTCACGTCGAACGCATTGACGTCAACAATGCGTTTGAGTGTTCGCACGTTAGCTTTGAATCTATCAGCACAATTAAGTGCTGCAAATCTCCTTCCCACTATAATTTCTTCGGTCGATTTTAATTGCTCTATTTCAAGAAAATATGACCAACTAACATTGTAAAAATTCGGAAAAGCGACTATGACATTAATAAATTACTAATCAAAGTCAACCGAGAAACGTGGGAAATAGAGCCCAAACAAAGGTAAACAAAGGTAAACAAAGGCTGTAAAAGGTTCCAAAACCTGTCACAAATCCTATAATACTTTTATTAGGATTTGTAACGATCATCAAAACCTTTCTAAAATCCAACCGACTTGGAACTATTGCTTGGGAATAGACTCTACTGAGCCCCGGCGGTTCCTCCGTGTTTATCGAGCATGTCTGATACATATGATCAGCTATACTCCATCTGCAGCAGCCGGTTCGTGATGAACCGTTGGAGGCGCATTAAAGTGTTAAAAAGGTGATATGTTTCACTAAAGAACACTACATTACAATAATCAAAATGAAACTCCTTCACTTTAATACCGTCAACCCCTGCGAACTTGGCCAGGGATTTTGATCACCGAGGAATGTTGAAGCTTTATTTTTTCATCCAAATATGGGTAAAATGCATTACCCATATTTGGGTAACGTTACTTTACTTGTAATATGAGTAAAGTTTACCGATTTTTGTTGGTATATTTTACCCATAATATGCGTAATGCATACAAAACTCAAATTTTCGTAAATAAATTACCTACTTATGGGTAAACTGATCTAAGCGTGCTTAGCAAGAGAAATTTTATGTCGTTTTCGTTTTTGATTCAGTTCCAACCTGGGTTGGAACTGGATCAGATCACAGTTTCAACCCCAACCCGACTTCGGTTTCGCTTGTACTAAAGTTTGTTTGACGTTGTTTGTTTACACATTTTCCGCCGATCCAGTTCCAACCCAGGTTCAAAAACGAATTCGACATTAGTTTCACACTTTTAGCGGTCTGTCAGTCAGTTGTGCGCAAGGGTGAATCTCACATCATGGACAGTATCCATATTTGCATTACTTCAAACATACCCAACCGGTATCAACCGCGTGCGATCAGTACAAGATTGAATGCAACAAATAATGGCACAACCAATCGAATCAGTAACAATTCCAGAAAATATTGTTTTATTTCCATTTCATTCAAACAATCTCGAAAGGGACCATAATGAGTTAACTTCCCGGATAAAAAGTTACCATTCATTACATGGTAAATATTATTAACATATGACTGGTTTTATTGTTCACAATAAAACACATAGTAGATATATTGTTACTTTCAACAATAGAAATCAAGCCCATATAGTTCGTACCAAGGTTCGTACAATAAGTGAACATTAGCTTTAATAGTGACTAATTGATTCGATTGTTTTTCAATAGTTCTATAATAATTTAAAGTTACTATCAGTAAAAATTAATTTAAGTTATTTTCATATAGTTGCAAAAGTGCCTACAAAGTTCTCATGGACTTTTTATTAAAAAAGAGTTTATTTCTCAATTACACTTAAAAACAATTCGTAACAAACAAATAACAATAAATATTATTGTTGCTTGGATCATGTTTGTATAATCAAATACAAAATCACTTGACATATTTTTTTTATAGTTTTCGTTTTAAATTTGAGTACAGTAGATGTTTCGGTTATCGAATGTTATTCGCTAAAACTTCAACGACTGACAGACGTCAAGCCGTGTTGGCAGAGGGAGCTCTCAATGAATAACTGAGAAATTACCAATGTAACCACGATGCTGAAGCCTTATTGCATGCAGATATACGGTGTACTTAGAGCAATAATTACTTTACATGTACTTATAGAAAACTAGCTGAAAAGTAGGTTTTAGCCAAGTAAGGACGTTACGACAAGAAAAAGATGAATAATGATTTTACTAATGTTTTCCAATAAATTAAAGGAATCTAGTAAATAGTAAACTACCATTGATAACAATACAAATACAATTTTTTTAATGGGGTCAATTGAACCGATGTTAAAATAAACATGCAATAATATTTGTTGTTATGTAAACATATTTCGCCTTTGAAAAATCAAAGAATTCACATTTCTCGGTAACATTTTTCTTCAGCATTTACATATACTAATGGCCATATGTATTGTGAACGATTTATGATATGGATCATACGACCTGAGGTCTGACTTGTGATATTTGGCAGTTATTTCAAAAGATTGATGATAGATAGAGATCAACAGCTGCCAAGCAACACATATCAGACAGGCATCAGAGTGTTTGACTCTTATCATAAAATGTGCATATCATTCTGGCGGCCGTTAGTGCT
Source organism: Aedes albopictus (assembly GCF_035046485.1). NCBI lineage: Eukaryota > Metazoa > Arthropoda > Insecta > Diptera > Culicidae > Aedes > Aedes albopictus. Next base: position 115,196,672 of record NC_085136.1, on the reverse strand, counting down.
CAAAATGCTGGATATAAATGTTAGCGGGAAATATAAATTCTATGGATTTTCAAAAGCGAAAACTGCTTACACAAATATTATTGTATTTTTATAGTAACAACGATTCATTTGACGCCATTCAATTAATTGTATTTGTATTGTAAAAACAATGAAAATACAATAAGATATATTGTTTTCTTTTGAAAATTGCCCTAAAAATGTCTCATAAAAACACAATACATTCTATTGTTTTTCGCGTAAAAATGTATGAAAATTTTCTCAAAATTTTATGGTTAAGATACATAACAACCACCATTTTTTATTGTAAAAGTGCCATTTACCATTCGCCGAATGGTATAGTACAATAGGGGTGATGGTGAATATGCTGTGCCAATTACAATATGTTTAATGGTGAATAATTGTCGAAAAAATGGTGTTGTAACAATAAAATTTATCGTATTTTTATGATACTTTTTATCAGGGTTACCTTTCCACGCAAGTTATCAACAACAACAATCAGCCGGTGGGCGAGCGTCGATGTTTGTTTTGGTCGCAGACAATAGAAACGTGATGATGATTAAGGTTCAACTCACAATTTGTATGTATTGGTGAAAGCACCAACTGGCTCTACAGAGAGTAAACAAACACTTCTGCACACGGATGAGCAGATGAGGCAGGTTCGTTAGTGCATTACATTTGTCTCTTTTCCCATCTTCAACTTGTTCATCACGCTGTGCATATGACGCAAGAAATATGCGCGCATAGGCAATGGGAGAATAAAAGAAACAGCAAATCAATATATGCCACACCAAGTATGTGCACTACATGGAAGTAAATACCGCGCCGGCTGGAAAGTGAAAAACGATTTTGTGCAGTTTTCGCGATTGTGTGGCTATCGCCGCGGACTTTTTCGTGATATAGTGAATATTATTCCATTTGTGAAGCCGGTGAAACATTTTACACTACGGTTATGGAAGTAAATACGCTTCGAGAAGCAATAAAAAAAATGAGACTGTTCCCGGTAAGATAGTGCTAGTGACATGGTGCGAGCTGGTGTGCGTCGGGGGGGGAATTCGGAAAGATAGCGCGCAATTTATAAAATAGCAGTTTTGCAGTGAAATATTGTGAAAATGATGTGTTTTTTGGTCTCAATGAAAAGGTAAGTGTCCTGAGCCAGCGATGAAGCAAATTTTAGAATAACTCGATATCAGGTGGTAGTGAAAATCCGAATATTTCTTCATCTTCAAATGAAAACTCACACATGTGAGAAAATTTTGCAAGCATGTGTTAGAAAATCCAAATTGATTTCCCCCTTAACCTGGGCTTGTTAGGGGAATATCTGTAAATAAAAGAAAACCGGGTTAAGTACGGTTCCTTTGAATTCCACTAAGAATTTGCATCCTTTGACAGATACGTATTTCGACCTCAACTGTAAGGTCGTCTTCAGTGTCTTGTACTTGACTCGACTATTTAATTTAATTTATTTAATAGAAACGTGCTGCGAGTAGCTTTGGCGCGCAACGACATCGTCTGCTTCCTTGCTCCTGATTGGCTGCGCGCAACTGGAGTGGAGCTGCGCGTAACTGACCGGTGCGCAAATTGCGCAACGAAAGAAAAACTATACAAAATATTCGCAATAATACATAGCCATCTCTTCTTCTTCCCCACCTGTAATATACTCTCATTGCCCAGCATACTAAGATTAAACCACAGTGAACAGACATCCAGGCTAGAACAAAATCCATTCGGAAAGTTGTGTAAGGATTTGATTCCTTACTTGAGTAAGGTTGCAAACCAATACACGATGACAAAACTAACGCCACCAAACACCATATTGCCACAGTCAGTGGTGAATTGAAACAGTTCAAGTGCTGAATTAAATTAGTATGGGAAATTAAGGTGTCTTACTGCATCACTAAGTTTTCAAACGAATCATTGACTTTTTGCTTTTCAATGATTGTTTGCCTCGCATTTTTTAAGTGATAAAAAACTGTCAATTCTGCAGCAACGCAGCAGAAAAAGTATCATTGCAATCACTGCGAGTGAGCATATAGGATGATATATTTTCATACGAATATTCGCTTTGGTGGCAGAGAATTATCACTTTGAAATTTTGAGGCTCCTATCCAACATGGCTGCCGATGCTGATGATGCCGTAAAAAGCCTTAACCAATTGCAGCGCTACACTATTGCAACTTCCCAAGTAACCATTAAGCTGTAAAAATGGCATTAAATCGGTTCTATAGTCGAATATAGAACCTGTCTAACAGAGCTTATTGGTTCTATATCCTCTCAAAAGCCACTTTTGGCGCATTATTCGGCTGATATACGGCCAACATCAAAATTCCGTACTAGGTAGGTCTCTGGAGTGGGAGTTGTCAAAAGTGAGACGAAGAAAAAAGAAAAAATATTTTGTTTATCTCCTGTTCTTTTCTCATTTCTTTTGCTTCAACTGAAGTTACTTTTTTGCTGTATGACCCAGATTCCAGCTGTTATCCTCCGGGTTCCTGATGGAAAGTCCATGTGCTTTTTCCATCTGCTCCACCAATACACCATGGAATCAGTGTGATCAAACTAGTATTTAAACCATGCAAAATAATAGTTTGGGTATTGCGAATCTTTTGTATAGTTTTTCTTTCGTTGCGCAATTTGCGCGCCGGGCAGTTACGCGCAGCTCCACTTCAGTTCACAGTGGCGGGCCTCCTTACAAAAGTCGGACAAAACCTCAAATGTTAACCGAAATTGCTAAAATTCACAGGTCATGATGATTTTAGTTCCCTAAATCTATTTATTTCTGATATGGAACTTATCATATATTTTGATTTTACTATATTAAGGTGGTTCAAAATTTTGAAATCTGCTGATTTTGGAAAGCATGTAAAAATAATCGACGATAAGCTACCACGATGTGCTTTCTGAACGTAGGTTTTGATTAACCTTTTAATTTGGGGGTTCTTAAATCAAGAGCAAATTTTCAATACGCCCTAAGTAACAAAATAAACAAAAATGAGGTTTTTGGATATTTTAATACCTTATAACCTGCTTTATGCTGTGTAGCAAAATCACTATTCAATAGTAGATAGATTTTTTTTAAATTGAAAAAAATAAACTGACCTAAGTAACAGAGTGAGCACTTTACATATGTGTCGCTTTGTCGATGCAATGACTTATGTAACGCACGTAACTCCCAACTGACGTAAGTACGCTGTCAAAACGTCCTAACTAACAAAATCATGTAAACACGATTCAAAAGTGTTTACCACCGACAAACTGACGTGGTGGCTAGTGCAATGTGTCGTGAAATGCGCGTCCAAAAGTTTAAATTAAAAACCGTTGAAACACTATCGCCATCTATTGATTTTCGTTCAGAAGTATTTTGACTGAACAACATCGAGCACTCTAAAATAAAACTGCACATACGTGTGTTGGATTGGGGACATTTTCCTACGCCGAACGATACTCTTTAAAATGACTATAATTACAAAAACTCCTCATGTTTGTTGAAAAAAAGCAAAATCAATTAATTCTAATCTAAATGTAGCTTTTTTGTAAGTGCTGAACACTAAATAATCACACAGAATTTGATTCTTTTTTTGGATTTGTTTAAGAGTGCATGTTTACATTCCGTGGCGTCGTCGGCGTCGCCCTCGTGAGCGCTGGCCTTCGCCGTTTTGTTGCTATTCTGCTAATTTTATATCAATACCAACATTATCATTTCATCATAATCTCCCCGATAATATCCAAAGTAATTATTCCTGAAGCAATATTTTCTATTCCTTGAACGAATAAGGGCTCAATTTTGTGGGATTTATCTGTACAAAACATGAAATAGTGGACGGCCGAGCACTCGATATCGAAGCGGCAACAAGAGCAGCAGAAACGTTCGCAACGTACGTTGTCGTGCCGACGTCCGTTGAATCTGGTGGATGAGAAGAATATAGCATGCAGATGGTAACAGCTACTAATAATGGTATCATTTAACTACGACTGCACATAATTTTCTCTATTTTTATACTCAAATGCATTAGTAAAACATAAAATGTTACATTCTGCGAGTGTCGACCAAGCCGCATACTCATATGACCAGCTATCACGTGTTCTTGTTTACAAATTATTCGGACAAGACGACGCCTGCATTGCATAGGCGTCGTCATTTTGTAAAATGTCACTTTCAGTTTGACATTTGCGATCACTGGCTTTTGAATTGATCGTTTTATTTCTTCGGTCATGTGCTGAGATCCAGAGTCACGTCAGTTCGTCGGTGGTTCGAATACCAGCGTTGTCTGAACTTGCTAAAAAAGGTGAGAGTTGATGATCGTGACTGCAATTTTAAGACGAAATTTCAACGTACTTTTTCTCAAAAGCAGATTCTACTAAATATTCTACGTCCAGCAAGTGATGTAGGTCAATGTTTTTGGACCTGGTTTGATCGGTTGGTGGTGCAGGGACTTGACCTGAGTACGGTGATGACCGTCAGTGGAACGGCCTAGCAGCCTAGCCTAGCCAGGCCTAGCAATTTTATTGATCACGAAGTGGCGTACAAATTTTGCCAAATCTTGACGCCGACAAGATTATGCATTACTCAGGTCAATGATTCGGCGTTCACCGTGCACCGGATAATAACCATCTGGATAGACAGCACAACCGGGATGCAACGCGAAGTTTGGGAGGAAGCGGTCGGTGTTCGGCAAAAAACGCTCGAGATTACGGGATCCAAGTTCTACGAACGTTTCACGGGAAATTGCCATCGGAATTTGGTGATCTGGGTCCGACAAGTTCAAACGAAAACGAGACGGAGCCGATCAGGGGAGTAAAGCACAATTATTCTCCACAAGCGGAGATTCGGGCGCTAATTAAGAACTAGATGTTGACCCGAAAGTCCTGCGCCACCGAAATGGGTTCCAGCTTTGCGCCACCGGTGGAGTATCAACCAATAAATCTATCTAAGGGGTCGTGTCCGACGTATTAAACACGCTGATGTACACCTTGTAGACAACGGAAGCAGCTCTGATCGGAGCTGCCTATCTTGAGTACGTCCTGGAGGTGGGAAGCTATGTATTATGTACTTAAATCGTATTTTGTGTACTGTATATCCTGAGACAAGATCAGACGAATCTGTCTAGTGAATACATATGCAAGTTTTTTTCCTTCCTACGTCGAAACGAACCAGACTTAAGAACCGAGCTTAGTGCCGAACAAACTACGAATCGCTAATTAAACTGTTACTTAGTAGAAATAAATTTTCCAGAAATAGATGGAACCAAACGGTCTTGTGAGTTTACTTTCTACGTCCACCACGTCCCTTGAGCTCCCATTCAGAAAAATATATTGGCAACATGATGGGTCAGTGTCGTAGTATTACGGTATTACAGGGTCAAGTGCCCCACACAATCAGGCTTATTCTGCGCGGCGTGTGAGGTGAGACGGACGGGTTCGTTTCACGTGACGTGAGACGACTAATGTAAATCAAATGGGGCGAGTCGACTTTTGTCACCTCATTCGACTCGTCTCACCTCACACGCCACGCAGAGTAAGCCTGAATGCATACGTTTGCATGTGCGTGACAATTGTTTGACATATTTCCCATAGTATGTATAAACCTCCACGGAACGGACGCTATTTGTTCCAGGCATAATGGTTGCTTCATATGCACCGTGTTTATGCATGCATTACTACTTGAGCAGCATGGTTACTTGAGTAGTTTATAAGAGATCCTTGCAAATCGTATACTTGGTTATTTTCTACCCAACCTGACCCAGCCATGTCTGTATCCATGTATGTATCCATCAAAAAATTAAGAAAATTTTAATCTCATATGTGGTGTCTAATCACCAGTAGTAGCATTCGCGATTGTACCTTTAGTTCTAAGTACCTAATATGTTAGATTCTTAGTTCTATTAGTATGGTGTTATGTGATCATAGGATTACAGGTCAGAGACTAAGCAATCTTCATTTTTTAACTTCTATTTCATTATTTACCAACGGTAGCACTAACATTCTTACTCGATTCCTTATAAACTAAGGCACGTCAAAAATTAAAATACTATTCCTGCTCGGTCAAATGTGCTCCTCTCACGTAATGCTATTACTAGGCGGTGGTTGCAGCGCGTCCCTCAGAAGGATCACCACCCTTGGTCAGCGATTCCATCAGGGCTTAGTTTTCTGCTCGGTTTTCTGCAAGCCGTCCCGCGAGAGATGCTCCAGTGTCAGCCCATTGATGATGTAGAGATCACTGTCGAACTGTCCAGCCACGGTTTCCTTCTTGTCCTCGCGGGAGATCCAGCCTGATTGTGCCTCCATTATCTGTGCCGCGACGATGTCGCATCAGGATGTCCACTTCGTCCTCGATTTCCAGCTCGGTTTGCTTGTGGCGGACATGCTGATAACAGCGGCATTACCCAAGCAACCAAAAGTTCGGATAAAACGGTATGTTCGAGCTTAATCAGCTATTCGAAGGAGTACGAATAGCATTCTATACAGCCTACTTTTTAAGTAATTAACCGAACTTGAGTTCACAAAAAGTATACTTGTGCCGCTGTACGGAATGCTATTCAGCTCAAAAATAAATTTCGATGAAATTTAAAAAAAATGAAATTTTCCCTCAAAAGTAATTAATTATTAAAGAGATATTAGTACTTGTGGAATCCTTATTGATCAATTTCTTGAGTTACATTTTTATGTATTTTACTTACTAAGAGACTCGAACTCGTGTTTTCCTCGTTGAAAGCCGACGCCTTACCAATGCTCCATGTATGCGTTGTTGAGCACTGATGGATTTTAGTCAATGTGCTGATTTCATTTATTAAAGCTCAAACAGGTTCGAATGTGAACTGTTTCTGAACTTGAAGTTGTCTGCGTGAACTTTTCTGAACCCGAATTAACGACAAAGTTCAAAAGAAGTTTCCATGGAACTTCTTGTGAACTTGCACAGTTTGACATTTTCAGTTTGTTTTGGTCGGCAATTGTAAAAGTGCAAAGCAATAAATTAGTGCCAAGTTCGGTCATTGGCATCAGTTTATCAGTTTTCAATCACCGTGATTGCATTGATGATCATCGCGCGGACGCTAGAAGTGAGAAAGAGATCGTCAAGAAGCAAAGCTGGAAGTGTTCTCGCAGCCGGGAAATAAACTCCTGCGAAATTGTTGTACCCTGAGGGAGCCGAGACGGGAGCAGTCTTTTAGCTACACATTACGGATTCCTTTCGTTAATTGCAGGTAGGTACTGATGAAATATAATAGTGAAACAAAGTGTATTTGCAAAATTCACGCGAGATGTGGCCGATGAGCTCGATTTCCGAGTGATTTGATTGAATGAGAACATCTCCCGAGATTCGCTGTCTCCGAAGTTCAAGAGAAGTTCACTTTTGGTACTGTTAATATTTATACGAACTTTAGGCAGTAAGTTCAAAACAAGTTCGAAACAAGTTCAAAACGGAACATTTCAAGTTGGTGTTATATGTCTAATTGAACCAAATTTGAACTTTAGGGGCACGCAAAAATTCAACCTGAGTTCGATTAAAAATTAATTGAACTCTGCTCTAAAGTTCAAAGTAAGTTCTTTCTGAACATCTTTTCAATTTTAATGTCGTTTTGAAGAGAAATCAAAAGCATGTACAAGTACTTCCAAGTTCATAAACAATACATGTGTAACTTTTTGGAGAATGAAGTTCGACGAAGCCAGAATTGAACTAAATGTGAACTTCTGAGTCCGATCTTCAAGTGAAATCCGAACTTTTGGTTGCTTGGGTAGTTATCCAGCGCCGTCAGTCAGTCTTTGGGAGGATTTTTGGCCCTGAAGATGAACGAAATGTCGCCTCATTCCAAGCGCATGTCCGTGTTCACCAGAGTGCTGTCCAGCCGGAACGGTAAACGCAAACATTCCTAATGCAAAACAAAACTGCATTTCGTTTAGCCTGGTAGGTGGTTTGAGGGGTTTTGCCTGTCTGCCTGATTGGCCGGGCCGTTGGAAACACTTGCTGGAAAAGTAAATAATCATTAATTAGTGAAATCATGCTGTAAAATCTATGAAAATACCTGTTTTTTATGTAGGAATTCGTTTGACCTAAGTGCCGAATTCGTATCCGCTACGTCTTTCTCTTTCTTTCTTTCTTTCTCGCTTTGGCGCAGACCTATCGGTCCATTTCAGCCAAGTCTTGTTTTGCATTTGACAGTATTTAATGTCATTTAGGGTAATTGATCCGATCATGGAGGAGTTAAGCGCTGGGTTCATGTTTAAACTGACGGCAAAGTCAGGGAAACAGCGTATGGGATTCGGAGTGGAAGCAGCAGAAATGATTTACACGCGAGAACTACGTTCAACAATCGTTTAATCGAGCGAAAGGGAAAAATACATGTGATTGCGTGAAGCGCTAGTTTTGGACTGAAAAATGAAGTCTTTGTCTTCTCTCTCCACTTGCGGTAGGCGCAAGGTAGGGGTGCACACGTAGGTGCGCACTATCGCTTGGGATGTGTGTAGTGGTAGACGATGCACATTTCGACACTCCTCCTCATCGGGTATCCGCTTCACCCGTCGTCCACCATCCCGAGCATCTCGAAGAACTGCTTGTGTTTCTGAGGTCCCAGAGGCTTCGTTAAGATGTCTGCAACCATAGCGTCCGTTGAACAGTACACCAACTTGATCTCGTTCTTCTCGGCTAGTTCGTGAATGAATTTCTCTTTGGTGTCGATATGTTTTGATCGACGGTTCGACTTCTCTGTTTTCACGAACGCCAGGCACCCCTGGTTGTCCTCGTTCATGGTCGTTGGCTGGTTCTGAATCTCCCCGAAATCCCGCAGAAGCTGCCGCAACCAGATGGTCTCTTGGCAGGCCTCGGAGAGTGCGACATACTCCGCCTCCATTGACGAGAGTGTTACGCACGACTGTCGCCGACTCGTCCAGGATATCGCTCCTCCTCCAAAGTAGAATACCGAACCGGATGTTGATCGCCGGCTCTGGGGATCTCCAGCCCAATCGGAGTCTGAATACCCGATCAACGGTTGATTACTATTTCCGCCCAACTGTAGGTAACTGTCCTTCGTGGCTTTAAGATAGCGCAGTACGCGCTTAGCAGCGGTCCAATCTGCTTCGGACGGCGCGGCGAACTTGCGGCCGAGAATCGCCGTCGCAGCTGCTATGTCCGGTCGGGCAATGACTGACAGATAAAGCAATCCGCCAACCAAGCTTCTGTATACCGTTGAATCCTCGAGCAACTTGCTTGTTTCCTGCGACTTCAAATATCCCGGGTCCATGGGAGACTTTGCTGTCTTGGCTTGATCCATTCCGTGCTTGTCCAACAGCTTCTCAATGTACTGCTTCAACCGAACGAAGTACGCTCCGTCCTCGCGACGCACCTCCAGTCCAAGGAAGTGCCGAATCTCGCCAAGACTGGTTAATTCGAACTCTCGGGCAAGTCCTTGGTAGACCCGCTTCATTTCCGCTTCATCGGACGATGCCAGCAGCATGTCGTCGACATACACTAGCAGCAACACCGTAACTTCGCCATCTTTCTTCACATACAGGCACTGGTCCGCTGCCGACGCCTTGAATCCCAACTTGATCAGTACATCGTTCAGCCTCCTATTCCAGCATCGCGCCGATTGGCGCAACCCATAGATGCTCCGCTTAAGTCGACATACAAGCTCCTCCTGTCCTGGTACAGCAAATCCGGGCGGCTGGCGCATAAAAATCTCTTCTTCTAAGGTCCCATTAAGGTACGCCGTCTTAACGTCAAGATGGCGAACAACAAGTCCACGATTCGCAGCTACTGTCAAGAATGTCCGCAGCGTTGTCTGACGAGTAACCGGTGCGAACACCTGATCATAATCGATCCCGAACTGTTGCGTATGTCCTTGCGCCACAACTCTCGCCTTGAACTTTACCACCTCATCAGCTTCGTTGCGCTTAAGCTTAAAGACCCACTTGGATCCCACCAACTTGCGTCCTTTCGGCAGCGGTACTAGGTCCCAAGTACCATTGCGACGGTGGGAGTCCATTTCGTCCACCATGGCACTTCGCCACTCCGGATGTTCGATGGCCTCACGGTAACTGACGGGCTCTTCAAAAGCACAGGCCGCTATCCCCACGACGTAGTCGTCGAATCGTTTCGGTACGGCTCCCAGGTTCTTCCTGCTTGACCGGCGAGTACCGCCAGTAGCGCCTTCTTCTTCTTCCTCATCCTGGCTAGCGGAATGATAGTGCTCCTCATCGCTCACAGAGTCGTCGTCGTCTTCACGGAGGTCAGGCTTCTTCCGCAGCCCGATCGCCTCCTTAGGTTCATCCCTTCCTTCTTCGGACTTGGTGTCCGGAACCAAAACTGGCAATTCCACGGCTGACGTTCCATTGCCGAGCTCGATGAAGCGCGCATCCCGGCTGATGGTTATGGAATCCGTCTCTCGATCTACAAACCGGTAGCCCTTGTGTTCCATCGAGTAGCCCACAAAGTTCAGCTTCACCGCTTTCGAGTCGAGCTTGCTCCTCCTGGTTCCAGGGATATGGACGTAGGCTTCACTCCCAAACACCTTCAAGTGTCCAAGATCCGGTTTCCTACCCCACCACAGTTCATAGGGGGTTTTCGCGATCGACCTCGATGGCAGACGGTTCTGGAGGTACGTGGCGGTTAGGACGGCCTCGCCCCAAAACCGCTTCTCGAGCCCCGAATCAACGAGCATGCAGGTCGCCATCTCGTTGATCGACCTATTCTTCCTCTCTGCTACACCGTTGGACTGGGGGGAATAAGGAGTGGTGAACTGGGGCTGGATGCCCTCAGACTTGTAGAAACTCCTAAGCTCCTTATTGTCGAACTCGCCCCCACCGTCCGATCGAATAACGCGGGGTTTGCGTCCGAAATTGTTCTCCGCCCAGCGTACGTAGTCGATGATGTTCTGCGTGGCTTCCCATTTGTGCTTTAACAAGACTGTCACGGTGAATCGGCTGTAATCATCCACCAGGTGCATGACGTACCGATTGCCGCTCGGCGTCGTCGTCTTCATCGGCCCACACAAGTCCGTATGGATGATGTCCAGGACCTGGGTCGACTTCCTCTCGATAACAGCCGGAAAGGGTGCTCTAGCGGCTTTCCCCTCCATGCAACACTCGCAAATCAATCTTAGACCACAATCACTCACCTGGATTCCGGTGGCTAGGTTCTCCTTGAGAAGACGCTCGGCGGCCGCCCAGTCTCGGTGACCTAGACGACGGTGCCACTGATGCTGGCAGTCGGGTTTGTGTTGACCTACCGTTGCCTGCATCGAACGCTCACCTTGACGAAGATGGTATAGTCCACCGCAGCGGACACCTGCCGCTACGACGGATCCTTTCGAGTTAACTACTCGGCAGCCGTCACTGTTGAAGCACACTTCCAAATTCTTCTGCGCCAGCTTTTCCACGGATATCAAGCTGGTCGACAATCCCGGAACGTACTTCACTTCACTAATGTCGATTCTGATCGGCTCTTCGTCACCGTCAATCCCGTATACCACGCCACTGCCTTCGCCGAGAATTTGGGTTTTCTTCCCGTCGGCGAGGGTTATCCACCCGCCAGCGAATTCCCGAAGCGAGGCGAAAAACGATTTATCGTTTGTCATATGTGCACTTGCACCACTGTCGATTACCCATGATCGACTCTTCTCGTCACTCGCGGTGAAGGCAATGCCCTTGCTGTCACTCTGGACCACTTTTGCCTTCGCATTTTCACTTTTCTTCGCGGTGTTTTCTTCTTTCTTCGAAGCTTGAAGCTTCCTGCAATTCCGCCGGAGGTGGCCAACCTTCTTGCAGAAGTGGCACGCCCGGCTTTCTTTCTCCGGATAGCTTTCAGCAGACCGCATCGCCTTTTCCACTTTTCGCGCACTACCGGTATCACGCTCTAGCCGACGTTGATAATCGTCCATCAACCGCGATTTCACTACGTCGAGAGAAATGTCATCTTCCGACCGGCTATCAAGAGCAGTTACGAGTCCGTCAAAAGAAGGCGGAAGGCTTCGAAGAAGCAAGCAAATTTTCGTGTCCGAATCGAGGGTCGTTCCGGCGGCGTCCAATCGATCGAAGAGGTCATCGATTTCGAGCAAATGACGCTCTAAATCGCCGCGCTCCGGAAGGTTAGTCGAACACAATTTCTTTAATATCGAAACGCGCACTGAACGGGAGGACTTCTGGTGATATGCTTTAAGAGCATCGTACACTTCGCGAGCATGAACACAAGCTTTCACCAGGGGAAGCTGGCTATCTTCGAGTAGCAGCACTAGTGTCGCTTTCGCTTTACGGTCGGATTTCTCCCACGCTGCGGTACGATCCGCTGCGTCGGGAATGTCGTCCTCGACCACGTCCCACAAATCTTCTCGGCACAACAAATTTTCCACGCGCACTTTCCACGTAGCCCAATTCGATCCGTTGAGCCGCGGAACGGAAAATTTCGCATCACTCATGCCTGTTTTTGTTTTTCTCACTCAGGCGAATAATCCCCGTGCCGACTGGCAACACAAACACTGTTTTGTTTTCGTTCACTCTCGGTGGCGATCGTTGTGCTCGCACGGTACACTGTTTCTTCGTTCCCTTCTTCGAGCAGTGTTTACTCGGAACACTAGGGAAAATGGAACACTCTCTTCGCTTCTCCGTTCGTCGAGCTACGCTGGCTCGGAATTCTTCTTCCTTTCTTCTTCAGCTCCGGCAGAGGAATCACCACTTGCACAAGATGGCGCCCGAACACGTTCTTTCGCGATATTCACTTTTTCTGCTCGTCGCACACGCGGCGGAATACGAACCGACGACCGTTCCGAAAAACCCGGTCACAAAATCTTCACACCGATCCCGCTGGGCACCATAACCTGACGGCAAAGTCAGGGAAACAGCGTATGGGATTCGGAGTGGAAGCAGCAGAAATGATTTACACGCGAGAACTACGTTCAACAATCGTTTAATCGAGCGAAAGGGAAAAATACATGTGATTGCGTGAAGCGCTAGTTTTGGACTGAAAAATGAAGTCTTTGTCTTCTCTCTCCACTTGCGGTAGGCGCAAGGTAGGGGTGCACACGTAGGTGCGCACTATCGCTTGGGATGTGTGTAGTGGTAGACGATGCACATTTCGACATAAACCATAATTGTATCGCCCCAAGCAAACTTTTTACATGGATTGAATTCAAAATAATAAAATCCATCCTTAATCTACGGGAAAATAACGAAATATTGCCACTTTGATGTTGTTATGAGCATTTTATTCGTTTTTATCTGATAGATCATTGTGTTCCTAGTGTTGCGGTATGTGTTCCTAATGTTGCGGTATTTTGTTCCTATTGTTGCGGTATCCCATTGAAATCATATGGGATACCGCAACATTAGGAACACTACCGCAACAATAGGAACACAGCAGCAAACACATTTATGAAAATATTTTTTTAATATAGGTTTTTGGGCAAATCTTAAGCAAACAAATGGTGCAATCTCATAATTTAAGCACCATACATCTATTAAAAATACCTTTTGGTAACATTTCAGTCGAAAAAGTGCTCAATTGTCATTACCGCAACAATAGGTACTACCGCAACGATGGGAACAATTACCCTATTTACGAAACGATTACGAAAGTGAAATTTGATAAAGCTCTGATTTTCAGTACCGTGTTCTGGGCAAAAGCTTATTTAAGTTTATTTTTGTTTACGGTTTTAAAAATGTTTCAAACATTAACTTTAATTTCTCTCAAAAATTCGGCAATCTGTTTGATATTTTCAGTTTTATTTTCAGCAAGGATGGGTGCGATATCAGAATGGTTTGTTAAAATAGGATATTTTTGTCTATTTAAGTGAAATCTAGGGCAGTGGTGCAAAATGTGTGTCAGGTTTTCGGTGGTGTTGCATATTTCGCATTTGTCTGAATTAACGAGTTTCCAAGAATATAGTCTGTCTTTGGTTGCTGTGTGTCCAGTTCTAATTCTAGATAAAATGATAGTAAGGTCTGCTGGTAAATTTACGTTTTCAAACCAGGGTTTGTGATTAATGTTTTGAGAAATCTGGAAATGATATTTTCCTTTTTCTTGTGAAATGGTCTTGTACCTTTGATTCCATATACAGTATGTTTCTTTTTTGATGTTCAGTAGTAGGTCGCTTTTCGTTAATTTCAATTCTGCTATTTGATTCATATTATTTCCTAATTTAGCTGCCAGGTCCGCTCTATCGTTCCCTAACAGTCCGATATGTCCAGGTATCCATTGAATAATTATTGTTTTTTTGTAAAGATTTATTCTGTGATTAATTTCGTTTATTAAGTAGTTTTCGGTATTCTCTTTCTGTTTTAGTAATTCTGTTGCACTTTTTGAATCAGTTAAAATGACCGGATATTCTATATTCTGTTCTATTATGTGTTCTATGGCTTTTAGGATGGCCGCTAATTCCGCGTTCATAATCGTAAACTGAGTTTTTAGTCTACCGCTATATGAAATTTTTTCCTGACTGTCGTATACACCGTACCCTGTTCTATCATTGATCTTGGAACCGTCGGTATAAATAAGGTATTTGTCTGAGTACTGCGATCTAATCAAATCTAGAACCATCTGTTTTTGTGTACTAGTAGGAATATTCTTTTTCGTTAGGTTTGCAATTTCTGATTTAACTATGAGATTGCTTGCGGGATCGTTAGGCATTGGTATAGCTAACTGTAGTAAATGGAAGTTATTAATGTTGGCTGTTTTTTCTAAATAAGAACTGTGTTTATGCGGTTCATCTGAGTGTATAAATCTATTTAAAAATTGAACTATTGGGCTACTGTTGTGATAAATATTTTTTGAAATTTCTTTTAATGCTAGATATTCTGCTCTATCTTTCAGTGGTAATTCTCCTGTTTCCGCTAGAATGACATGATTCGGTGTTGACTTTAAATATCTCATTGCAGTTCTGATGTATAGATGCTGAGTGGTTTCGAGTTTTGAAAAGGAAGTTTTAGATGTATCTGCTGAAATTGTAAGGCCGTAATCTAAGTGAGGCTGCACGATTGCTTTGGTTATTCTAAGGGCAGTTTCAGGATGTGCTCCATTTTTCCTTTTTGTTATCATTTTAAGAATACTAATTTTTCTTTTGGCTTTAGTTACACAATGTTCTACATGTTTGTTGTAATTGAGACGGTGATCTATTATTATTCCTAAAAATTTATGGAACGGGTTTATTTCTATTAAAGTATTGTTTATAGTTATGTTAGTTGTTGGGTGAAATTTATTGGTGAAGATTACTGTTGCACATTTATCAGGATTAATTACCATATCTAATTCGTTAAGGGCATTTACGGTTTGATTTAAAAAGTTATTCATTTTGTCTTCTGCTTCTGTAATTGTTTTAGCTATGACCACAGCTGTGAAATCATCTGCATATTGAAAAAATATTCTGTCATAATCTGCAAGTGAGTGAATTTTCATGGTATATACATTGAATAAAACCGGGGATAGTGGACATCCTTGAGGAAGTCCTTTATTAGTAGTTTTTATTATTTCTTTACCGTTCGCGAGTTTTAGAATTATTTTTCTTTTTCTTAGGTATTGGTAAATCCAGTTGCTTAATTCAGGGGGTGTATTAATGTTATTAAGTATTTCAAGTAATTTAGCTATACTAACGTTATCGAAAGCTTTTGTTAAATCCAAAAACGTTGCAATTACTACTTCGTTATCTCTTTTAGCTTGTTTAATGTGGGAAATTAAAGCATTACGGCGTTTACCGCTGAAGTTTTTTGTTTGAAACCAAAAGAATAAGGGGGCAACAGTTTTTCTTTATTTAGGAAGTTAGTGAAAAGTTTTTTAACAACAAAATTTATTAGTTTAAGTAAAACACATAGCATTGAAATGGGTCTGTATGATTCTGCTTTCGAGGGGTCTTTGCTTTGTTTTAAAATGGGAACTATTTTTATTTCTCTCCAATCTTCTGGTATATCACCTGTTTTCAAAACTATGTTCAAAACTTCAGTTATTTTAATAAGCCAATTGATATTAAGATTTTTTAGTATTTGAAAGGAAAGACCATCAATTCCAGGAGCTGATGTATCTTTTTTAGAATGTATTATTTTGTTAAGTTCTGCGCAGGTTATGTTTGGGTTGAATTCCGTTAAGGTAATGTTATATTTAAGGGTTTGGTCTATTTCTGGAAAATTATTGTCAACAAATTTAAGAGCTAGGGTTTCGTCATTAAGTAGATGAATGTTATTTTTTTAAGGGAAACCTCCACTTATTCTTTTAACTATATTCCAAAGTTCTTTACATTTCATGTCCGGGTTAATAGATTCAATTAGTTTATTCCAATCATTTCTCGATGCCTTTCTTATCATTTGTTTTAGTTTTGCTTTCGCTTTTTTGAATAACATTAGATTTTCGTGTGTTTGATTTCTGAAATATTGAATCAGGTAATTATTTTTAACTTTCAGTTGTTCTTCTATGTCTTTATTCCACCATGATTTCGGGTTTCTATTGCTTTTTCTAGTATATTTCGATTCGTCTATTTTTTCTTTTATTACAGGCAAAATGTTATGTTGATCTTCTATGGTTTCCAAGTCGATATTATTTATACTTTCTATTGCTTTCGTTTTGTTAATGCATTCAATTTTATAGTCGTATTTCTTAGCAGAGTTGATGATTTCAAAAGTTATGATTCTGTGGTTACTCATTATTTCGTCAAAGTGTATGTTCCAATTTATTTTGTGGGCTATGTCTGATGAAGCGAAAGTTAAGTCTATTGTAGAGTGAGTAGTGTTCGGTGATTTTATAAGTGTAGGAGAACCGTCATTTAAGTTAACTAATACCGTATTTTGTAGTAAGTTTTCAAGTAACTCACCTCTAGGGCAATTATTTTGTTTTGGATTCCAGATTTGGTTGTGTGCATTAAAGTCGCCTGCAAATATCGTTGGTAGTTTGGTTTGTTCAATTAATTCAATTAACTTTTTCAGAGGTTCTTTAATGTCTTGATTCCTTACTGGTGGTGGAGGTATGTAGATAGAAATGATAAGTATTTGGTTTTCTGTATTTAGTGTTTTAATAGCTATAGTTTCTAAAGGATTTAAATCTGGTAAAGCAAATTCTTGAAAGGTTATTTCATTGCGGACTAGAATACCTACTCCGCCGTATCCATTTTGTCTTGAAAGTTTAACGAATTTATAACCATTAAATTTGTATTCTTCATTAGGTTTAATCCAAATTTCCTGTAAAAGGGCAATGTCAATGTTATTAATGGAAAGGAAGTTTTTGAGTGCTTTACGGGTGTCTGAAGGACGGATACTGGTAATGTTGTGTTGTACAAACTTTAGATTCCTGAAACTGGCCATACTGAACTAGTCCGTGTAGAGGTTCCTGCTGCAACTTCCGGTTCAATTATTGATTTGATCTGATCGCTTATGTTAATTAGCAAAATGTCGGTGTCAATTGTGTCTTTACCATTTCTGGATTTTTCTGCGTGTTTGAGAATGGATGACGGGCTTGGTGGTCTAGTGGCTACCGCTTCTGATTCGTATGCAGAAGGTCATGGGTTCAATCCCTGGCCCGTCCTTTTCATCCTACTTTGTATCTTTCTATCCACTTTCTCTCGCTCTCTCTTCTCTACATATACAACTCATGTATATTCATATGTTCATAGCCATCACTAGAACCAGAAACGAATTGAAAAAAGTCGTTTCCCTCCCTTCCAACTTCCACTCACAGCACAGTGTATATATAACGCCTATAAGTTATGCAACCAAAGCGTGCTGTGCCGCTTGACCTTATTCACCTTATTCACCACACAATCTATCACGAACACTATAAATAACCCTATCCATGGATCGCATCACCGACCCAACGGTGACTCCCAGATCTCCCATCCTGTCCGTCTAACAAATACCCCAGTCCGTGCGGGTTGTGGGACGCAGAGTGCTCTCGGTCTCTAGTAGCAACATCCAGTACACTCTAACATTCCTTTCCCTTCCCAGCTGACTATAAGGACTTGGCCGGCGCCGTTATTGATCAAATATGCATGAGCTGCTAAAATTGCACTTTGAGAATAAGTGGAATGTCCCAGCCCCTTATTCAGTTGGATCACAGTGCAACTGGTACCAGTTCAGATCAATCACGGAGGAGCAACCATTGACATGTATAGTCAGAATTGATCGTGTTTGAGAATGGATTTTTGAATGGCTGTTATTTTGCTGATGATGTTGGAAAAGTTTGTCTGCTCTATTGGGGGTTGTTTAAGTTGGTTTCCTGGTTTCTTAACTGTTCCTGTTTGTGATGTTTGTGGTCGAGTGTTCTGCCTTGCGTTGTTGCTGTCGTTACCAATCATTGGGGGGAATTCGGTCAGTGAGTCCAGTCTGTGTTGTGCCTGATTTGATTTGGGGAATTTGTTGGATGCCTCCATGAATGTGAGTCGTTCGTTTGCCATAACATATCGAATTTTGTCCTGTCGAATCCTTTCCGGACAGTTCCTGTCTGTTACCTTGTGTGTCTGTTTGCATTGAATGCAGTTTGTCGGGTTTATGCAAGGGTTTACGCAATCCTGTCCCTGTCCATCTTGTTCAGAACCGCAGTTTTCACAGCGGCCCTTCGCACTCTTACAAGCATTCACTCTATGTCCGTAACGCCAACACTTCTTACACATTTTGATGGGGAAGATGTAAGCCTCCACCATCTCGCAAACTCCGTAAATCGCGACACTTTCTGGAAGTTCCTGTCCTTCTACGAATATCTTGATTGAGTACGTCGGAATCAATACCCCATCCCTCATTCTGCTTATTCTTTCGACCTTCACCACCTTCTTCTTCCCTGCTGTCTGAATGTTGTTCAGTATTTCTTCCTCCGATAAGGAGGGAGCTACGTTCCTGACCACACCTACTGATTCCTTCAACATGTTCGGCACATACACCCTGTATTTGAATTCTTCCGTTAGGAGCCTGGAGTTAATCAAATCTTCCGCCTCTTTTGGTCGATTGAAACTAACCCTGTAACGTCCCTGTCCTGCGAATTTCAGTTCCTTGTAGTTTTTTATTCCGATATTGTGCAGCATTTTCGCGACTTCCATGGCATGCATGGGTTTGTCAGCTTGATTGATCCTTTCCAAAAAGAAAACCGTGTTCGTTGTGTTCTTAATCCAGTTGTCTCTGGTTGCGTATTTGTTCGTTTTTGGGTCCTTTTTCGTGTTTCTTTTCTTTTCCTCCCCGATTCCATCATTCATTTCCAGTTCGATTCCTTGATTTTCATCCACATTCATTTTTTCCATCTGTTTCTTTCCGGCCATTTCTTTTTTGTGTACCATTTCTGTTCCTGTGTCGATTCTGTAGGTTTTTGACTTTTGATTTTCAATAATTTCCTCCAACTTTCTCCTTATTCCACATCTTCCCGTTGCTACATCAGATTTACCTGGGACAGAGTCCAGACTTACGCCATTTTGGTCCTCAAATCCCAGAAACTCGTTTTCATCAACGCTCATCCACCAAACCTAACCTATATTTACACCACTTACCTCTAAAAATACAATAAAACTATTTTTTTTCTCTCAGATTACCGAATTCAAGGATAATATAAAATTAATGGAACTTAAAAAAAACTTAACTCGAAACTTAAATTAACTATTTACACCATAAACTAATCCTTCACTTCCAATCGAGAAATATCAAATTCCTTCAACCAAAAAACCGCGTGTTCGCGAAACAAGCTCAAACAAGACCAGCTATCACTTTCCGATGTTGCTGCTTTGAACGTTGGCGCGAGAATGGATGATCCGCTACACGCCAAGGTCAGTTTACCCATAAATAGGTAATTTATTTACCCATATTTGGGTTTCATATGCATTGCCTATTTTATGCGTAAAATAAACTGATTAAAAACGGTAAAATTCACTCATATTATAAGTAAAGCCATTTTACCCAAATATGAGTAGCTGCAATTACCCATATTTGGATGAAAACTAAATAATTGACAACATTCATGTGGACAATGTCCGACAAACAAGAACGGAGACAAGTCGGGTGAGAATTTGCAATTATTGAAGTTTTGTGATAAGAGGAATCTGTTTTGATAGGTAAGTTAAGGAATTTGGATTATTAATCATCAAATAAGATTAAATTGATATTGATTATAATGCTCACTCTGTTCCTTTAAAGCTCCTTTGATGACGGAATCGATGCGCAGAACTTTTGGTAGAGCTGTTGCCGGAGTACCTGACACCTGCCCAAACGTGATGCCAAACGGTTCCGGAGAGCCACTGCGGAAACAAGGTGGCAGTAACGATGAGTTTAGGACGTACGTGCTTCGACCGGAACACCGGAACTGAACAGTATGAGATCCAATGGCCCTTCACCGGCATGCGATTTTCAACAATGATTCCGACGATTTGGTACCAGTGCAACGCTTTCGCCAAGGAAATCCTTCGGAGAGGACGACGTCAAACTTGATTCCGAATATTAGACGCGAGCATGGAGATAATGATTGTTCTGTTCACAGGCAACCCTGATAAAAAGTATCATAAAAATACGATAAATTTTATTGTTACAACACCATTTTTTCGAAAAATATTCACCATTAAACATATTGTAATTTACACAACACACTCATCATCACCCCTATTGTTCTATACCATTCGGCGAATGGTAAATGGCACTTTTACAATAAAAAATGGTGGTCGTTATGTATCTTAACCATAAAATTTTGAGAAAATTTTCATACACTTTTTCGCGAAAAACAATAGAATGTATTGTGTTTTTATGAGACATTTTTAGGGCAATTTTCAAAAGATAACAATATATCTTAATGTTTTTTCATTGTTCTTACAATACAAATACAATTAATTGAATGGCGTCAAATGAATCGTTGTTACAATAAAAATACAATAATATTTGTTGTTATTTGTAAGCAGTTTTCGCTTTTGAAAATCCATAGAATTTATATTTCCCGCTAACATTTATATCCAGCATTTACGAGCACTAACGTCCGCCAGAATGATATGCACATTTTATGATAAGAATCAAACACTCTGATGTATGTCTGGTATTTGGGTATGTATTGCTTGGCAGCTGTTGATAAGATCTATCTTCAATCTTTTCAAATAACTGCCAAATATCACAAGTCAGACCTCAGGTCGTATGATCCATATCATAAATCGTTCACAATTCATGTGGCCATTAGTATCTGTAAATGCTGGAGAAAAATGTTACCGAGAAATATGAATTCTTTGGTTTTTCAAAGGCGAAATCTGTTTACATAACAACAAATATTATTGCATGTTTATTTTAACATCGGTTCAATTGACCCCATTAAACTAATTGTATTTGTATTGTTATCAATGGCAGTTTACTATTTACTAGATTCCTTTAATTTATTGGAAAACATTAGAAAAATCATTGTTCATCGTTTTCTTGTCTTAACATCCTTACTTGACTAAACCTGCTTTTCAGCTAGTTTTCTATAAGTACTTCCTCAGTTATTCATTGAGAGCTTCCTCTGCCAACACGGCTTGACGTCTGTCAGTTTTAGCGAATAACATTCGATAACCGAAACATCTACTGTACTCAAATTTAAAACGAAAACTATAAAAAAATGTGTCAAGTGATTTTGTATTTGATTATACAATCATGATCCAAGCAACAATAATACTTATTGTTATTCATTTGTTACAAATTGTTTTAAGTGTAATTGAGAAATAAACTCTTTTTTAATAAAAAGTCCATGAGAACTTTGCAGGCACTTTTGCAACTATTTAAAAACAACTTAAATTAATTTTTACTGATATTGGGTTTCTCATCAATGTTTAGACTACACACTTAGAAAATAAAAACGAACTCGGTTCAATTTTTAACCGAATTGAATCGGTAATAAAAAAGGAACCGAAGAAAATGTTAATTTGGCAGTTTGTTATTGTACAAAACCGAAATTTCGGTTATGCCGAGTAAAAATAACAAAATTGTTTGTCACCCGAACCGAATAACTCGGTAAATCAGTGATGTTTACACGTTCGGTGCTTGAAAACCGAAAAAACTCGGTGAAACAAACCGAATTTTGCTTGAATGTATAAACGTCAAGACGCTGAACTTCACGCCGGATATTTTAACCGACAAACTCGGTTGTTTCCAGTCATCCAGTCGTCAGCCATTGTTTTTTTCCTGGCTAGTTGCTCGTGTGCTGAAGATGTAGATTTTAACGGGAAATATTAAAAATCTGAGATTCCACGGAATTAATAAACCAGGTAAATTGAAATACAACTGAAGTATTTATTCTCTCGATAATTGAAACAATTGTAATCATGTTGCAGATATCCTGATCGTCTTCTATACCATGATCTATTTCTTGCAAAAAGTGTATCGATGATCCAGCCTGCCTGTCATTGGGCTTGCCGCAATGTTTTTCAACTGGAGAGTGTATGTGATTTGTGTGCCACAAATTTAAATAAATAAGGAAACATTTGCGCAAAGAATAATAAACAAAATGACTATCTAAATGTTGAGCGTATATTTATTTCATAAAAATCGATAATTTTTATTAAAACTAGGAGGGGAGGGTGCACTGCTAATAAGAACCGAGTTCGGTAGTTTTGACAGTAAGCGCAAAGGAACCGATGTTCGGTTGTCATTGGAAATTTGAGTTATAACAACCGAACATGGTCGGTAAATTTGACAGTTCATGCAATCAAAACGCTTTAACGAGGGCTCGGTAGTACCTTCTTGAACCGAGCAGGAAACCGAGCGTTCAGCAGATAAAAACTCGGTTCAAAATCAACCGAGTTCGGTTATATTTTCTAAGTGTGATATATATATGCGCGCACATAAACGTTCTCCACGCAAGGTTGCACATAAAATCTAATAGTCGGATGGAAAATATGTGCAGCGGCATTTATATTCTAAATGCGTAATTTGAATTTATGTGTGATGCATTTATTTTTCGAGTGCAAAGCTTGATAGCAAAATTCTATGTGTGGGCACATGGAAACTAGATGCGGATTTTTCTTAGTGTGGAATAGGGCACTGCACTGTTTTGATTTTGTATGGGATTTTGACGTTTCTTGGCCTTGTTGTTTACAAAATTACTGTAAGAGTGAAAGAGAAGGCGAGAATTTCATGCAGTTCCCTATGATGCACTTGGATTTTCGTTTCATTTATGAGTACACGCTAACTCACACCGACACAGCGGCTGTGTTGGTCGCTCTCAAATCGACCCTCTTTACATGCCGCACATTTCATGTGTTGCATGGGTCGTACTCATTCCTGTGTTCGGGGGCATGGGAAGGCTTCATTTTTTGGAACGGCTGGAATATGGAATCCGATTCCATGTTTGTTTTTGTTTTTGGGCAATTCAAAAAATCATCTCATTTTCATGATTTTCAGAGATTTTTTCGATCGAACAGCTGAAGCAGATGGAAATGCGTCAAAAACATTCCCATTCCCACCTGCTTTCCAGCTATTTGCTGGAAAAAATCCCGAAAATCAACTCCATCTTACCAAGTGGCCAACTGTTTGGCCGCGGCTCGGGAGACGTTTGACTGTTCCGTTTCCACTGAGCCGCACAAAAATGAGTATGAGGCCGGGAACACATGGAATGTGTGTGGCGCACACACATTTTAAACACATTCGGTCATTTGTGCATGTGTTGCAGCGCTCTGTGCGTTGTCAACACAGCCGATGAGCGAGAAAAAAATAGCGTGTAACTGAAATACTTCACCATGCTAAAAACACTATTTAAACCGCATTTTTCAATAGTGGTGCACGCCAATAGAATGATAATTATGTTTTATGAAAGAGGATAACACTTGGGATAACAAATTCGACCACTTAAATCCAATTAATCGGCGCCTGTAACCATTGAGAGACTAGCGCGCACCAGTGAGACACTAATGCTCTGACGGGTGAAGCACAAGGTGCGACCGGGTGGGAGACTACCGAGTGCTACGATGAGCGGAAAAGTTTTTCAAACGAATCGAGTGATTAGAAAAATGTATGAAACGATTCAAATTCTGCATGAAAGTGTATCATTGAAACGAAATTGTACGCCCCTGGTTGTGGTTTTCATAACCAGAGGCGCGCGCATCGTTTTTCTATGCGTTTGACGTTTCACACTAGCGCCTTCTGTTGACGATATTGCACAACACAGTGATTCGTGCAACTTTTCCACCAGGTGATGGTAGTGTGAACTGGGCGATGGATGTCCATGAAAATTGTTCAAGGTGCTACGTCTGTTTGTCTGTGATTGCAGTATTTTGTGTGCGTAGATTTGCACAGTTATTTTCCCACTGTGCATTGGATTTCGAATACTGCAGTTCAACAATAAAATATTATGTTCATGATTACATGTGACTTGGCGAGCATTGGGCGCGACCGAGGATGGAGAGCGGTAGCCACAAACCAAGTATTATCTACAATAGTTGATTATGTCTTGTCTTAATGATGTTGAACAAATAAATGTAATGATTGCATGTAGCGACAGAAACGGGTCTTGTTATTGTTTTATCATATTGGACGCTTATAATGTCTGGCATTTTGATTGGGGGTGCAATCTGTGGAAAAGATAACCTCGGAATTTTGTGTTGAACTTGAATTCAGGTTAGCAGCTACGTCTTCGAGTCTTCTCGTGGCGTAGCGGCAACGCGCCTGTCTAGTGAGTAGGAGTCGTGAGTTCGGGTCTCACCGAGATGACGAGTAACTTTTTCGCAAATTTCACCTCAATTTGTCCATTTCTCATTTTGATAAATGGTGAATTAAAAAAAAAACGTTTTCCGATTCATCTTTTATTATCTTGATACATTTTGATGCCAAGAACAAAAATATAAGTGCTTTATTTTGATCATAACACTCCCTATTGTAACGATTATGTTATAGAAAAAAGGGTCGTTTTACCATAAAACTAGTCTCACGTTAGCACAAAATGTTGAAAATTAATAAATAAGAGTTTAAAGACAAAAAACGCGTTCCGATAGGGTTCGAACCCGTGAATCTGCATTCGCTGTACCGGCGCTTTAGCCACCCGGATAAAAATTCCAATACAAATACAATACATAACAAAAATACTACAGTAGACGTTCGGTTGGTGCAAATTGTTTAACTGCAATGCTTTTTAACTGCAAGTCCGGTAAGTGCAACAAAACTCAAGTGGCAATAGCGTGGCGCTACAATCGGTTAATTTCCCATACTAATTTAATTCACCACTTCAAATGTTTCAATTCATCACTGACTGTGGCAATATGGTGTTTGATGGCGTTAGTGTTGTCATCGTGTATTGGTTTGCAACCTTACACTGAGCGAAAAATCCATATTGAGTTTATGTGTGGGGTATATAGATATTTGTAATAAAACCATAACAATGTTTTCTATGTGTAGGCCATATAAAAAAGTATAGGTGGATACACATATAATTCATGAAGAATTATTGATAAAAACAATAAGGGCTGTTATTAATACTAAAACGCGATTCTTATGCAGTTTAAAATCTTGCATATAATTTACTTTTAATCATACACGTGGTTTTTTTTTTCATTCTATTTTATTTAACAAAATATAACGAGGCATCAATCTCGGTATCAATAATACATTGATAATAAGACTATCATTCGAGGAATTGGAATAACAATCACTTGGTTTCGGTTGACGATTATTGCTTCTTCCAATCGAACCGAGGGCTCAGGTTTTCGCTGCGGTCGGGGCTGTGATTGTCGTTGCCTGCGCGGGTCGCAGCGCGATCTGGATGATGGATCCTTTAAATTGAAAAATGGGTTGGTATAACCGCATGGATTTACCTGTTAGATCACTTTACTTACGTGTTATGCGGAAAATAGCTCGGCGGCATGCTCCCGTGCGTTTGGTGGTGCGTGTTTGGGGAATCTGAAATGGAAGTGCGTCGAAAATATCAGCCACAACTTATGGAAGTTAAGTTAAGTGTGATAACTCACCTTTGGAAGTTCATAACTAGCTGTTTCCAGAATCTGTTTCAATGGAAGAAAGCGCGACGAAAAAGTTAAATGTTTTGATTTGTCTGCTGCTGCCTCGGCTGTTGCCTTAACTGCCGCTATCTAATTTGACTCATGATATTTCAAAAAGATAGGTATGGATTTTATGTGTGAGATGTTATGGTTTTTGGCTATAAGCTTTTACACATATATTTTGATATCGGATGCTATTAAAAGCAATTATATTCATTTATAGGCTGCATGTGTATGGTTCAATTGAATTATATGCGTAGTTACTCATATAAAAAAGTATTGGATTTTTTGCAGTGTACTCAAGTAAAGATTCAAATCCTTACACAACTTTCCGAATGAAATTTGTTCTAGCCTGGATGTCTGTTCTTTGTGGTATGGTGGCGTAAAAAATTCTCTGTTACTGTAATGAATCCGGAAGAAACGCATAGGTATAATGATTTTGTTTCTAATTTGCAACTTTTTGCCCCAAGGCACAAATCGCTGCGATGCGGAACAAGTGCAAGCCAGCGATTTGTCCATACAAGAAAAATGATTTTACTTTTAATGTGGTGGCGCCATCTCTGATAAAAACAAGCTTTGATTTCTTACTATTGAAAGGAAATATGAAAATATGGAGTACAATATGCTATACTCTGAAAGAAGTTGGTAAATATCATTAGATCAGTTCATTTAATTTAATAAACAAAGTGTATTTATAATTTCTGAAACAGTATATATTGCACATCTCGGCTTCTTCCGTCCCTGCTAAGCGTATTTAATTTTATTTATAAAAACTTATTTCGTTATCCGATAGTCAATGACCAACATTATGTACCTTCCATTCACACTTTTTTTAATACATGGACAACCGTTTGGAATAAAATATCAACATTTAGATGTATTCCTCCTAAACTTTTTTAGACCTTCAAGCGATAGTTTCGCCTCCCGTATGATCGATTGCGTTCTAGCCACTATTCCCAGTAGACGACAGCGTATCGACCACGTGTTTGATGTTTCTAATTCTTTTCTCGGCATCGGTCCTTGCCACCGTGGAGGTAAGCGTACGGGCATCTCTCTCCATGATGTCAAAGATACTCTGCAGCTCGTCCACAAAGTTAAACTGCGAGCAGAGCTTCTTGAGCTCGTGGCAGCATTTCATGATTTCTGCTTCTTTTTCGTCGAGAGCATATTTCACGGCAGTGATGTCGCTGTCCAGGTTACCGATTTTAGACTGTATTTTCTCATTTTTTCTCATGCTCTGATCATAGGCGTTTTTTACATCTTGGAGAATTTCCTCGAAGGTTTTTGTTTTCTTGACTGGTCGTACGTTGGCGTTGTAGTGTTTGTTGAGGGGATGGTTGCAGTTACAAAGCGGTTCAGCAAAAGATAAAAACGAGTTGATTATGTTATATGCTATGTTAAGTCTCGGGAATGCATTCAGTATGGTTCCAAGGATTAACTGGAATGGATTGACATTGGCCTTATTTTCGCGGCACGTATCCGAGCATAAAGAACAAATTGTACTGTAATAATCACATTGCTCAAATTCTGTGACTTCTACTTGCTTCGTGCGCTTGTAGTCGGAATATTTTTTTATGTCAGTGGATATACTCTTCTGTGTGATTTTCATAACATCTAGTTCGCTTTGAAGACTCTGGAATTTCTTCACCTCTAGCAAAATGCTATGCAGCTGCGATTTTATCATGTCTCTTTTCATGCGCATTTGTGTGAATGCTTCGGTTGCTTTGCCACTAAGCTGCGTCAAGCTCAGGATCAATTCTTCGATGGTTTCCATTGAGCTCTCCCATTCCTTTTCCACAGCTTTCTTCATACGCTCGTTGTCCATCCATTGTGATACTGGTCTACTGAGGGCACAGTTGTTCATGTAAAAAACGTTTGCTTCAGGAACAGTCCAAGGTTTCAAATGCACCATATCGAAGTTAACGGACGCAGCAGAACAGTTTGTTAGAACAACGACGAGGTTCTGCAGAAGGACGTCCGGTATTGAGCTTCTCAACAGACACAACGTGTTGCGTAGTGTTACTGTGGCTCGGGCCTGCGTTCCATTTATAACGAGGATGATTGCTGTCAGCAATCCGCTCTGCTCGGCAGCACCCATAATTTGCTGAATGTTGAAGTCATCCTGTACTACCCCTTCGGTATCACTGAGCCCTGGTGTATCTATGAAGTTGAAAATCGTGTCCTGCTTTCTGAAGTTATATACAGCACATGCTCTAGTTTTGCTTTTTGAAGCATCCTGAACGTTGTCTTCGTGGTGCTTAAGACCCTCGGTTGCTGCATGATACTTAGTGGGAACGGCAATTTTCAAATTGCCGGGTGTACCGTTATGGAAATAATTGGTCAAATAGTTTATCAGAGTTGATTTCCCTGAACCAGTTTCGCCCAACAGAATAACGTTGATCTCCTTTTGAATATATTGTTTCGACGACGTTTCCGAGGGTTCCATGACGAATGCAATTCACGAAGAATATATTTTGTATTGATCTGCGGAAAAAAGAGAAAACGGGTAATAATTAAAAAAGATTCTTGGTGGCACTGTCATCACTGCAGGTATCGTAAACGTTGAATTGGGATTGTCAAACTAATAAAATGTACCCTTATCTTTAAAAATTCGACACACTCAACCCTGATGGTATGATTCTCTATCAAAGTCCGAAACATCAACCCAACAAAAGCTTTTTAAAGAAACCACTTTTCGGACAGAATAAGCCAAAGACGAACAGAAACGACTGTAGAATCTGCCGGCGATCGAACAACTTGGACAATATGGCGTTCTGTCTACGTTGTGAAGAATGGTGGTAATGTGGTAATTGCTCGATACTGCCACCCATCGATCCACCTGGACAAGCAAGCACTCTGGTGAGTACGGTGAGTGAGTTTCTCATCTGTAGCGACGACATCTTCTGTCGGTCAGCCGTCTATCGTGTTTAGCACCTGGGTTACCACCATCAGGAATGTCAACTTTTGTACAGAGTCTGGAAAACCCCAAGACAGTCGATCTTAACAGACAAGGCAAAGGCCAGTCTTCAGTGTAGCCAGGAACAGCGTCAAAACTTGGAGATAAGGAGATGGAAGAAAACTACAGGCAAGATATGAAACGGAAACAACTGAAACTGAGGAAGCTTGCCAATGAAGCTATGTTGGTGTAGAGTCTAGAAGCGTATTGGCCCTTTGTATAAGTAGACAGATTGGACAACCCTGTCATGAATGGATCGACAGGGTGTACAAGTCAGATCCGGGAGAACAAAGCGAGAGTTGTGAGATGTCGAGTGCGTGTGTCTGATAAGAGTGAAAATATAAAGCGTAAAACTGAAAGTATGTGTTTTATTTATAATATATAGAATGTCCTCGATTCTACAGTTGGGTATAGTTAACAGCACAAATGAAGGTACAGATAACTTCAGAAAAAGTCATACAAAGTCTTGATCAACTGTGTAGATGGGGGAGTCTTGATCAACTTCTTTTTCGTTTCTTCTTGGCATCACGTCTGCTTAGAATTCTATGAGCACTTCTAGTGATATTATCAAAGAGCCTTCTCTGCCAATAAATGAATATCCTTAGACCACCGGTCCTATTTCATACAAATTGGCCAAGTTTGACGATATGGTGCTCGGTTTCTAGTAAACCGATTTGACAGAAATTTTGACAGCCGGTATTGAATTACGAGAATTTTGATTTGTATTAAATTGATTGAGTTCTGTTCACTACTTCCAAAGTTACAGATATGCAGTGCGACAAAACTCTAACACAAGATTTTAATGACAGTTATTTTATGGTCAATTCAACAAAAATGTCCCCAAGTTTAAATGACAGCGGTAATTTTAATATTTGTTTATTGCTGACTGCACCCCAAATTAGACTGACACAATAGTGTGCACACACCTTCAAAGTGTGATTGCAGCGCAGGACCAATTCGGATCGAGTTGGGGTCTTCGGTGCACTTATTCCTTGCAAATCAAGGAATAAGTGCACCGAAGACGTCGAGGCGATCCGAGGCAATTGTGCAATTTTATCACACTTTTTAGGCGTACCAAAAATAGTGTGATAGTCCAATTTGGGGTGCAGTCAGCAATATCAATCATCAAGCATCAGATGCTCTCATAAATCATTAGGTAATGGCAATCGTATTATTTTGTCGTTTTGTATATCTGTCCCTTTTGATGTAGTGAACAGAACTCAATCAATTAAATACAAATCAAAATTCACGTAACTCCATGGCGACTGTCAAATTTTCAGCCAAATCGGTTCACTAAAAAGCGAGCATTACATCGTCAAACTTGGCTTTTTGTATGTAAAATGGCTGGTGGTTTTATTATTTTGTCCAACACTGTTTTTATATGCGTATGCTTCCTATTCTTTATCTACGTAATGCCGATTCTGATAACACTCAAAAGTTATCTAAACTTTTTTCTGTGACCTTTATACTTACGTATCACGATTATCCGAACAGCGTTCCAAGAATTTCGAATATAAACTTTCACTGCTGATAAGCTAAGCACGACTGCTCCCTCCAACGATGTAGATTTTTCTGAACCATACACCCTACCATTCGTTAGTGATAATGAAACAAAGATACCATTATCGCAAATGATACATACAATTCATCCTTAATCGACATTGCACAACAAAAATATGAACCGGCCTCTATGGACACGTCCATTAACTACGTAAGGCTCTAAAAGGGGAAGGAGCGACAGGTTTGATTTAAAAAATGCTGTGTTTACAAAATTCTGCGATGGGATGGTCAAAAACTACTTAACCCTTCAGGAAGCGCGCCGTTGTAAAAAGTACAACACTACCAAAAAAAACCACGCTCGTCGTATACAGCACGAGCGCGGTGCAGTTTCAGCCGCTTAATGGCGCGCGTCCTGAATGGTTAACCCTCTAATACCCAATCCCGCCTTTAGACGGGGTATAGTTTGAGCATTTTTGTAATTTTCGTTTCGTGGAAAATCATTTTTTTTATATTTTTGGCTGATATTTAGGACTGTTCTGTACATCTCAAAATGGTTTTTGGTGTATTTTAAAGCGTATTTACATTTTTTAAAAATCATTGAAAAAATGATGTTTTGGTAACCTTTTAGAAGTCATTGTTTGTTTTGTATTGAATCGCTACAATTAACATATTTTAAATTTTTCCCAAATCATTCTATCCTTGTTTAATAGTTTAAGGGAATCGAATACACTGTAAAATTATTTTCCTTAAAATTACACGGAAAATAAAATTCCCCGTGAAAAAAATTTAAAATAATAATATTTCAACAATAATCATAAAATCTCAAAATGTTTTCATCTCAAAAAATCCGTTGGCCAAATTGACTTCCAGGAAAAATATAAAAGTGTGGGGATGTTCAAAAATAAAAATTAGAAAAATCAAAAACTGAAATTCACGAAATCGAGAATTGAAAAGAATCATCTTCCAAAACATGCTTAAATCGATTTTAGATGACGAAAAATGATATTTAGATCAAAATCAAAAATTTGGGTATTAGAGGGTTAAGGTAGCTTGTGGAAAGCGCCTAACTTTCTTCAACTCAAAATAGCTACCTTGCAAGTCGACCTACACAGAATTGGCTGTGAAAACAACATACTATGGCCAAAGATGACAAGACTTAACGCAAGGTACCTACTTTATCGGTTCGAAACATAGAGACGAGAATATTTTCGCTTCTGAATGCGTCAATTCATCGCCATAACCAAAAGTTCGAAAGCAGTTGCTTCGTACAAATCTATATATATATATAAAAATGAGTTTGACGTCTCTTTGAGGCAACAAAACTCAAGAACGGATGTACCGATCAGCATGACTCTTGCACGGTTCGGTTCGTATTCGTGGTGGCTGTGTTTATATGTACAAAAAGTTACGAAAATCAACTAGAAAAGTAACAAAATTGAAAAAGAACTGATTTTCTATGAGCTGGGAAGGAAATCAACACGACCGAAATTAAATCAATCTAGAGTGCGGTGCTATTTTGAGCTGAACAGTTGTCAAACCACCACAAGACGGCAAGACAAATTTTGCCAGGACAGCTAGTCTACAATATTTTCAACGAAAGCTGCCAAATAGAGGGAAACTTTTTTATGATCATGGTTTAGATTTACAACGGAACAGGTGATTTTTAATTTTCTTATGTAAGTGGCAACTTTTATATAAGCTGCAACTTTTAAACACTGTGTCACCAAATTGCGATCAAAATCATACGAGTCTATAAATCCACAATCACTAACAAGATGAACTGTTGAATGTGAGTAGAGTGAGACATATTGTTTATCTGTGCACGAATAGCATCGATACTCGATGCCAGATTAGCCATCATAATGCCACAATAGTTCAACTTATTGGACGCAGTGGCGACAGGGGAGGAAAAAAAACATCATAATCTGAATATCTGGCGGTTTGCCAAACCGTGGCGCACCCAATATCGCCGCCTAGCTCGGAAGTATGATTTCTTTGCCAATGTTTTAAGCCAAAAAATGTTCAACCTGTTACAACTGTTTGTCTGTGTTGCCAGTTAGCAACGCAACGTAAGCCAACTGTGGAAGACCCAAAAACAATTGCTAAACCGTTGTTTCGATTGCAACGTGTTTTATCTGTATCCGGGATTGCTTATCTGTGTTGTTAAGCTTTTTTTTTTTTGACAATAAGATGAAAATTCGCTCACGGCCCTTGGAATAGGAACGATATCTACTGAAGCGAATTGTATAGCTCACCAAGTATTGTCGCGCTTATCTTTTATTAGAGATTGGCGGTGGTCGTACGCTCGCAAGGCATACCGCCGTAGTGACACACGCAAGTGACGAGAAATACGTCACGAAACACTCACATACTTGCACAAACGTTCTGTATACCCCTTTCGTGGCGAACCAGCACAATTGTGCTGTTGAGCGGTAACAGTTTTGCATATTTTTTTCATCTGTTTATACTTTGTTTTATGTGATGTAATCTGTTTCGTTAATTCAGCCATTACTTATACTTGATTCTGTGTAAACAAACTTTTATTTACATTGCCTGTGAGATTTACCACAACAAGGTAAGCAAAAAGTGGGCAAAAACCGTAAAACATGAAAAAGTTTTATCTGTCGCATATTTTTTATTTCCGATTCATCTAGGTAGTCAAAGCTAGAAATCGAAAGATAAAGAGTAGTTTTTTTCAAATGACGAAAAATAATTGTTGCTTTTTTTGGGAAATCTCCCAACTAACAATCGCAAGCCGCAAACCAGCATGCATGCTGAATTGTTGCTTTATAATAGTAATGATGGCTGAACTAAAATTATGCTGTACACATTACTGTACAAATGTTTTTTTCAATTGAAAAAGTAGCCAATGTTCAACCTTTCGTATCGGTATCAACAATTATAAATTTAAACACTTTTCAAGCGTTTAATAATATTTTTATTCGACTTGCAGTTATTTCTTTACAAAATAGTTTAACAAGACCTTTTTCTGCTTCTTGTCAAGAACATGCAAAAATTAGAACATGTATCTGTACAATGTGTTTTCCACAAGTCAAATAAGCGCTTTCGTTTCATCATACTTCGACTCAGTGTACAGGATGAAAAACACGTGTTTTTTTACTGAACAGCAGCTGAATTAACGTGTTCTTCAGTTGTTAACCATAAACAGAACATTATTCACCACTGCTGAATAGGAGTCAAAGTGTAATCATTATACAACCACGGGAAGTTTATGTTTTGATTTGAGCGCGTCAATTCATCATCTCTAGGATGGCGCAGATAGGAAGGCAAGCGGCTGGCAATCGATGGGTCTCGAGTTCGAATCTTGATTTAGGTAAATGTATTTGTAGTTATTATTTCAAAATAGTTGTTCACAGCATAAAGTGTCAATCATAAACTCTCGTAGAAATTGAAAAATTTCGCATTTTATTTTTTTTTAATCATTTTTGCAGTAGCTGAATAACAGCTTCACTATCAGTTTGTAAAATGTTTTAAACAACAAGCAGTTCAGTTGGTACACAACACTATGCTTTATTGTTTCTCCAAATTTGTGTGAACAAAACCCGAACAAAGGTTGTGCCAGAAAATTATCCAAATGTTATTCAGCACCATGCTGAATTAGTTCGTCGTAAAGGTGCTTGTAAAAAGAGTAATTGTTAGTTGGGTAAGAGTTCTGGAGAGCCAAAGTTGAGCAATTTGTATGGAAATTTCACTTTTTTGCGCTTCGTCCCGAAAGGGATATAGGAGCTGCGATGCGATGGCGGTCAGACGTCAAACTCGTTTTGACATCGATTTTGACATTGACAGTGCTTTTTAGTTGGGTTTTGCCCCAACCAGCGAGCATTCAACCATCGAGACAGCCCATCTATCGAGCCGCCAACGAACGAATCGGGACTGTAACCGCCATACTCTGATTTTTCTTGAGAGGCATAATATAGCGCATTTAGTTCACCACCGGACTTTTATTTTATTTATTTCGTCAACCGTTTGTAGACTACATACATACATAATTTGTTCTATATTCTATTGTATCGTACAGAGTTGAAATATTGTTTTAACTTTACGCGAGACATGGTCAAGTCGATAGTTTCGTAATGCTTATTGTAAATTAACATCATTCTATTGATTGGGCTGAATTTCGCATAATTTGTACGATGATGACTGACTGCAAATATGTTTCGATTTCTTAATTGTCGAGTCGGAGTATAAAAATTTAAACAGAATAGCAGATACACGTTGCGAAACAATGTCATTTACAAATGTTATCATAGCATATTCACGACGTTCCTTTAAAGTTTGTATGTTTATTAGCATACAACGTGATTCATAAGAAGGAAGTGGAAAAGTTGTCCATCTCAGTTTACGTAGAGCAAATAGCAAAAATTTCTTCTGCACCGATTCTATGCGTTCTTCATGAGTTTTCATAAATGGGGACCAAACAATACTACAATATTCAAGAATCGATCTCACATAAGAAATGTACAATGTTTTGATAGTGTATGGATCGTTAAAGTTGATACTAAATCGCTTTATGAACCCCAGCATGTTGGTAGCTTTATGAATTATTGTATTTTAATGTTCGATAAAACTCATTTTAGTATCTAAGATTACACCTAAGTCTCTAACTCTTTCACATCGTTCAACGATTTGATCCCCTAAGGTCACACTAGTTATATGCTGGTTCCTTTTTCTACTAAAGGCGATAGAATTACATTTTTTGACGTTTAACTGAAGCAAACTTTTATTACACCATAAGTAAAACAATCGTATTTCGTTTAGATATATACTAGTGTCTTCTTCACTTTTGATTTCCATGAAAATCTTCATATCATCTGCATAAATTAATATCTTTGAATGCTTGAATATATAATATGCGTCGTTCACATATAAAATGAAAAGAAGAGGACCTAAATGTGAACCCTGGGGGACACCAGACGTTACATTAACGGGTTGAGATTTGCTACCTTCGAAACGTACTGTTTGTTGTCTATTTGTTAAGTATGATTGAATCCAAGAAAGCAGTTTATCATCAATTCCTATTTTCGAGAGTTTGAACAGCAATAAAGGGATATCTATGCGGTCAAAAGCTTCACTAAAATCAGTATGTAGAGCCTCCACATAATTGCCGTGGTCCATAGCATTTACTGTGAAATTTACAAACTCTAGCAGGTTAGTTGCAGTTGAGCGGCCCTTGAAAACCCCGTGTTGAGAATTCGTTATTCTGTTCTTCACTTGATTAAACATTTTTTTATTAACAGTGGATTCAAACCGTTTTTGGGATACAATAAATAATTGCAATTCCACGGTAATTTCGTACGTCGGACTTTTTTCCCGATTTATATATAGGGATTAAAAATGAGTTTTTCCAAATGTTAAATAGCCAAAATAGATGAGATGTCAACTCAATTGCAAGAGTTTTCATAAATACTGGGGGAATTCCGTCCGGTCCTGATCCTTTTGAAGCGTCCAAACTTTTTAAACCTGTTAAAACGTCATCCACATTGATATGACTTACATGAACATCTCTGGAAAATGAGGGCATGAATGAAAAATATTCTAGATCACGATCATTCTCGGAGAAAGTCGTATAGATATCTTGGAAAAATATAGCGAAGAGATCGCAAATCTCCTTAGAGGTTTCAGCCGTTTTTTCATCTAATATCATTTTTGAGGGGAAATTACTTGATTTTGATTTAGTCTTAACATAATTGAAGAAATTTTTTGGACAAGACTTGATTTCGTTCTCAGTTTTCGCATTATACTCTTCGAGTGTTATACTGATGGCTGTATTTAATTGGTCACATATTTCCAAATATTTTTGTAGATTTTCATCAGTGTTATTCTTCTTATACATTTTGTGAGCTTTTTGTTTCCGGTTTCTTAAATTTATGATATTTTTGTTGAACCAGATTGGATGTTTAAAAT
The DNA here is from genome assembly GCF_035046485.1 of Aedes albopictus. Classification (NCBI taxonomy): domain Eukaryota; kingdom Metazoa; phylum Arthropoda; class Insecta; order Diptera; family Culicidae; genus Aedes; species Aedes albopictus. Next base: position 115,160,429 of record NC_085136.1, on the reverse strand, counting down.
TTCCATGACGCCTTTTCATTTTAGTAGGAACTTCTTTGTCGATTATTTCATATAATATTTTATAAATGCGGTTGGTACCCATTTTCAATATTATCTTCACTTTTCAAGATTGATTGCCAGTCTACCACATTTAATTTATGCTTTATGTTGTCATAGTTTGCTTTATGGTATTCGAATGCTTCCTCATATTCATAGTCATTAGATCTCGGAATGTTGTGGACGAATAGAGAATATGCTATGGCAGTATGAAATGCTTCATTTTTCCATAGAGGAGAAACACATGCATTAACGCAGAAATCCTCGTTAACATTGGTCAATAATAAATCCAGGCAACAATTTTGTTGATTTTTTACATTATTTATTTGATTTAATCCCATAATGGCAATTTTGTCGAACACAAATTGTAAAGTTTCGTTGTCCCCAACAACTGGTAGCAAAATACCTTCGTTGTCTATTATGTCTGGTATAAAATCAGCATTGCGTTGATTAAAATCGCCGTATATGTGGAGTTTTATTTCTGGGGGTAGCTGTGATAAAATTTCGTCAGCGTTAGCGCAAAAGACTTCATATGCCGTTTTATTTGCAAAATCTAACGAGTTTTCAAGAGTGCGAAAACGTAAATAAAAGTGCGCGATTGCAACAAATCAAGTCGGTGTGTTCAGAGCATTTATTCAGCATATGTCAAAGAAATATTGCGCCGAAGACATCAACTGGATTTGATGCAATCGCGCACTTTTATTGACGTTTCCGCATTTATTAAGACTAAATACTGGACTGCGCAATATTATGATGTTCATAAAGATGCGCATCCAACGTGGGCAGCAGCATGCTAAGATGCGCAACCAACCATTAAAGACACTATATGCATATAGCGTCTTTACCAACCATCACATCGGAACCGTCATCGATGACCGTCACGAAGCACGCGCACTCACCCGAGCCGACCGGACAGCAGCGAGAGAGTGAGTGCCGTGAGGACCAACCGTGAGAGCAGCAGCGAACTTCTACCTACATTCACACGATCGACGGGTGATCCCGATCGACGCTCCCTACTACACTCATAGGCAATAGGCATGTGGTCATCCGTGTTGCCAGGCTTACGACAAGCAATCGTAGAAGCGTGTGAGGCAGCCATCAGGTGAGGGGCTACCAAGCGGTCCCCGCAAGGCTAGGCGGTTATTAATCCCGAAGGTCGGTAGTAAAGCCGGCGGAAAGGGTGGGCCTGTTCGAGGTACAGGTGGCCGCCGCAGCCGTTAGGCTACGGAAGGGCCCGTCACAGGGACACAGGTGGCCTTGATACAGCTACCTGTAGTGGACGGGAATAAGTCCGTTAGAGTAGGGAAGCCAAAGGTGGGCTAGTCAGTATGCCAACTGACCTAGCATGAGCCACCGGAGGTTGCTTCAGGTGTGAAGAAGCAGGACAAAAGTCATGGCACTGCAAAGGCCTTGCCTTAACAGGAGCAAGCTGCAGTGGCGAAGGCCATAAAACTGCACGAGTCCACCCACGTGTTTGATTTGTTCTAGAAAATCGTGGTATCCGGTCTTCAGAAGAGCCGCTGTGACAAACCACAGTACAGGTAACGCAGCTGAGCCTGAATTACGTTAATACAGCTCAGCAATTGCTTTGTCATGCAGTTTCTGAATAGGGGAACGGATATTAACAATCAAAACAAAACATTGTCATCTAGAGGAGACACTGGGTATTACAGAGTTATTTACTCAGGACGATTTCTTGTTGATTACAAGTAGAAAAAAGCATTATGTTATTATCAAAGTCGTATATTAACAACAATTGCCATCTCATCTGGTAAAGTGCCTTTAATAAAATATAATAATTATATAATAATATAAGATTGGATCCAAAATAGATACTTTATTTTTCGCGTTCTAATCACTCTTCTCAGCGTTTGACAGCGTATCGATCACGTGTTTGATGTTTCTAATTCTGTTTTCAGCATCGGCCCTTGCCACGGTAGAAGTAAGCGTACGGGCGTTTCTCCCCAGGACATCAATGACGCCCTGGAGCTCGTCCACAAAGTTAAACTGCGAGCAGAGCTTCTTGAGCTCATGGCAACACTTCAGTATTTCGACTTCTTTTTTATCGAGAACATGTCTCAGTGCAGCGATGTCGGTGTCCAGGCTGCCAATTTTAGACTGTATTTCCTTGTTTCTTCTCACGTTATCATCATAGGCGTTTTTCACATCTTGCAGAATTTCTTCGACGGTTTTTGTTTTCCTTACTGACCTAACTTTGCTTTCGCAGTGACTGAACGGTAAATGCTTGCAGTGACAAATGTCTTGAAAAATAAATTCTATAAAGTTTAATATGTCCCTACAAAATGGTACTGATTTCATTGTATATGAACGTGTAACTGAAGGCGAGAGTGCAGTGTTTTCATAGCATGTCGTCAAGCATTGAGTGCAGAATTTACTGACATATTCACTTCGTTCTAATTCCGTATATTCCACTTGCTTTGTTCGCTTGTAGTCGGAATATTTTTTGATGTCGGCAGATATATTTTGCTGTGTGTTCTGCATATTATCTAGTTCGTTTTGAAGATTTTGGATTTTCTTTACCTCCGATAAAATGCTACGTAGCTGTAATTTTATTGTGTTTTTGTTAAAACGCATTTGTTTGAAAGCCTCGGTCGCTTTGCCACCAAGCTTCGTTAAGAGCTCGTTCAGTTCTTCGATAGTTTCCATTGAGCATTGCCAATCAAATTCCATTCTTTTCTTCGCACGCTTGTCGTTTATCCATTGTGATACTGGTCTACTGAGGGCACAGTTGTTCATGTGGAAAACGTTTGCCTCAGCAATAGTCCAAGGCTTCAAATGCGCCAGATCGAAGTTGACTGTAGTAGAAGAACAATTTGTTAGAACAACAACGAGATTCTGCAGAAGAACGTCTGGAATCGAGCTTCTCAACAGATTCAATGTGTTGCGTAAGTTTACTGTACTTCGAGCCTGCGTTCCATTTATAACGAGAATGATTGCTGTCAACACTCCACTCTGCTCCGCTGCTCGCATAATATGCTGAATATTGAAGTCATCCTGATCCGCCCCTTTGGTATCACTGAGCCCTGGGGTGTCTATAAAGTTGAATGTCGTGTCCTGTTTTCTGAAATTGTATACAGTACATGTCTTAGTTTGGCTCTTTGAAGAATCCTGAACGTTGTATTCATAGTGCTCTAGACCCTCTGTTGAATCATAATGCTTCGTGGGAATGGCAATTTTCAAGTTCCTTAGTGTACCGTTATGGAAATAATTCGTCAGATAGTTTATCAGAGTTGATTTGCCTGAGCCGGTTTCGCCAAACAGAATAATGTTGTATTCCTTGTCACGTTTTTGTTTCCACAACAATTTTGGGTTAAAAGATTCCATGCCGAGTACGATTCACGGAGAAGATATTTTTTATGATCTGCGAAAGGAGAGAACGCAGTTAATAATCATTGACATATCTAAAAAGGAGGAATGGTCCACGCCTTAATCAGACCCAGCTCCCCAGATTTTTTAATAGATTGTGGATATTAACGTACGGTTCCAAGTCATTTGGCCAAGTGACGTGTTATTTACCAAAACAAGAAATCTTCATGGTCTGGCAAATCCTCGTGAAATGCCGTGAATTGAAGGTACCAGCGCAGCACCGATGCCGTTTAATATTTTTAACTGCTTTATAACCTCTTCATGTAGCATCCACCCCTGGCTACACCACTGGTTGTCTGGTACAGCAGTATATTTATGCCGTTTTTCTTTTTGATCCAGTTCCAACCTGGGTTGAGATCACAGTTTCAACCCCAACCTGACTTTGGTTTCGCTTGTACTAAAGTTTGTTTGAGTTTGTTTGACGTTTGTTTGTTTACACATTTTCCGCCAATCCAGTTCCAACCCAGGTTCAAAAAGAAAAACGGCATTGGAGATAGAATGAATAAATCAGTTTGAATATCTAGTGAATGCACACCCGGGCAAACGCGCGCTATCGTATTTCCGAATAACAGGTCTCGATCAATAGGGTCTCTAGTTAGCCTAGTGGATCGCCAATCCAGAGACGGCGGGTTCGATTCCCGTTCCGGTCGGGAAAATTTGCTCGACTCCCTCTGCTGGGCATAGTGTATCATTGTGCTCGCCTCTCTCTCTCTCTCTCTCTCTCTCTCTCTCTCTCTCTCTCTCTCTCTTCTTGGCGTAACGTCCTCACTGGGACAAAGCCTGCTTCTCAGCTTAGTGTTCTATGAGCACTTCCACAGTTATTAACTGAGAGTTTCCTCTGCCAATGACCATTTTGCATGCGTATATCGTGTGGCAGGCACGAAGATACTCTATGCCCAAGGAAGTCAAGGAAATTTCCTTTACGAAAAGATCCTGGACCGACCGGGAATCGAACCCGTCATCCTCAGCATGGTCATGCTGAATAGCCGTGCGTTTACCGCCTCGGCTATATGGGCCCTTCATGCTCGCCTCACAATATACAAATTCATGCAATGGCAGGCACAGAAAGCCCTTCAATTAATAACTGTGGACGTGCTCAAAGAATACTAAGTTGAAGCGAGGCAGGTCAAGCCCCAGTGGAGACGTAGAGCCATGAAGAAGAGGAAGCAGGTCTCGGTCAGTAATCGATAAACTAACCCTAATACACACCAGTCGTTATTTCAATTAATTGTTTGAAATAGTAAATTTGGTGTATTATAATGGTATCCTTTTTTTATTCGTGTACAAAATCATGGTCCGACTGGAAATTAAACACAGTGAACATCGGCATGGTGTTGCTGCATAACTTTGCTACATTGACGGCATGGGTATCATCTGGATTATTATTTTTTTCCATATGTTGCTATTTAGATCACACTCACTTTCTTCTATGACGTTACACTATTATAAATACATACCAAGATTTCATTATGTCGGGGCTCGTGGCGCAGTGGTCCACACGTTCGCTTCATAAGCGGATGGTCATGGGTTCGATCCCAGCCCCGACACTTGCCATTTTTCGTCAGTTGCTCTTCCCCCCGAGAGTACCTGACACCTGACCCTCTTCGGAGCATAACGGACCCGGAATTTGGATATCAGCGAACCGCAACTCATAATGGACGACCCCCAATTGGACTGGAAAAGGAACAGCAGCCACACATCAACATCATCGTGCTGATCATTCTATCGTGGACAGGGTAGAAAAGTGAAGGCAGCACAAAGGCATCAGTTCGATATAGTAGAACTAGAATAGAATACATTTAGGCACTGTGTAAGTACAGATGCCAATTGGATTCGCTCACGTAGTGCCCTAGTGGACAGAAGAGCTGTTTTTTTTTTAATTTTTCAATAACTTAACCTAATTTACAGCTTCACTAGGGCACTGCGTGTGCGATTCAAATTGGAAGCTGTACTTACACTGTTTACAGCGCCTAAATGTATTCTATTCTAATTATACTATATCGAACTGATTGCCGTTGCGCTGCTTCCACTTTATACCCTATCATGGTAGAATAATGAGCACGAGGATGTTGATGTGTGGGTGTTGGTTGTTCCTGTTTCCAGTCCGATTAGGGGTCCAATATGGGCTGCCGTTCACCGACGTCAAAGTATCCGGGTCATTTTGAGCCATGGGCTCAGAAGAGGGTCAGTGTCAGCTACTCTCAGGGGGGAAAGGAATGGTTTTGGAGGAGAAGAACGAAGCGCGGGTGGTAATGCTGCAGCAAGGGGCCCGACAGAACGTGGGACGTTACAAACAGAAGCGGAAACAGCAGACCCACCTCTTTCGGGAGAAAAAGCGCCGCCTGGAAGAAGCCGAGTGCAAAGTAATGGAACTGCTGTGCCGTTCCCAAGAACCGCGGAAGTTCTACCAGAAGCTCAACGCATCCCGCAACGGCTTCGTGCCGCGAGCCGAAATGTACAGGAATAAGGACGGAGGCCTCTTGACAGACGGACGTGAGGTGATCGAAAGGTGGAAGCAGCACAGCGATCAAATACGGCAGACCACGGGAACGGAGGAAAGACGACGCTCGTGCAGCGAAGAACGTAAATGAACCAACTCCCATGCTGAGGGATGTTAAGGATGCCATTCGCCAGCTCAAAATCAACAAAGCAGCTGGTAAGGATGGTAATGCAGCTGAACCCATCAAGATGGGCCCAGAAAAGTTGGCCATCTGTCTGCACCGGTTGATAGTCAGGATCTGGGAAACCGAACAGCTACCGGAGGAGTGGAAGGAAGGGGTAATCTGCCGCATCCACAAGAAAGGCGACCATTTGGAATGTGAGAACTTCAGGGCGATCACTATTTTGAATGCTGCCTACAAAATGCTATCCCAGATCATCTTCCGTCGTCTGTCACCTAAAGCTAGTGAGTTCGTGGGAAGTTATCGAGCCAGTTTCAACGACGGTCGGTCTACAACGGACCAGATCTTTACCGTACGGCAAATCTTCCGGAAATGCCGTGAATACCAGGTCCCAACGCATACGACAGTACCGACCACGCAGAGCTATGGAGAATCATGGACAAAAACGGCTTTCCTGGGAAGCTGATTAGACTGATTAAAGCAACGATGGACGGTGTGCACGCCGGTAGTCGGAACCGAACACTACCGGATCCGTCTGGGTTGTAATGTTATGAGGGACGGAGGGATTAATAATTTAAACAAAATGGCATTGAACTATGATTTTTAAGCGGTTTGGTAGAATTTGAATTCGAAATACTAAACTTTGCTCGTACACTATTCAGAGAAGCGGCGAATACAACAAAAATTAGTTTTTTATCTGCATCAACGAGATCTGTATATGCTCAGAGCTAGTTCCTCTTGGCCAAACACAAATTTGTTAGTGTTGTACTCTATATTACCAGGTGTCCGGCCATTTGGCCGAATGCCGTTTGGCCGAATGTCGTTTGGCCGAACGCCATTTGGCCGAATGCCATTTGGCCGAATGCCATTTGGCCGAATGGTCGTTTGGCCGAATCACGGTCAAAAGAATTCAGAGGTAGTTTTTGACATTATAACTGTCAATATGATCATCAGGAATATTTCCTTCTTTTAATCATAGGCTATTCTTTCTAGTTTTGTCATTCAGGGATTAGTTGGCTTTGAAACTGCAACCATTTTATCGAAGATTTTTCCTTCTTTAAATCATAGGCGGTTCTTTCGAGCTATACTGATGTGGAGAAAATTGGCATGGTCACTTAGGTTCATCATTCATTATTCGGCCAAACGGCATTCGGCTAAATAGCATTCGGCCAAATGACCCTTTCGGCCAAATGGCGTTCGGCCAAACGGCATTCGGCCAAATGGCATTCGCCCAAATGACCCGGAACCATATTACCATATAACACAGCGAGTGCATTGTAGTTTTGAGCATTTCAACAAAAAAATATGCCAGTGTTGGCTTGATAGTTTCTTTAATTAAGGCGAAACTGGATCCATTTCCTCACTTTTTGGTTTTTGATTTTTTATTAAATAACGAAGCGATATTTTCAAAATCGGTTTTCGTGCACTTGTAGAGTATGGATCAGGGTATCTTATGAATTTTTTACGCAAGAGAAAATGTTTTTCGTTTTTGCAGAAACCATTTTTGAACAAATTTTCACTAAAAAATGGTTTCTGCAAAAACGAAAAATATTTTCTACAGCGTAAAAAAATCAGAAGATACCCTGATCCATACTCTACATGTGCACGAAAACCGATTTTAAAAATATTGCTTCGTTAGCTAATAAAAAATCAAAAACCAAAAAAATGAGGTAATGCTTCCAGTTTCGCCTTAATGTGATTAAAAACTAAAAACAAAACACTTCATTTCTTCTCACTTTTGCAAAATAAAATTAAAAAATGAATCACTTTTAAAATATATACATATAAAACTGGTTTGCTACTTACATACTTCTTCTGTTGGGCACTAGACTGTGCACTGCTAAAAGAGGGTGAATTATAACAAATGAGCTCTGTAAGGAAAGGCACACCTTACACCCCTTAAAACAGTAACGCTGGTTCAATTAAAACATTCATTATCGCAGCTGTTAATCCATATAATTCCTTCGCCATTATAAACTTGCCAATCTCGCCTTGCAAGAAAAGAAAAGGCAGACAAAGTATAAACCCTTTTCTTCTTCTTACTCTTCTTTCTTTTCTTCTTGGCGTAACGTCTCAAATGATGCAAACCTGCCTCTCAGCTTGTTGTTACTGCGAGAGAGTTTTCTCTGCCAATAATCGTTTTTTATTAGTATATCGTGTCCCAACTAACAATGATAGCCAAAAAGCAGCTTATTCAGCCAAAATTTTGGAAATCAAGCATAAAAGCAATTTATTCATCTGTTGTACAGCAATGATGTTTGTTGGGGTGGTAGCTGGGGGACGACACTAGTTTTCCCAAGTCGAAATATCCCAGAAAAGCCGAAAAAAGACGAAAAAAACCGATAAAACCCGTGAAACTTTTGCGGGTTTTACCGGGTTATTTCCTCATTTTTTGGGATATTTCAGCTTGGCAAAATTAGTGTCGCCCCCTCTGGGTGGCAGGCACAGTGATACTCTATGCCCAAGTAAGTCAATGAAATTTCCATTGCAGAAAGCTCCTGAACCAACTGAGAATCGAATCCGTCACTCTCAGCATGGTCTTGCTGAATATCCGTGCATTTACCGCTTCGACTATATTGGGCCCTGTTCTTCATCTACATTCAACGCATTTTGCAAATTCCGATAACACAGATAACACCCAAAAATTACATTAACTTTTTGCTTTGACGCTACATCAGCGTGCCGTGTGCAGCATATTTGTCCCATGTTCCAAAACAGCAAACTGAGAAAAACGCGTTTTAAGTTCCAGCCTTCTTTCCTTCTCTAAAAAACAAAGTGAGTTCATCAGGATAGCGTTGATAATTATCATTGAAGTCTGCACAAAAAACTTCTTGAACATCCAATTTACATTTACTTTATGTAGAAAAACTCTGGTGGGTCAGCGGTCCCATGGTGGGACTGTAATGCTGATAAATCTAGCTAATTTCCGGGATTTTCTCGGCATAAGCTGTCCCATGTTGAAATTCACAAATGATATCAGGATTTCCTGAGAATGTTCAGGATTCCCTCAGAAATTCTCGGACAACTTTTTATGCGTACACACTGAACGTGGGTTAGCTTTTGAGGAAAAAAAATGAACAGGGACAGCTTATCCCGGATAAAAACTAACCATAGGGTGTTTGGTGAAAACTATTCCTGCGCCATACAGTGTACCGGCTACAATTGTAACGATAATTGTTCCAAGCACTGTGCGCAAAATCTGCTTGCCTCTGATTGGTTATTAAAATATAAGTGTTCCCGCCAACCACAAACTTTTGCGTCTCAAAGTAGGTAGGAAAGCCTCCGCGCAAATGGTATAAATAGAGGCCTCATAACGCAAACCGAGATCATTGTGTGCAAACCTGTGACGAAGAACAGTCCAGCCTCCAGAGCAGCTAGCAGAGCAGATCCTACCTGCAGAGGAGCACAGTGGTTGTGTGTCCAGCAACCGTGCTGAAGCCGACGAGGGACCCAGTCCAGTCGAGCAGCAACCAGCCTACCTGCAACCCCAACGAAGCCGGCGGCACCGAGGTGGAGTTCAACTCGCTGAGGGCCTGGTTTCTCAAATTTCGCCATCCCACCGGTGTCCACCGATACGTGTGTGCTTTTGGTTGCATCAATTTTGATCCGCAAGCTGCAGATTTCCTGAGCTACCTACTTTGCATGTGAAGGGAGAAGATTTGTGCACGTGACTACAAACCGACCGCTTGCCGCTTTGAATCTGACAGTACCACCCGGACCAAAATTTTTAGGTACGCTGACGTTGTTCGGCAGCTGTCAAGTAGCTCCCGGGTTGAGTAATTGCGACCTTTTTGTGCAGTGCCCTGAAACGCAGTCGGTTTTTATTGTATCCTGGAAGACCCGACTGACCGGCGGACCAGTGCAGATCGTTGTTGCTGTCTGTTCCTGCCTCGCGTGAATAGGTCGTCGCGGAAAACCAGATAAGTGGCATGCATGCATGAAAAAAAAGTGAAAAGCCAGTAATCGTGCACGAACTTTTTAGTTTCTGGCAAATGGTTTGCGCGTAGTTAGAGTATCACCTAGAATTTTAAGCTCTAAATGTGAATTAGTTCTTTGAAAATTGGCCAATATACGCAGTAGTTTAATGTGTGATTATTGATTTTGTTTTATTATTTTGTGCTACGGTGTTTTGAGCAGCTTCTCCATAGAATCAAGTGTGGTCGGACCTACGACTGGCCGACAGCTAGCGGGCAACCTAAATTGAGGTTCCAGCAATCCAACTTTTGGATTGGCGCTTAAGCTGGAATTTTTCCAACGAGATTTTGCTGCAATTCGGGCATTCGTTATTTTTGCTGGAGGTTTCTGTGGTCCCACCGGGAAAAAACGTTACACAATAAAGTGTATTGTAGTGGAATGGTTCGCTAAAAACATTGCACATTGTAGCTACTATACATTTACATCCGATCTTTATGTAACAGTATATTGCGCGCAAACCCCAAAATTTTATTCCCACCTTTGGGTTTCCGCGCCGAAGACCCGGCGCCAGATTCGGCGACAAAGAAAACTGACAGCAGTCGCCGGACAGTTGGCAATCCTGATATTTGACGGCGGCCGCCCGGTAGACATGGGAGTGGATTGTTGTCAGGCAAATAGATCTTTTCGCTGAAAATGCATGTGTATTGAGTTATTGTTGACAGATTTTCTGCAGTGTTAGTGTAAAAATCAGCGATTTTCTGTATCGCGTAAGCCTTCGCTGGAAGAAAACGTCATGTTGTTCAGCGAAGCAAGGAAAATTTTCAGTGAAAAAAGCAATATTATACTGTTTTTCTTACGTTTGAACCATTCACTTTTCCGAAATATTATTTTTCCGTGCATTTTTAATTATTTATTCAGTTTTAAATTTTTCCGTGCTTTATTTTGTTGATTTTCGCGACTTTTTTGATGAAAAGGAAAGGAAAGAGAAAAAAGTGAATAAGTTAAAACATCAATTTAAAGTCAAAAAAATGTTTAAATAAGTGGTAAACCAGGTGTCCTAAAATGCAGATATGGCTGGCTAGGTATGTAGAGTGCGACGAGAGGAATACCAATGTAGGCCATCCCGGCTCTGACGAACTCTCAAAGCGCATTCTAATAATGTTGAACTTGATAGGTTCTAGCCCGCACTATCAAAAATAGTTCTATTTAACATTATGTTCAGATTAGTTTGGCTAGAAAGCCTAAGATGCCATTAACAGGAGAAAAATGACAAGATAATATAACCACCGATATGTCGGTGATATAAAATTATATGGTTAATTTAATGTAAAACAATACAACATAACAAATGAGAACAATTCCAAAACCATTTGATTGAATGTATAGTCAGTATTGAAATTACAATAAAAACAATATATTTACAGTACATATTATTGTTTGAAACCATATATGTACCATACAATGTACGGTATATTAAAACCCACGTATCAGTATTAAGAACAATTAATTTACAATAAAATGTATGGTTTTGCAAAAATATATGGAGAAAAATAGTTTTTCGTATTGTTACGATACAGTCCCGATTCGTTCGTTGGCGGCTCGTTAGATGGGCTGTCTCGATGATTGAATGTTCGCTGGTTGGGGCAAAACCCAACTAAAAAGCACTGTCAATGTCAAAATCGATGTCAAAACGAGTTTGACGTCTAACCGCCGTCGCATCGCTGCTCGTGTATACAGAACGTTTGTGCAAGTATGTGAGTGTTTCGTGACGTATTTCTCGTCACTTGCGTGTGTCTACGGCATTTTGATCAGTTGTCAGCTGCCCCAACGAACGAACACAATTCGCTAATCGGGGCGCAGTCGTGACCCAACGAGCGAATCCTCACTGTACTTAACAACCTGTACAATATATTGTAAAAATCCTATTTACAATTCACTGTATGGTGTCTACATTACATGTTATTGTTTTTGTATTTTTATTTTCACAGTGCTGTCTATTGTAAAAATATGGTTCTTAATAGTACTGCTACAATACAACGTGTATTTTTTTATTCGGGATGCTGCAAAATAGAACATTAGACACATTGGCGTAGCTAGGGGGGGTTCCAGGGGTGCCTGGCACCCCCTAGAACAAATTTGGCACCCCCTAGAATTTTTCCTTGACAGTCACCTAAAATTTGAAACTTCACACAATAATTCCAATATTTATTAATGGTACATTCGAACAAAACTTAAGCATACCCGGAATTACTTATATAACTGTTGTACTTTTTGACATTTTGGTAAGAACAACCTACAGACTTCTCCATAGATTCTTCTAGAAATACTTCTATCTATTCATACAATGATTTCTCTAGGCTTCCTTTATGGATTCCTTCCGATATTTCTTCAATAAACTTCCCTTAGGAAGTTTATAGGCAGTCCTGATGGGGTTGTACATGCTAGAAATTTCTGCAGAGATTGATCCAGCAAATACTGCTAGGATTTCTTTGGAAATTCTTACTATGATTCTTCTCTGAATTCCGGAAATTCTTCCGGAAGATCTCCCTGAGATTTTTCTATAAAATCCCTTCATTGATTCTTCCATACATTTCTTAAAGAATATATCCAGGACTTTCTACAGAGGTTCTTCCAGAAATTCCACAAAGGATTTCCCCAAGGATTTCTATTGACCCTCATCCATGAATTTCAGCTGAAATTCTTCAAGCAATTCTCATTAGGACTCCTCCAGAAATACTTCTAGGAATTTCTCCTGACATACTTACTTGCTGCAATACTTTCGGGAAACCTTCCTGAGATTCCTCCAGAAATTCCTCCTGCGATTCCATCAAGGATTCCTACAGTATACTTCTACCGATTCTTTCAAGAAGAACTGTAGGCATTCCTTCAGGCATTTGCTAGAGGGACTTCTCTTAAGATACCCATACCCATGGCATTGCTGATTCTAGGATTCTAAGAATTTCTCCAGATATTGCAGCTGTGACTGCTCAAGCAATTCATGCGGTTCTTCCAGCTAATCTTCCTCCAGAAATTCTAACTGTGGTACTTCCAAAATTATGCTATGGATTCTTCTCCTGGCTTTTTTGCTGAGACCTTTCCATGCAATCTTCCTGGAATCCTTGCAGAAAATCCTTTGGTTGCTCTACCAGGGGTTTCTCCAAGGCCCATCCAGGAATTCCTCCAGAGATTTTATCCAAAGATTTCTCCAGAAAATCCTCATGGAATTCCTGCAGAAACTCTTTTTGGCCTTCCTCCAAAAAGAGTTTGGAACTTTGGGAACTACATACAGTAGTAACTTGATGCCATGCCAGTTGTCGCACTACCTCAAACAACTGATTCTTCCATCAATTCCTTTAGAAATTCTTCATAGTAATTCCTATACGAATTTACCCTAGCATTATGGCTGGAATTCTTCATAAGATTCTTTCAGAAAACCCTCCTGCGATTCCTTTTGGGCCTTCTCTATAGATTCTTCCAGAATACCTCTACCGGTTCTTGCAGGAACTTCTCTAGGTATTCCAAGGATTTTTTCTTTGGATTCCCCGAGGCGTACCTGATGGGGCTTCTCTAGAAATTCCTGTACAGTTTTCTCTAGCAATTCTTTTAAAGATTTCAGCTGAGGTTTCTACAGTGATACATCCCAGAATCCTTCTAAGATTTTTCCTGTGATTGCTTCAGAAACTCTCCGGTGATTCCTCCAGGATTTTTTATCCAAGATTTTTTGTCCATGGATTCTCTCATAAATTTCCCAAGGGATTCCTACAAGAACTCCTCTTGGCCTTCTTCCAGGAATTTCAGCTGGATTTCTGTTGTGGTTCTTCCAGAAATTCTTCCTAGGACTCCTCCAGTCATTCTTACTGTAATACCTGCCAAAATTCTTCTACGGAATCTTTTAAGAATTTCTCCAGAGATTCCTTCAAAAACTTGCTGGGATTATTCAAAACAATCTTCTTGAATCTTCCTTCGATGTGTCCTCCTGGCAATCCTAAAAAAAATCAGGGATTTCTCAAAATATTTCTTGTTGGACTTCTCCAGGAGCTCCTCTTGACTTTCATCCAGGAACTCCTCCTAGGATTCCATTAGCGATTCCTGCTGCTTCTAATGTTTCAGGAATGCCTCCTAGATATCCTCCAGAATTTCTTACTTTGATACCTGCAGGAATCTCTCTAGTTCTGGAATTCTTGCCTGCCTTCTTCTAGCCAGTTTTCCTAGGATACTTCCAGAAATGCCTTTGATTCTTCCAGGGATTTTTCTAAAGACGAATTTCAGAAATAGGCAGCGTCCATAAATTACGTCACGCAAAAATTGCCCATTTTCAACTTCCCACCTATGTCACACTTTTTGTATGAGACGTCTGAAATTTTTAAATGGGTTGTCACACTTGATTGGATCCCCTCTTGGGATTCGAGAACACACGGCTCCGTATTTGCTAAACCGCAGTATAGCCATTTCTTAGAGGGTTCCTTTGGCATGACGGTTTTTTTTGAAAATTTCTATGGTAGTTTCATTGGAACACAACAAATATTTTAGCTTTATAGAAGAGGAACAAACCACTCTTAACCCTTCCGTTACCAACCCCCCCCCCCCCTAACGAGAGTGCGAAAAAATACTCTTTTCGTTATAACTTTTTTGTTTTTCAATATTTTTCGACCAAATTTTGACACAATAAGCGGATATCCTTCTTATCTAAGGATTTGCTAGGGATTGTTGGAATGGCCACCTGGTTCCGGAGTTATTCCGGAATCAAAATGGGTCATTCGATTTGGCCATTTTGGAAAAAGTAAATTTTCGATATGAGAGCCGTTCAGTTTTCAGACCCAAGTGCACTAGAATAATAGAAAAATATGTCTCGAAGTCCATCCCGTTCACTACGTGCCTTGGAACTGACCTACAACGCCAAAACAGCACAGAATGATGCATCTTGAAAAACCACGAATTCTAAGGTGTCGCATGATGGTATTGGATCAAATTCAAAAATTGACCCCGGAACCGGTTCCCCGGAACATCCGTAAAACGGGTTCCAAGGCACGTAGTGACCGGGATGGACTTCTAGACATATTTTTCTATCATTGTAGTGCACTTGGGTCTGAAAACTGAACGGCTCTCACATCGAAAATTTACTTTTTTCCAAAATGGCCAAATCGAATGACCCATTTTGATTCCGGAATAACTCCGGAACCAGGTGGCCATTCCAACAATCCCTAACAAATCCCTAAATTAGAAGGATATCCGCTTATTGTTTCAAAATTTGGTCGAAAAATATTTAAAAACAAATAAGTTATAACGAAAAGAGTATTTTTTCGCACTTTCGTTAAGGGGGGTTGGTAACGGAAGGGTTAAGCAAACTTTAGCTTAAGAAACTGATATTCAGCTAGTTAAGTTTCTTGGAAATACAATCGACAATATCTTTGGATTTTTTTTTCTAACTTTCAATGGCTGACAAGTTCCCAAAGAAATTTCTATCAAAATTACTTTAGAGCTGTCAAAGTAGAAGCCAAAAAAATCATATCAGAACTACCAGAGGAATTTCTGATGAAAATAGAAAGGCTTTTTAAAGAAATTGGCCGAACCCAATCTCGAAACAAATTGACAAAATATATTCTATAAAAATTTCATTCACAAAAAATTTCTCAAAGAATTTTCCGAAATTATCAAATTTCTGAAGAAAATTTAGAAAGAATTCCAAAAGTGATTGCAGTGACAGAACTTTTAAGGAACCGCCAGATTTTTTTCAGGGAAATTTGTATGAAAATTGCCGAATAAATTTCCGAAGGAATTACCGAAGAAGTTCCTAAAGTAATAATAGAAGTTTCCAAGATTTCCAAAAGGATTTGCTGATAAAATTCCGAAATAAATGTTCAATGCCAGTAGCTTCGGAAATGCCGAAATCATGTGCTGCAGGAATTCCTTACATAAATACTGAATAAATGTAGAAGAAATTGTGTAAAGAATTTTTATTTGAATTATATAAGCGATATATAAAAGAACTTTTGAAGGAGTTTCCGAAGGAATTGATGAAGAAATACATAATAGAATAGCATATTGAGCTTCTCGAGTATTTTTAACATTTCGACAAGTTTCTCTTCGACCTCTAGGTTGTGCGCCAGGTTATAATGTTTTAGACAAAAAATGGATCCGAACCCTAAGAGAGATAGAGCTCTTGGTGCGAACTATTTTGACACTTGTTTATTTATATTTTGTATGGCGCACAACCCGGCGCATGGGCTGTCGGCACACAAGTTGTTGGCCAATATGCGGATTTCAGAAAAGATTCGCAATAGATAATGGAAGTCCACAAAATCGACGAGAAATTGAAATTTAAAAGCAAATATCAATAGAATTACTGACGTTAACAAAACATCGCTTGAACGACTACTAAAAAATTGGCAAAGGAACTCCCGAGAAAACTTTTAAGGGATTTGGAAATAAAAAAAAAGCCAAATAAACTCCTGGTGGAATTGCCAACGAAATTTCCAAAGTAATTTCCAATTAAATTTTCAAAGGATGCGTAAAAGGTGTTAAGTATCAAATTCCAGACATATAACCAAATAATGTTTTAATGAAATTGCGGAAGACATTTGCCTAATTCAAAGGAATTACTGAGAGATTTCTAAAAGAAGGCCTAATTAAAATAAATTGCAAAACAATTAAAAAAAAATTAGCCGGGAATATTCCCTGAGGAATTACCGAAACAATGTTTTGTCGAAAACACAAATTTCTCTATTATATTGTAGCATAGAAACAGAATAACGAAGTGAAAAATCGAAGCTCGCTAGTTACCAAACCAAAAATGCAAATATGTATCCTGATTTTGCAATTTCAAGTATTTATAACTCTTACAATGCCACAAAAGTTCAGCTTATTGGACGCAGTGACTTAGTTTTTTAGACTTAGTTTTTACTCTCTTTTAGACTCTTACAATTATGCTTGAAAACTATTTTATAAGGGTTGTTATCATGCAATAAAACAAAGAGGATGTAACGATGAATACAAGTTACACGCAAATTTGTGGATATTTGATAGTATCCGAGATTTACACTTCTAATAATTGCTCTGAAAATGTATTCTTAATCAATGTATTCAATCCACAAAACAAAGGGGTTGTGATGATCGTAAAGTTGAAACTGAAAATACAAATTCCATGTATTATACGTAATCAAGTTATCAAGTTGTCAATCCTCACATGGCGGGGAGAGTGTTTAGTCAGTAAAAAGGTTCGGATTAAAAAAAATGTTTTTTTTTAATATAGCGCGTTTAAATTTTCGGACTAATTTGTCTCGCGATGCAGTATATCATTATACTGAGAAATTGAGGGTGGTTCAGTATTTCTTTTTACAAAAAAAAAGCAAAACAACCTGGAAGCCGCTGAAATTGGCACCCCCCAGGCACCCCCTAGGAAAAAATCCTAGATACGCCAATGATTAGACAGCTTATGAAATTGACTTAATTTTGTTTTCATAGATTTTCTGAACAAAGTGTCAAAAAGTCAAAATCGTCAAAATGTAACATGGGACAACTATGCCGCACACGGCAGAGCATACGTACGCACATTATCGGATCAGTGTACCAAGAATTCCAAATTTACGCTTTCACTACCGTTTTCTTTTTTTGCTGATAAGCGAAGCACGACAGCATACTCAAACGATAAAGGTTCTTCTAAAACGCATGTTGGAAGTAGACTCGTAGTGGGGGAGTTAGGCCAAAGTCTACGCTCCATACAAATTTCGAAAAGTTTATATGGACAAAAGTCTACGAGGAAGGGGGGGGGGGGGGGAGGGGGCGGGGGGTCTGGGATTGCCAGTGCCTTGCACTGGTACCTCCGTATTTAGATAATAAGACGGGACTGCCTTTAATGTATTCATTACCTGAATGGATTTCAAGGTTGCAAGATGTTTAAGGAAGCAATTGCAAGTTGCTAGAAGATTTAAGGTGGTGGACCATGTGGAGCTTCAGAGAGCCACCGAGTTAGTTTCAGGAAGGAGGGTGGGGTGTTCAGAGCGTTTTGGGGCCCGAGATGGTTTCCGGGGGTTTCAGGAAGTTTCAGAGGATTCTCAGCGGGTGTCAATGGCGTTACAGGGGTGTTTCAGGGGTCCCGAAGGGTCTTAGGTGCGTTACCGGGGGTCAGGAGAGTTTCAGAAAGCATTTTAACGAGTTTTAGAGGCGTTACAGGGACGTTTTAAGGGATTACGCTGGGACACAAGTGTGTTAAAGTCCAAGGGGTTTTCGAATACATTTTAGGAAGTTTCCGAAGGTTTCTGAGGCATAACTGTAATAGTTCGTAGTACCCCCTCAGCAGGTTTGTGAGATTTTGTCGCGGTTTAGTGTGGTTTTCGTCTGTTTGTTTATTTAAAATTCAGGAAAGTGTTTGTGTTGTTTGTTTCCACTCTTTGTGTTTGCTAGTCACCCGAAAAGGACGCAGCCATAGATAGCAGCTACCATCATCCTTCAACATTAGCCACCAGATGCCTCTGCCTTGCTTGAATCATGGACGTAGACGTTGGTAGCGAAAGGAGGCCATTAGGATCTTGGAGATTCTCAATTGACCTAAGAAACGGCCATTTGCCCAAGTGATCGACACTCGTGAAGTCCGTTGTATTTGTAGTGTATTTTTTCCTTCTAAACCATAGGGGGATAATCTGCAAACAGACACCCTAACAGGAAGGTTAGGATAGTGTGGGGCTGAGGCCGTCTTCTACTACAATAGTAGAAGCCAGGACTACTCTCTCCTCGGCCCACTAAACACATTCCTATGGTCGCCAAACCCTACGTCTCTCCGGAACCACCAAGAAGGTATTGCTTCAGAGAGGGGCAAGTGCATATTGCACCCTCAAGGTTAGCTGCGTGGCCTGCAGCAACGAACATCGATGACTCGCTTTGGAGAGTTCATCACAGTAACATGCTGGCGCTTAGCCAGTTTCCCGAGTGGTCCTCACCACCCCTTTGTCTTCGGAAGGCGGGCAGGGTCAACCCCGCCCGCGCCCTACTGCTGAGCGGACATCAAGAACTGATGCCCACATTCAACCCGATCTGACCTGCCCGTAAGGAAGGGTATCACTACCCTTCAGGCCCTATCAGATGCATCCGTAGGTTGCAGACAGCAGGGTCTCACCTACCCCGACCCTTGCCGGGGACCCCTTTCCAACCGCGGGCTCGGATCCAACCCAGTACACCGACGTCACGACAGCACCGCTACCGGGACTTCCTCTCCGCGGCCACTTAATCGCTGTAAGGGTCGATCTCGACCGCAGGGCACCGGTATGACCTACGAAGCCGACTTCGAACCCCTGGACCACCTCTTGTACTGCATCTGGACTAGCCATTCTCCGAGTCCACGCGCCACCTCCTCTGTAGCTCCCAGACGATATGGGTAATAGCCGTTGAAACGGCGTTCCAGCCAAACTCATCCCTACACATCCTCTGGACCAAATTGTCCGGAGTTGTGTCCTCCCCGCATGTGGCAAGCATGCGGTCACACGAACAAAACGTTTTCCGCCGTTTCCTCTAAACCATTGCACACTGGGCATTCGGGAGAATCCGCATGCCCGAAACGGTGTAGATACTGTCGGAAGCAACCATGACCCGTAAGGACCTGTGTCAGGTGGAATGTAACTTCCCCATGGCGCCTATTAATTCAACTATCTACCCTCGGTATCAACCTATGGGTCCACCTTCCTTTGGTGGAACTGTCCCACGCGAGCTGCCATTTGACCATAGAGGCCATCCTGGCAGTCCTGCGTATGCCTCTTGTGCCGCGCATTTCGAAGCACTCCATGTCCTCACTGATAAGAATGCTGATAGGCACCATACCAGTAATGACGCAGAGAGCGTCGTGTGACACGGTACGGTACGCGCTCGCAACCCGCAGGCACATAAGCCTGTAAGTAATTTCCAGCTTCCGTCGGTAGCATTCAGTACTTAACGCGGTGCCCCACGCCGGGCCGCCATACCTAAGTATGGACGTCGCAACACTAGCCAGAAGCTTGCGCTTACTGGCGTACACCGCAGAGCTATTGGACATCATCTGGGACAGTGCCCGAATAGCTGTGGAGGCTCTTTTACAGGCATAATCGACGTGGCTACCGAAGGTAAGCTTGTCGTCGATCATCACGCCCAAGTGTTTGACAGAGCGCTTAGACATGATAGTGCACTCTCCTACACTGATCTCCGTCTGCTGCGCCGATTGCATGTTGTTAACAACCGTCACCTCTGTCTTGTGGTGAGCCAGCTCCAGTTTCCTGGACCGCATCCACGCCTCCACAACCTTGATCGAGTGGTTGGTAGTCAACTTTACTTCCTCGATCGTTTCGCCGTAGACTTCGAGCGTAATATCGTCGGCGAATCCGACAATCACCACTCCCACTGGGTACTCTAACCTCAACACCTCGTCGTACATGACATTCCATAATACCGGACCCAGGATGGAACCTTGCGGGACTCCTGAGGTTATGTGAAAGCACTTCCGACCCACCTCCGTGTCGTAAACTAGTACGCGATTCTGAAAGTAGCTTCCGAGAATCTTGTACAAGTACTCCGGTATCCCCAGACGCAAGAGCGCATCAGCAATAGCAGCCCAACTGGCGCTATTAAATGCATTCCTTACATCCAGAGTCACTACCCCGCAGAAGCGAATTCCCCTCCTCTTAGGCTCAAGTGCTTTCTCGGCAGTTTTTGTAACCGACAAGATAGCGTCTACGGTGGACCTCCCCTTCCGGAAGCCATACTGGTTGTTCGAAAGACCATTTACGCCCTCAGTAAACCGCAACATTCTATTGAGGATGATCTTTTCGAGCACCTTCCCCGCCGTGTCAATCAAGCATATTGGTCTATATGCCGACGGGTCTCCAAGTGGTTTCCCCGCCTTTGGCAATAGTACCAGGCTCTGCCTCTTCCAAGCTTCTGGGAAAACTCCCTCGTCCAGGCATTTCTGCATAGCAGACCTGAACATCTCGGGAGCCTCTGCAATAGCTACTTTTAAGGCCAGGTTCGGAACTCCGTCCGGACCTGGGGCCTTACCTACGCTAAGGGACTTAGATATCCTCGCAAGTTCCACATCGGTGACCCTCTCCTCATCGCCAGCCCCAGTCCCCGGCTGTCCTACGAAAGGAGGCCAAGGCCTAGGATCATGACGCGGAAAAAGTCCTCCAATGATCCCCTCCAACATCTCTAGAGATTGCTCTGTAGGAGCCATCACACCTCTCGTCTTGGCCATAACGATCCTGTAGGCGTCACCCCACGGGTTCGTATTGACACTCTGACAGAGACCCTCAAAGCAGGCCTTTTTGCTTGCTCTTATCTCGGTCTTGAGCGCGGCTTTTGCAGCGGCGAACACCACCCGCCGTTCGTTTCGCTCTTCCTCTGATCGTGCTCGCTGCATCCGCCGCCAAGTCCGTAGGCAGGCGCGGTGCAAGTCCGCAATCGCGTCGGTCCACCAGTAAGCCGGTGGCCTCCCATTTCTAGGGTGGACTCGCCTAGGCATGGTCGCATCACACGCACGTGAGAGCACCGCTACCAGCTCGTCGCCGTCTAAACCGATTAAGTTTCGCTCACGGCGGAGCGCTTCCCTAAATACCTCTTCGTCGAAGTATGATGTCTTCCGCCTACGAGGGTTTGGCCTTGGCCTAGCCGCCTCTTCTTCTATCCGCTGTCTGCTGTTGTTGTAGTCGATACTGTAGCGAACCGCCAGGTGGTCGCTGTGAGTGTAGCCATCATCTACTCTCCAGTTCGGACTACTTGTTAGGCCAGGACTACAAAAGGTCACGTCAATAATTGACTCCGCTCCGTTTCGACTATAGGTACTCTTGGTACCGACGTTAGCCAAGTCGACATCTAAGATGGCCAGTGTATCTAGCAGGATCTGACCCCGCTGGTTCGTGAAACGGCTTCCCCATTCCACAGCCCAGGCATTAAAGTCACCCGCTATTACTACCGCCCTTCGCCCTGTTAGCACGGTCGTTAAGCGGTCCAGCATTTGCATGAACCGCTCGATCGGCCACCGCGGAGGCGCATAACAGCTACAGAAGAAGACCCCGTTTACTTTGGCGACCACGAAGCCCTCGTAGGTAGTAGGCACCAACTCCTGCACGGGGTATTTACCCGTCGTCCATATCGCCGCCATTTTCCTGGTCCCATCCGAGGCCCAGTTGCCGTTGCCGGCGGGTACTCGGTATGGGTCCGAAATGATGGCGATATCCGTCTCCCACTCAGAAACCGCCTGACAAAGCAGTTGCTGAGCCGCATCACAGTGGTTCATGTTCAGCTGCGTTACCTGCACTGTGATTTGTTGTTCACTGCGGCTTTCTTAAAGGCCGGGCACCCTGGACCACCCATCGGATGTCTGTTTTTCGAGGTTTTCCCGGTACAGATCATGCAGATGGGCGGACTCGTGCAGCTTTGGGCCTTATGACCTTCAGCGCCGCATCGCCTACACAGTTTGCGCCTGTCGGGGCCTTTGCAGTCCCACGATTTGTGTCCTGGTTCCAGACACCTGAAGCAAACCTCTGGTGGCTCGTGGAATGTCAGGTGACATACACACCAGCCCACCTTTATACTCCCTACTTTAACGGACTTTTTAACAACCGCCACAGGTAGCTGAACCAAAGCTATCTGTGTCCCTGATGGCCCTCTCCGTAGCTTAACGGCTGCGGCGGCCACCTGCACATCGTACTGTTGCCGCAGTGCCGTGACGAGCTCTTCCACTTCGGTGATCTCGTCAATGTCTTTGACCTTCAGAGTCGCCTCATGTGTCAGAGCCCTCACCTGCACACCCTCACCAAGGACCTATTCTGCCAGCCTCTTGTAGGTGGCGCCCTTGTGTTCCTTCTGGCGCTTTAGCTCCAGGATCATCTCGCCCGTACGAGTACGTCTAATACTGAGCACGTCGGCTCCAAGACCCTCAAGTTTGGCGTCGCTTCGCATCGTCTTCAAGACGTCCGAGTACTTAGACTGTTCCGTCTTGATGACGATAGCGTCGCCTTTCTCGCGCCTGGCACCTGCCCTCCTACGCCTTGGCTTGACGTCCTGCACTTCTACCGGCGGATTCACCTCCTTCTTCTTCTTCCGCTCCACCTTTGTCCAAGGAGGGTCCTCTCCTTGGATCGCCCTGCTCTGTGGCTGCTGAGGGCCCACCAATGGTCGCAACCCCTTGTTCCCATCGTTCCGGGACGGGCCAGCCTTTTCAGGCCCACCCTTCCCAGCTTTCCGGGAACCCTGGCTGGGGTCCGACTTTCCGGCATTACCACCGGCTTTCGGGGTTATTATACGCCTGGCCTTGCGGGCGCCGCCAGACAGCTCCTCACCTGACGGCTGCCTCGCCCGCTTCTGCGAATGCTTGTCACGTTTGTCACAAGCATTCGCTTCCACACTCCTCGGACTACCTTCAAAGGAGAAGGCCTCCGTTTGTGTAAACTTCGACGCATTCTCCTTTGCGGGTTCCGCTGCAGCAGCAGCCAGCAACGCGACCACGTGCTCCTGCTTGGCCTCATCGACAGACACTCTAAGTCTAAGCAAGGCCGTTTTCAGGTCCTTGCTTATATTCGACTTAGTTGTCGCAAAGTCGATGATTTTGCCAAGCTGGTGCTCAGCAACCTCTAGTGCGGGCCGTCCTTTTTCTAATTCTTGGCTGATGGCCCTCAGCAACCACGCTCCGTCCATGACCTCCACCGGCTGGCTTGCCGTGGAGTTGACAGGAGCTCCCACGCTTGAGCTACGTAAGCAGTTTCCAGCACCTGACTCCTCACTTCTCCTTGTCGGAGACCTCATCAACCCGCTTCTTGCGAAGGGGTTGATCGCACCACTACTTCCACCTATGTTAATATTTTTAGAATTTTTGCTCATAATTTATTCCCACGAGTTGCACGAGAAAGAATGTCCACCACGCCAGAGCTCTGCATTAACGCGGTAAGGGACAGCTTACTGTGGGGGGTGCCCAGGTACCCCACAGGCTCCGTTAATGTCTGTATGTGCGTGTGTGTGTGTGTGTGTGTGTGTGTGTGTGTGTGTGTGTGTGTGTGTGTGTGTGTGTGTGTGTGTGTGTGTGTGTGTGTGTGTGTTACAAAAAAATGTCACTCACGGTTCTCAGCCGTCTGAAAAATACTGATTGGACATTTTGTAACCGAGATAACTTTCGAACAGCGAGTGATCAATCGACCTATTACCGAAAATTTGAATCAACCGCTAAAAAGGTGATCGATGGGAAGCGAGCGGAGTGTGACGTCTGTTTCTCTGTGCCATAACCATGGGTCCCAAGTACTTTGGATCTATTTTATTCAACTGATAAATAATATTTGACAAAGTGTATCTCGATGATGTCCTTACCCATGTATTAATAGATTGGCAGTTACCAAGAGATACAATGTTCCAGAATATGTAAGCTATTGTTTAAACATTCCATACAAGACTCTAGGAGATTCTGGCTGGCATTTCTGGTAGTTGAGCCCATGGTCGATGATTCTATTACACAGCGTAACAAAAAATAACTTTTTGTCTGTCTGAAGGATTTTGGGCCACTGAATCCGAATCCGGGCTCAATTTGCTCCAACACGTCACAATTTTGAGCTATACCTCAATTTATAGGGAACCTATGCGATTTTTTGCTTTTTTGACTGCAAGCCATTAAGCTTGGAAATATTTTTTTAAGCAATCAAAAAGGTTAATTGGTCAATTAACATCTAAATTAACGACTCATGCAAAATATTTCGTTTTACTTAATCAAATTTGATAGATTTAAGCATTTTATGTTAGTATGAAAACTTGCATGCAACTTTTGGAGGATGACTTGTATGGGAAATATCGTACCTAACCTAAATCGCTTAAAACTATCAAATTCGATTTGGTAAAACGAAATATTTTGCATGAGTTGTTAATTTGGATGTTAATAGACCAATTAACCTTTTGATTGCTTAAAAAAAATATTACCTTACTTAATGGCTTGCAGTCAAAAAAGCCCAAAATCGCATATTTTGCCCTATAAATTGAGGTATAGCTCAAAATTGTGACGTGTTAGAGCAAATCTGAGACGGGATTCAGATTCAGCGGCCCAAAATCCTTCGGAGACACATAAGTTTGCTCTTGAGACAAAAAAAATGTTGCGCTGTGTTATGGAAAGCAATCAACTTGATGCCAAATCTACAATATTTTCTAGAATGACCAAAAATCACAATCATACATACAAATAATACAACAATAATTTTAATAAGTGTAAGAAGGGTTCTGTTCACCATAGGTGGATTAATTCAGGTTTTTTAATTGTAAATCGGGTCCATGGTAAAATTGAAAACATCAATCTGTTGAATTGAAACGAAAATCAGTCTGCACAAATTTAGTGGCGTTGTGAATTTAAGTTGACCCTCAGAATAGTAATTTCAATCGCAAGCCGTCTTTCAGTGTAGTGTGTTTACACTGAACAAAAACACCCGCCGTGGAAAGAATGATTCTTCATTCACTGCGATTCAGATTCATAGAATCGGAGTTTTGAATGATTACACAGCAGAATGATTTTACTGCGCTCTACTGAATGAAAATCATCCTGTAATAGAACTAGATCTGGCACAAGCAAAAAATGATTTTTCGCTTAGGATTTGTCGTGAATGACTATCACTACAAAACCATCTGAAAACATTTTCCACCATGCCTCATACTGAAAATCATTCAATTTCTGTTCGGCATCCGTTATTAGTTGAAAAAAGCATGGCGAAGATGGCGTTTAAAAAGTTCGTTGGTGTCCAGACGGGTATGTTTTTTTAAGCGTTTTGAGCACCTGCCAATAATCGCATTAAATTTTTGAATTATTTTACACTATGCCAAGAGCTGAAAGTCTCTTAAATAAAGACAAATCAATCAATCAATCAATTTTATATTATTTCCTTGTTCTTTATAACTGTTTATAACAGTAAGTCTGTGTATTTGTGTTAATTTGTTTATTCTATTTGTAAAAAAATATATAATAGATTGAGTTTAAATAAGGGCGAAAGTAACATGAGCGAGTTCTCTTCATCGACTCTCTCTTCTGCAAATTAAAGTGACAAGATGCAAATTCAATCAAACTTTTTTACACTTAGACGCTAGATTGTATCGCAACCTAGCGATTTATGACCAAAAAGTGCTACCATGCGTGCATTTTGTCACTTTAATTTGAAGAAGAGAGAGTCGATGAAGAGAACTCGCTTATGTTACTTTCGCCCTTATTTAAACTCAATCTAGATATGTTGCATGTCTCCGGATTATTTATTCAAAAATTTAAATTAGCCTAATGCTATAAAAATACCCCTACACTTATTCAAACAAACTCACCACACTGCAATAAAAAGCACCAATAGAGTAGTTATAGTTCAGTGGAAAAAAAGAAACTAAAGGGAAAAGGAGAAGATGACTATCGAACGATAGGGGGATCAGGCAGCGTTGAAAGAATGACTCGACCTATTTCTCGAGAGGACCTCATTTGAAACAGTCGTTAGAAACTCTGGAAAAGTTAAGTACAAAAGTTAATTTGAAGTAGAAATTCAGCAAAAACCTTCTAAAGCAATACATATTATAATCAGGTATGAAAAGAACTAAGTGAAGAGTGGAAGATTTTTAGAAAGCTTAGGTTGCATTTTTCCGTTAGTTTTTACCCAAAACCCGCTTCTTAGAGCCGATGCACACGGGCGGCGCGTCCACGCAGCGTGCACGCAAGTGCGTCCTGAGTTACACACAATCAAATGGGAGGATGCACACGAGAACGCAACGCTACCGCAACGCAAACGCGCCGCACCGTGTGCGGCACGCAATGCCAACGCATGCCCCACAGGAACGCTGCGGCGACGCAGCGTGAATTCACGCAGCGTCAATTAACGCTCGTGTGCATCGGCTCTTATCCGGCATTACGGATAGAGCCGGTGACCCGGAGTTCCCGGACGTGCCAAAGTGGACCGTTGGGCTAGGTCGAAGTACCCGAGAGCAGTGAATCAAAATTCAGCCATCGCGCAACAATAATGACAATGTCGCAACCTGCATTTGATGTGACCCAATGCGACATAAGTTTGTCCCAACTTGAACAGAATAGGACAAATATCGTGCAACAAGAGTTTAGAGATTTTAAAAACCTTGCATTGTGATATTCGAGCGGTAACTTCGAGCCGGTAAACACTACAACTCTACTGAAGCTATATCATCAAGAAGTTTCGATTTTGGGTTGGTAATAATTGATTATTCACGAGTTGAAAAGTACGCAACAAAATCAGCTTCCGTTTTGTCTGCAACAAAAATTTTCGAGATCATGTCATTATCTGTTACCATTTGGGATAATGAGTAATCGCCGCGCCTTCTTTGTTGCTTGTTTTGTGCCTCTTTTGTCTGACAATTTTCTCCACTGCCCGAGAGTTTGCTGAGAGCCCCGCCATCGTGAAGATCGAAAACGCGAGGTTTTCGGAAACCTAACCTCGCCGATCCTCCAACCAACTGTGAAGCCAAGTTTGAAGTCGATTCGGACCCCACGGAGTACTACCGATACCTATGTGGTCTCCATAACGCTCGCCAACCGTCGTTGTCGCTGGTTCAACCTCCAGTCCGAGGCTGTTGAATGTGTATTATGTTTCAATCAGACAACCCTCATATCGAGACGACCTTTATGTAATGTAGACACACCGTGAGTGTGTGTTGTCGAATGTTGTTATTGTAAATAGTGAAAATAAATTAGTCGTTCGAGTACTGTAAGGAAGTACACCGGTGTTTTGTTTTCGTCCCGGTCCGTGAAATCCGTCCGCCGTTCGTTTTCCGTCCGCTGTTGTGTTGTCCACTGTGCGATACTCCCAACAGGTTGTGGGTCCCAGACATGGACGAGAAAATGAAAATCGCCGCGTTCGACGGTACCGGCTTCCACAATTGGAAGTTCCGGATGGAGACCGTGTTGGACACGTACGATTTGCTGGATTTTGTGCACCGGGAAATTGCCGAAATGGAAGATTTGCAAGTGATGGCTGCCGATACGGTTGAAGTGAAAGCAGCGAAGAAAAAGCAAATGGTTGTGCGAACTGGTGCTGAGAAAAAGTGCAAGGCGCTATTAATTTCGGCCATCGCTGATAATCAGCTCGAGCTGGTGAAGGATTGCGCCACCCCGAAGCGAATATGGGATACGCTTAGGGCAGTGTTTGAGCGTCGCGGTGTTGCCGGGCAACTTTTTGTGAGAAAACAGCTCCTCACCTTGCGTTACGTTGAGGGGGCGGGTGTTAGTTTGCCGGAACACTTGTTGCAATTCGATAGGCTGATTCGCGAGTTGAAAGAAAGTGGTGCAGCAGTAGAAGACTCGGATGCGATTTGTCACTTGTTGTTGACCCTCCCGTCGTCGTTCGATTCGGTGGTGACCGCGATTGAGACGCTTCCTGGTGGTGTTACGATGGCTTTCGTAAAGAAGCGGTTACTAGATGTAGACTTAAAAAGAAGAAATCTTGTGGAGAATGATGGCGATGGTGACGGCGTTGCCATGGTGAGCAGGCACACCAGGAGGAAGATTACGTGTTTTCGGTGTGGTAAATTCGGGCACAAGCGTGCCGATTGTCGTGTGCGGCTGTTAGCGGATCCCGATCCGAGTGAGCATAGGCGGAGAAAATTTGGAAACAGTGATGCGAATATAGCAGATGAAGAGGACCGCCGCTCGGATCGTGCGGATGTTGTGTTTTTTGCGTCGAAAGAAGAAGAAGAGCTGGGGAATGCGGAGTGGATCCTGGATTCCGGAGCGACGAACCACATGGCGAAGGATTCCAGCGTATTTAGTGTGATGCGCCGGCTGGAACGACCCGTGGAAGTGCTGGTAGCGAACGGCGAAAAGGTGAAAACAGAATATTGTGGTGATGTGGTCCTGTATGCGACGATTGGCAATAAGAAGAAGAAATGTGAAGTTCGGAATGTGTTGTACCTCCCCGGACTGAGCTGTAATATACTGTCAGTGAATCGAGTGACAAGAGCGGGATTGGAGGTTAGGTTCGTCGGCGACAGGACACACATAGTGAGAAACGGGACGGTGATGGCCGTTGGACAGCACAATGGCAAACAGTATGTGTTAGATGTTTTGTGCAAGTGTGGAAAAGATGCTGAGATGGAAGCCATGCAGGCCAGTGCTTCGTAAATGGAGAGCAGGTGGAACAAAAGCTCGGAAGAAGGTGGAACGAAGCCGGATGATGCGGATGACGAGCAAACTACAATTGTTATTGTAAAGAAATGATTAAGTGTGAGAAAAGAATTTGTTGTAAAAGTGTAGAGTTGTACTGATGTCTGTTTTGGATCAGCGATCTGCTGATAAGGATTTTAGGATCGTATAGAATCATATGATGTGAACTTGTGAGAGACCAAGTTATCGATGTTTTTTTTTGTTTGTTTTTATTGACTTTCGTTGATAGATCTGTGATATTGACTCTGTGATTAGTACTCGGGTTGTCGACTTGAGGGGGCATGTTGAATGTGTATTATGTTTCAATCAGACAACCCTCATATCGAGACGACCTTTATGTAATGTAGACACACCGTGAGTGTGTGTTGTCGAATGTTGTTATTGTAAATAGTGAAAATAAATTAGTCGTTCGAGTACTGTAAGGAAGTACACCGGTGTTTTGTTTTCGTCCCGGTCCGTGAAATCCGTCCGCCGTTCGTTTTCCGTCCGCTGTTGTGTTGTCCACTGTGCGATACTCCCAACAGAGGCAAGTTCCCACCAAGCGCTCCGCCAGTTCTTCAGCAGTTCCCGGCCGGCCCTATAGGTAGTTATTAAGAACTATAGAACACACACACACACTCACCTACACAGACTTGTATATGCTAGGACAATAAAACTGTAAAATTATAAATCACCACACTGCAAAATATTTTGCTGATTTTTGGCGTGCTGATTGCATTCAGCAATACAAATTACTGAGTATCAGCAATTATTTTTCAACTTGCTGAACCATCCAGCAATTTTGACAGTTGATCTGCAAAGTTGTGCTGAAATTCAGCAAAAATGTTGCTGAAATTCAGCTATTTCTTTTGCTGATTAGCACGCCTGGCTAGCACGCCAAAGCTGGAAGCATTTCAAAAATTTTGGTGTGCAGCTTTTTCCATTACATCCGATGTCTGATAAGCCGACTAGATTCCACTCCAGCCGACCTTGAGACCAGAGAGAGGTGCTGCAGATCGCGCTAGCCAGAAAAAAGAGGTTGTTGTAGAACCCGGCCTCACACGACAAGCTGTTGCTCTGCCAAGCTTGCCGAGGTCTTTTGTCCTGGTAGCACGTGTGCTACCCTACCTACCAGTAACATGTTAAAACATGATTGGTTGAATAATTGATATTTTTACAGGATATTTGCTTCCAGAACCACAGCACCCATCATATCGGACCTACATACTGAAATTGCGATTATATTAAAATTCTATTCTATTCTATTCTATTCTATTCTATTCTATTCTAGTGCTTACACAGCCAGTATTGAAAAGCATCCTGGAGATATCAAATTTTTTTCTGATATTTTCTTGTCAGCATTAACATTTGCAGCATATCATAGATATGATACAAATATTAAAATGGCCAGGCTCACTGTGCAGACTAATGGTTTGGAAGATAATTCAAAAACATAAGGCAATCAGGTTAGGGCCCATATAGCCGAGGCGGTAAACGCACGGGTATTCAGCATGACCATGCTGAGGGTGACGGGTTCGATTCCCGGTCGGTCCAGGATCTTTTCGTAAAGGAAATTTCCTTGACTTCCTTGGGCATAGAGTATCTTCGTGCCTGCCACACGATATACACATGCAAAATGGTCATTGGCAGAGGAAGCTCTCAGTTCCACAGTGTGGAAGTGCTCATAGAACACTAAGCTGAGAAGCAGGCTTTGTCCCAGGACGTTACGCCAAGAAAAGGAAAAAGGAAAGGAAGGCAATCAGGCAATGTGAATGACATGATTGACAAACCTTTTTGAATTGAATGAAGGAAGAAACGGGGACAACCGTACCAACCGTTTCGTTTTAGGGTAATGGTGTTTGAACATTAAATCGTTGGGAGTAGTGCCGCTAAGAAGGTTGCACACTCCGTTTTAGCTGGCGCCTCTTCTCCTGGGATGGGACACAGGCATTTCTCCTTGTGTCCTGGCTTCAAAGCCTAGGCTTAAGCGCCATTACTCGCTCTCTGAAACGAGAAAAAAATATAATCCCTTACAAGAAAAAAAAATTAAATAAAAATAAACCCACATAGTAAGCACATATAGCCGAGGCGGCAAACGCACGGGTATTCAGCATGACCATGCTGAGGGTGACGGGTTCGATTCCCGGTCGGTCCAGGATCTTTTCGTAAAGGAAATTTCCTTGACTTCCTTGGGCATAGAGTATCTTCGTGCCTGCCACACGATATACACATGCAAAATGGTCATTGGCAGAGGAAGCTCTCAGTTAATAACTGTGGAAGTGCTCATAGAACACTAAGCTGAGAAGCAGGCTTTGTCCCAGTGAGGACGTTACGCCAAGAAGAAGAAGAAGAAGAAGTAAGCACAATCAAAATACGAAATTGCTTCAAATATGTCATTCTATCATACAAATTTGAAATCATCACTCCACGGAACTGCATGTCAAAAAAAAAGTAGGCAGACTGCCTAAGGCAGTACGATGTCTGTCGGTAATACAAATAATACTAATTAAAAATGGTTTGATCTCACCAATTCGAATCCATTACACGTAGTTAACTAGACAGCTCAACAATAGTTAACACTCCACAGGCCGCACGCAGGAATTTCCTTAAGGCAGTATCATCCGCAAACTACTGGTCCACGTAATTCTTCAGCGCTGTTTCTTACACCACAAACAATTCTTCTACCTTCTGTTTCATACATTTTCACCAGGTTGCAAACAGAAAAAAAACGCATAATCGCCCGGATTCACACTGAAAGATCACACACAAGTCCTGAATTATTTTCCACATATCGATGTCGATTCTTCTCTGCTGGGAAATAAATATTGTTCTTGAAAACTATCGTCACAGGACATATTTTTACTGATACTTGCCGGAAGGCATAGCGCCACCAGCTATTTCTGAAATTGCGATTGTATTAAAATGACAATAAATTGGTAAACTTGCTACAAAATAGTTTATTGCAATTCTATGAATTCGTTAAAAAAAATTGTAAATAATAATAATAGAACCTATACATCTCATCGAGAACCATCAGCCAAATTCCCACAAGGGCAAGCCTAGCCAGCAGTCAGTGTTACGAAAGACGGGAACACTTTGAAGTGATGAAGGACTTCGTCTACCTCAGAATGGCAGACAGCAACGTTAGTCGTGCAATACGAAGGCGCGTCATCAATGGAAGGCGGACATACTATGGGCTCCACAAGAACGTGTTTGCGGTCGAAAAAGATTCACCCTCGCACGACACGAGACCTGGACCTGGAGGAGAATATGTAAGCACTCGAAGTGTTCGAGTGTCGGATGCTTAGGACCATCTTCAGCGGTGTGCAGGAGAACAGTGTGTTCGGCGAATGATAAACTACCACGAAGGCTGCAACACCGGATAAAGGATACGATAGATAGAGCATGCTGTGAGATTGCCGGACAATAACTCTGCAAAGATGGTGTTTGCAAGGTATCCAGACGATACAAGAAGATCTAACAGCGTGTAAAGTGGGTGGACCAGGTCTAGAACGATCAGGCAAATGTCGGGCGTGGCCGAGAATAATTGGCAGCAGCCTCGAACGGAGTGTTGTATTAATGATGAGGAATTTTAGATTCAGCTTTATAAAAATATAAAATGTAATACTAAATAAATGAATAGAACTATCAAAAATGACACATTCAGCATCTCTTCATCATACGACACTACGACACTCGTGCCGTAGCTAAAAGTCTTGTCGGCTAGACCAATGGTATTGACCTCGCAGCACCAAATCGGAGTTCGCCAGTTGGACTTGCGAAGCGAAGTTTTCAGCGAACTTTCTGTCATTCCTCATCCGACTCGACATGCATCCCTGATGTTTTCGTTTTCAGTCTGACGCCGTGTCGACAATCACGACTTTATCTCACCTGGGCGTCTGTCAGTGCGAGCGCGCCAAATTTTGCGTGAGTGAGCATGTGGTGTTTGTGATTAAGGTGAAACGATACGCTAGTTGCTGTGAATAAGACAAATTGTTTTGGTAATGTCGATCTGATTTTTTTTTCGAAAACGCAAACTGAAAAGCATTCATTTATTGCAGACTACATCCCAAATTGGACTATCACACTTTTTTTGGTACGCCTAAAAAGTGTGATAAAAGTGCACATTTGCCTCGGATCGTCTCGACGTCTTCGGTGCACTTATTCTTCCATTTACAAGGAATACAACTCGATCCGGCGTGGCCCTGCGCTGCAATCACACTTTGAAGGTGTGTGCACACTATTGTGTCAGTCCAATCTGGGGTGCAGTCAGCAATACTAAAAACAGTAAGCGCACAGGTACAAGAATTCTTAACTTAAGTTAGCTAGTCCGGAATTTTGTATGAAATTGGCTTTTGTTTTCACAACGGAAAAATGTTTCTGAGTACCATGGTGAGTTCGTCTCATCCCACCTTAAGTTCGCTAGTAATGCAGTGAATTTTGAGCGATGCTCATTCTTCGGTTTTCTTCCAAATCCACAATATTAGAAACTCACTTTTATTAGTCTAGAGTATCCAGTAGGCATATCGCTCAGCGGAACGAACGAACCGCATATATGGCCAAAAATCTTTATTTCACATTTATAGGTTATGATAAGACAATAGCAACACTAAACAATTTGTTTCAGCCCAATGTTAATATATATTTCGATGTAATACTCCTCAACAAAGCGATTTATTAGAATTTAACGCTCTAGCCGCTCATTCCAGAGCTTGACAGCGTATCGACCACGTGTTTGATATTTCCGATTCTCTTCTCGGCATCGGCTCTTGCCTCCGTCGAGGTAAGCGTACGGGCATCTCTGTCCATGACGGCAATCACACCCTGGAGTTCATCCACAAAGTTAAACTGCGAGCAGAGCTCCTTAAGCTGATTGCAGTGTTTGCGGATTTCCACTTCTTTCTCGTCAAGCGCATGTTTCAGCGCAGCGACATCCGCATCCAGATCACCGATTTCAGATTCTATTTTCTCACATTTGTTCATGTGATGATCATAGGCGTTTTTCACATCTTCGAGAATTTCCTCGACGGTTTTTGTTTTCTTGACTGGTCTAACGTTGTCGTCGTAGTGTCTGAAATGTGAATGTTTGCACTTACACAGCCCTGTAAAGATAGTTTTGAAAAAGTTCATTATGCCTCTGAGACTCATATTAGAGGCTAGTGTCATTCCAAGGACTCCGTGGAATGAATTGACATTTGTCCAATTCTCACGGCACAATTTCGAGCATACAGAGCAGATTGTACTGCATTCATTACATTTTTCAAATTCTGTGAATTCCACTCGCTTTGTCCGCTTGAAGTCGGAATATTTTTGGATGTCGGTGGATATATTTTGCTGTGTGATTTTCAAAATACCTAATTCGTTTTGAAGACCCTGGAACTTCTTCACGTCCAGCAAGATACTATGTAGCTGTGATTTTATCCTGTCTCTGTTTATGCGCATTTGCTTAAAAGCCTCGGTCGCTTTTCCACCGAACAGCTTCAAGCTCTGGATCAGTTCGTCGATGGTTTCCATTGAGTATTCCCATTCCCTTTCCAAATCTTTCTTCATGCGCTCGTTGTTTATCCATTGTGATACTGGTCTACTGAGAGCAGAGTTGTTCATGTGGAAAATATTCGCTTCCGGTATAGTCCAAGGTTTCAAATGTGCCAGATCGAAGTTGACGGAAGTAGCAGAGCAGTTTGTCAGAACTACGACGAGGTTCTGCAGAAGGACGTCTGGTATTGAGCTTCTCAACAGACACAACGTGTTGCGTAGGTTTACTGTAGCTCGGGCTTGCGTTCCATTTATAACGAGGATGATTGCTGTCAGCACTCCGCTCTGCTCAGCAGCACCCATAATTTGTTGAATATTGAAGTCATCCTGTGCAACTCCTTCAGTATCACTGAGGCCTGGGGTGTCAATGTAGTTGAATATCGTGTCCTGTTTTCTGAAATCATATATAGTACAGGCTCTTGTTTGGCTTTTTGAAGCATCCTGAACATTGTCTTCGTGGTGCTCTAGACCCTCGGTTGCCTCATGATATTTCGTAGGAATGGCAATTTTGAAATTCCTCGGTGTACCATTATGGAAATAATTCGTCAGATAGTTTATCATAGTGGATTTGCCTGAGCCAGTTTCGCCAAACAGAATAATGTTGTACTCCTTTTGAAATTCTCGTTTGAATGACGATTCCGGGTTGAAAGATTCAATAGCGAATACGATTCACGGAGCAGATATTATCTAATGATCTGTGAAAAAAAGTAAGGTATTACTGGAATATTGTTATTATGCACATTATTTGTTATATCGAAAAGCAAAAAGTTTGTAAGCTTTTTCTGTGGCGAGTTGACATTGTATGTTAATGAACCATTAACGTACAAGATTTTTCTGATCCAAGCTTTCACTATCGTTTAATTGCTGATAAGCAAAACACGACTGGTCACACCAATGATATATACTTCTATGAACCATCCGTCGCGTCGTGCCATGTTTCAATGATAATTGAAAAAGATACCTACTATCGTTGCATACGTACATAGCATACTTCCTAACTCGATACTGCACACCGTACCCGCGGACCAGCCTCCAGCTTTTCCTATCTCAAAATAGCTAACGTGGTTATTTAAGTAGGTTACCTTCGAAGTCGACTGATAAAGAATTGACTGTGTGCACAGGCAGGCCAAAGATGAAAAGACTTAACACTTGACACATTATATAATCGTAACATTCGCATTCTTCAGAAATGCGAATGAGACACATAAAGAGTAAGAAAATCTTTAAGGTGAAACATCAAGAAGTCCCATTGCAATTTTGCATACAAACTTTAGAGGCACAAATCCGACGAACGAAACACCGAACCAAGGCGCACTTGTTTATCCTGGCTTTGCTCTCTTGCAAAAAGAGGCAGCTTTTCCTAATCAGGCGCATTTGTTTACGAACTTTTAAAATTGGTGCTCTTGAAAACGTGAGTAGGGGTCCAAGTCGGCCATTGTGGCAACCATATTTGTATTCTCTGAAGTTTCTCCTTAATGCTAAACGCTCTAAACACTACCAGATTCATACTTTGCCTTGTAAGCCAATCATCGAAAACCCAAAAACAATTGCGATTTTTTTTTTATTGTTGTCAACTTTGCTTTATCTGTGCCGGTAAAGTATGCTTATCTCGCTTGTTTTGCGATATTTTTGTTTGACAACAGACAACGACCGACGGGGAAGCACACGACACCCTTCCTGAAAGAGAAATAAAGAAGAAACGCACCTTTTTTCTGGTAAACTCCGGTGCAAGAATAGAAATACACTAGAACTCCAATGGCGCTGTAGTCACTTTTCTCAATTAATTATTTTAATAACTTTAATTGCAATAATTTACTATTTTTAAGTGTCCTTCATGTAGAGTACCTTTTGTTTTGGTAAACAAAATTAACTTGACACTTCTAGTACCGATGCTGACGCTGTAAGGGCGTGGCAAACTAGATGTTAGTCACACGAACAGCCGCGGCATTGAACTTCTGTGGCTAGTTATTCTACTGGTGCAAGTTTTGCGAAGCGATAACCACTATTCTTCATTACACCAACGAACCTAACCTCAAAATGACTGACAATTCTCAGGTCATTTTGACAGATTTAGCATGACCTGAGAATTGTCAAATGTTATCATAGCTAGCTTTGTTGATGTAATGAAGAATAGAGGTTACACTGAAAGACGGCTTGCGTAATGACAAGCACAAAAATGTTTTTAAATTTACTATGGCAAAACATAATCATCAACACATAAACGCTTCTTGTGTGCATTTTGTTTCCTCTCATATCAACCGGTTCGATAGCCGAGTGGTAGCGTGCGAGCCTGGTGATCTCAAGGTTCTTGGTTCGAATTCGGTAGCCAACAGAAACTTTTTTAAATTGTAAATCGGGTTCATGGTCAAATTGAAAACATTAATCTGTTGAATTGAAACGAAACTCAGTCTGCACAAATCAAGTGGCGTTGTGCATTTATGTTGACCCTCAGAATAGTAATTTCAACCGCAAGCCGTCTTTCAGTGTATAACATTTTGACGCGTTGCTGCATGTTTTGAAATGGTAACCTTTTAATCGTGTTATGTAGTAAGCACGAGTGCTTCAATTGAGGGTTACGTACAAAAGGCTGAAACACGGAAGGCTGAAATAACAAAAAGCTGAAAATGTCAAAAGGCTGGAATAACATAAGGCTGAAATAATGATTCGACTAGTTTTCATACGGCGAGCCTAAAGGCAACACTAACATCACAGACAAACAGACATAACACTTTTATTATTCATATCGTACACTGATATAATGATCTTTATGAAAATTTTCTAGTTGGCCGACCACTCAGCCCTGACACTTGCATTGGTTTTGCTTGAGTTTGACATTTGACGCACACCACCGCTCATTGGTTGATGGTTCATTGGACGAACATGCTTCCGTTACTATGTTCAAAATCGGAAAGCGTTAGGACTGTTTTCCGCGCTTAAGTATGCATTATTGATCGCCTACATAACTATGACAGTTTTTCTCTAAAGAATAGCATATATTTAAAAGAAGGAAAAATCTCTGATCACATTATTGGCAGCTGTAATGGCAACCAATCTCCATAACAACATGACTCGAAAGAATAGCTCATGCTCAAAGAAGGAAAAATCTCCGATTGAAATACCATCAGTCATTTTTTGTGTTAGTTGGTATGCATCATTAGCCTCTTCACTAAGCACATTCTATGACTAGGACTCATATGTGTAGCCGATCTGGTTAGCGAACGGGTAGTCATGCTTAGGGTGACGGGTTCGCTTCTCCCTCGAGCCAGAAACTTTTTGTAATGGAAAATTCCTTGACAATCACGGGCATTACCCAGCCAACCACATATCGTAAATCATTGTGTGGAAAAAATCATATATTTTCATATATTGAATCAGAATTGTATAATAATATGTAAAATCGCATTTCATGCCAAATTAAATTTCAATTGCGATTTTGTTTCACATAGTCGTCTCCGATCATAAAAGGTGCGAGATGCTATCGGTAGGATCGCACAGAATCGGATAGAATCGTGAAAAAACATACATTCTTAGTGTCAAGCTGCAAGTTCGCTAGCATCGTATATATAATTTCTTTGAATCGTGGAAATCGTCGCTTCACATCGTATATGAATCTGCTAAATCTAGCTTGCTACCTAAAGGTGTGATGACAATCGGTGAAATCGTATACAACTATAACATATTTGTATATTGATCGTTTGGGTCACACTTGCGTCGTATACGAAGTGAATGAAATCGTAGAGATCGTATATGACACATTCTACCGTGACGTTACAACGTTTTGACGCATTCGTAGTCAGATTTTCTACTATAAAGTGTAGTACGCACCTCAAAAGTACTGTGGAAAAGGATAGGACAAGAAACGGTCAAGAAATGATTTCGTTGTCAAAATTTCTTGAGCGGTCCGCAGCTGAAAAGAAATGAAAATTGTGTAACGCTCGTAACGCCTGCCGGGCAAATCAAATGGAGCTGTCACTTTTCCTTGCGGAAAAATATTCCGTTCAATTATTCCTCAAGGAAAAGTGACATTTTTTCCCATACTAATCAGTTGTCAAAATTCCTTTGGTAATTAGAGGTGTTCGTGCATTACACGAAGGAGAATTTGTGCGCCATCTCTACGTGAGGCTTGACACTACACGCAGCCGTCCATTCCCTAGTTCGTCGAGTTAGATAAACGCCCAAAACGAATACCCGAGACAACTATGGCGGTTTACCTTCTTCCGTCGTACCTTGTTATATAAGGCGCGCTGTGACGTACCACGACTCTCTTTCTCTTCACCTCTACTACCAGCGAATCGTCATCGTCATCACGGAAGTGGATCACCCAAAATCAACGATACGAAGAACCCGAGTGCAAGGTTAAGATAATTGTAATACCAATTTAGTTTGTAATTAAAGTGAAGTAGTTTAAGCAATTAAAGTGGAGTAAATTTAGTGAAATGAATAAACGATTTAAGTTGAAATAGTGCCATGTTAGTACTGTGTATCCGTGCCGCCATAACTCCCAACGAAAGTTCCTCCAGTGGACCCGAAATCTACATCTCTGCTCGCTGTGCTACCGACAAGAGGGTTTTTTTTTCTGGAGTGCTTTTCTTAAGTCTAGTATGCACCTGGTAAGAAAAGCACTCCAGAAAAAATCCCTCTAATTACCAAAGGAATTTTGACAACTGATTAGTATGGGAAAAAATGTCACTTTTCCTTGAGGAATAATTGAACGGTATATTTTTCCGCAAGGAAAAGTGACAGCTCCATTTGATTTGCCCGGCAGGCGTTACGAGCGTTACACAATTTTCATTTCTTTTCAGCTGCGGACCGCTCAAGAAATTTTGACAACGAAATCATTTCTTGACCGTTTCTTGTCCTATCCTTTTCCACAGTACTTTTGAGGTGCGTACTACACTTTACCAGGTGCATACTAGACTTAACTCATTAAAACGAGAGTAAACCTTAAAATATCCCAAGTAACCAGTAAGCATTTAAAATAGCATTCCTTCAGCATTATAGTAGCCATTACGACAAGGCGTTTAATGCTAATTAGCCGTATATGCGCCTATAGTGCTACCTCACAGCAGGTTTTGGCAAAATAACAGGCTGTCTTAGTGACGAAATGTCAAAGAAGTGTAACGCCTCGTCGAGCAAAAAAAAACAAAAATAGATTGACGTCTGCTGCTCGTTCTCTCAGCCTGCTTCCCCGCTTCATCGTCCTTCCATATTCCAGCCGGTGCTAGGTGGTACTTTTTTGCTGATTTTTGTAGTTATGTAGGTTTGAACTTACATTGAAGATTGATTAATCATACTTACATTGGAGATTGATTAATCATATCTGCTTCGGATTCTGTTGCTCCTGATCCACGATGCTAAAGCTGTCCCGGTGGCGTGCGTTGATTTATTCGCCAATATAAAGAATGATTCGATAACAGCTTCAGATTCAACATTCAAAACTTGTTTTCATTGAGATATTTCATTGTGGTAGAACATTACGATCCCTTCTTTTAAATATCAGTGGAATATGATTGTTTCTTCCCTCTTTCAAACAATCCTATGATCCACCAAAGCATCCACCTATTCGGCTCATATTTTCCGACGAAATGATAAATAATTGGTGATTTTTTGATGGACAAGTTCCCAATCCAATCCAGCTGCAGTAATGTTTTCTTTGGTGCTTTTGGATGAGTAGGGAAAATTAAGAAACAAATAAGATGAACAAATTTGTAAACAGAAGCATAGACTCTGTAAGAGAGAGACAAAATGTGTTGCCAAATGCGTAACATATCTCCCAACCTTTTTGCTCCTAGCATTTAAAGAGCAGTTGAAAAGCATTCTGTATGCTCCTGAAGTGTGAAACCACTTCAAGCAGTTGAAATGCTAATTAACAGCCGAAAGTTTTTGAGCAGCACAGCTTATGCTAACTCAAGGCAGCTATGCATTACAACTGCTTATGTAGGGCAGCAAGCAGTTTAAATGACTAATACGGGCTGATACACGGCTTATTCAAATGCTTAGTGGTTACCTGGGATTTTTGCATATTCGGATTCCTTGTAAAATTTCTGATATATTTGACCAATTGAACATTTAGTTTTCTTTAGAAAAACGTGTTTAAAATGCGTATTTGTAGCGTGACGTTACAACGCGCTAGAATCCGACCCTCTCTAACGCGCTACCAACATTTTAAAAAATCTGCTCGGATTTTTATGATATTTTGATTTTTTTTTTCCACCATTGAAATTTATTGGTTTGTTCTTCAATTCAATGGAATAAAACATTTAAATTTCGGATTTGTTTTTGGATAATCGACTTTTACATTTCGTGACGTTACAACGCCCGTTCAGTTTGAAACAGGGTTCTGCTCGCGTTGTAACGTCACGAAAATGCACATCATGTTAGAATCAGAATAATCAGCCAAAATTGCCCGAATTTGTGAATATATTATTGCTTTATTTTCACTGCTTCTAGAGCAACTTTATTCTATTGAAAAACCGTTTTGTGATAAATGGCTCGGAGCGCCAAGTTATTGCTATCAGCAGTATGAAAACTCCTTCATGAAGGTTAATGGTACCCATCTTCGGCCTAGTACGACCCATATTCATCTAATTTTGTCCCAAAGACTAAACCGTTGATATTTATTACTTTGCACCGCCAGATATTTAGATTTTGCAGCATAAAACTAATCATACCGTCGAATTAGATATTTTTTCAATAATTTATGCAATTTCATTGATTCAATTTAAAACGCTTTCAGATGTGCGAGCAGTTGTTGAACCAATGACATACCTGAGGATCTGCATACCACTTAGGGGCATCAATTTCTGTGATTCCAGAGACAAATAGACCTAATTCTGACACAAAAAAAACCATCCTATATATGTCAGAGTCATAATTACTTAGAGTTAGTGTCTTTGGCAAAGTTGTTTGATAAGTCAAAAACTC
Source organism: Aedes albopictus (assembly GCF_035046485.1). NCBI lineage: Eukaryota > Metazoa > Arthropoda > Insecta > Diptera > Culicidae > Aedes > Aedes albopictus. Next base: position 115,118,894 of record NC_085136.1, on the reverse strand, counting down.
ACAGCAGATTTACTATTGGATGTGGGATTCTGACACACTGGGCGACGCTAATTAAAAGTTTACAACAATTAGAATTTCTCAAAAAGTTTTCAACAAATTTTGACTAATTAAGAAACTATTTTTTGGCAAAATTTTTGGGAACTTTATAAAAAGTTACAACATGTTGAATATTTTTTGAATAAATATAAAGTGCATGATTTTTCAAATTTTCAACTACCACTAGTCAGTTAGAAACTTGAACCAAACGGCTTTTAAACTGAAAATCCTTGACAACCCGCATAGAAAATATTATTCTTGGGATTTTAATTTTTTAAATCCCGGGATTTCCCGGGATCCCGGTAAAATCCAAATTTCCCAATACCGATAAAAACGAATGGTACAGATCCTGAAACATTTTTAATCAATTTTGATTGACTTATAAAAAACGTTCAATTCACCGAGGTTCATAACTACGCCAGCCATCGATTCTGAAAACATTCGAATCAAGCACCCATCTTTTTCCAGTATAACTTATCATCACTTAACCACGTTTGCTCAATCGAATTGTTGGGCAGAATTTGTTGATGACATTATTAGAGGAACCCTTAATAATATATTTTGAGAAAGTTTAAGCATGTAAAATGTCTAAGTGAAATTCCTAGAAATGTTTTCGTCGAATATTTTTGGACTTATTTCTAATCGTATTTATATTCCCAAAGGAAATTATAAATACAGAATTAATAAATTTATAGGATCTCTCTGCAAATTTGATAATTCCTCTCGCAGAGTATAAATTAATTAAAAGGGTTGATAAAGTCGTTTAAAATGCCTAATGGCTTCTTCAACATTTTTGTCAGCATATACTTCATGTCAATACGTCGGAATTTCGTTTTGATTTTTTGATGAAAAATACTAAGGAATCTATTGCAAACAAATCAAGAGCAATAGGGTCCTAAAATGAAAAATATTTTCCCGGTTTTACTGCATAACACGAAGGAGCATGCTTTTCTGATCTCAATGGTATTTTTTCCGAATTTAAACAATGACAGAATAGTTAATAAACTCGAAAATAAAATAATTATGAGCAGGTCTTGTTTGACATTCGAGGTCAACCTTGACGTAACGAAAGTGAAACGACGGGTTGCAAAAGACATCACATTGGTTCATTTTTGACAACAAATGTTCCTGTTTGACATACAGGTAAACAAAATTTACCCAAAATTGAGTGCTAAACAAAGAGTGTTGCAAAAATTATTAAAATTTTTGAAAATTTATTTTATAGGCTTTACTTAATAAGACTACGTAAAAAATGAGTAAACATGTCGTTTTAATCAATGCTTGATCGAATTACAGGCGTACCTCGATAGTACGTACCCTCGATAGTGCGTACCCTCGATAGTACGTACCCTCGATAGTACGTACATTTTGCCTCGATAGTACGTACACCAAAATTTAGTTAACTTTTAATCTACAAAAATGAGTTCGAATCATTAGTAGACGTATTGCAGAGACTCCGATACTATGCATTTGTGTTATGCAGACTCCTATAACACGGATTTTCATTAATCAGTTTTAAAATAATGCGAAATGAAAGGCATGAACGAAAACGTTTAATGTAATGATTGCAGTATTCTTTGCTTTACATAGATGTTTTCTGCCAGTCATAATATCTGGCATCATCATTTTGGCGTTACATCCCAACTGGGGAGGACTGCTTCTCAGCTTAGTAGTTGATAAGCACTTGCACAGTTATTAACTAAACGTTTTCTTTACCAATAGAATGTTGTAATAAAATAAAAAAGCACATGATGGTTCTATTTTGCGTGGTAATAAAAAAAAACTAAATTTAACGGCGAAGAATGCTCTCCAAAACATAAATCAAACCCATCAAGTTACTTATCTAAACCATTGATTTCAGTTCACTTACTTGCTATTTTTTTTTTCGTTTTCCAACAAATAACGTTTTTTTTTGCGATACGTATGAAATATTTGACAGTTTTCCATGAGTTTGGAAATTTAAACAACTTTGAGTACCGTAGGGCACTGCAAGCCACAATTGTTAAGGAAAATGTTCTTAGTTTTGAATGGGGGCTGTCCATAAACCACGTGGTCATTTTTTTGGGACTTTTCAACCCCCCCCCCCCCCCCCGCGTGGTCATTAGTCCATACAAAAATTTTTATTTGTCCATACAAAATGGTCATTGGCCGAACCCCCCCCCCCCCCCCTTATGGCCACGTGGTTTATGGACAGCCCCTTTGTTGTTTATGATTCGGATTTAAAAAAATCGTCAGCTTATCATGAGTGGTTGGATTGATTTCTAAAAGGGGGGTATGCGTGCGTGTGCTGTTTTATAACTTGATGGTGGCATGGTGGCTCACCTCATGAAGTTCCTTCTGGGATTCCACAAGAATACCATAAGCGACTCCCCTCGTGATTTGTCCACAAATTTGCTCCAGAGCTTTCTTTTGGGATTCCGTAAACTCTTAATGAGATTCTTCCAGAAGTTTATTTAGGATTCCATCAGAAGTTCCCTCTGGGGTTTTCCAGGATTTTTTTTTCTGAGATTCCTTAAGACGATCCGTCTGGAGTTCCGTCAAAAGCTCTTTCCAGGATTGTTCCAGGAAGTTCCACGAGATTCTTCCAGAGATTCCTGGATTTCTGTAGAAATCAGTTCTGATTCCATCAGCATTACTCCTTCTAGGATTACCTTAGTAATTTTTCCTGTAACACTTCCAGGTATTCTTTCCGTGGTTTCTCCACAAACTTTTTCTAGAATCCCTCTAGGATTTATGTGATTCTTCAGGGAGCTTTAACTAAGTTGCTTTTTCCTGTGTTTATTCAAGGAAATCCTACAGGAACTACATGAGGAATTCCATAAACAAAATACTCCAAAAAGTTCATAATAAACTCCAGGAGGATTTCCATGACAAACAATTCCAGACGGAGCTCTTGGTAGAAACCAAAAAAAGTCCCTAGATGATTTCTGGAAAGAGTTCTCGAAGATATCCCTGAATCAGTTTCTGAAAAAAAATCCTAGAAGAAGCTTTAAGAGGAATCCCGGAAGAAGTTCTTGAAAAGTAATTCCCCAGAAGAAATTACCTGAGGAGTCCCGGAAGGAATTTTCGAAAGAATCCTGGAAAAATCCCAGAAAGATTACCTGGTGAAATTATTGTAGGAATATTGTAGGAGGATTCCAGGAACTCATTGAGAAATTCTGGAAGAAATCTCTTGAAGTCCGAAACGTGAACAAAAATGTCACAAAGCGTCAAAAACTTTGAACAAATTCTTCGCTCCCTAAAGATTTCTTCAAATTTCTTTCAGTTCCGAAATTCCTCTAGGTGTTGGTTCCGAGATTTCTCCAGGAATTCTTTCTGGGAATCCTTAGGGATTCTTCCAGGAGTTTCTCCTGCGATTCCTAATGAGATTCCAGGGTCTCTTTTTGAGATTTCTTAAGAGATTCCTTCCGAAACTTCACTAAGAATTTCTTCTGTAATTCTTTCGGGACTTTCAGGATTTTTTTTAGGAATTTCTTCCAGAATACTTCCAGGAATTTCGTTCCAAGATTTCTCCATGAATTCATTCCAAGATTCCTCCAGAAATTCATTCCTACAGGAATTCTTTCTAAGATTCATCAAGTAGTTTTTTCTTGAATATCTTCAAGAGTTCCGGGATGCCTCTTGAAATCCCTTCTCGTAAAAAAATTAAACTCTTGGAGGAGTTCTAGAAGGAGCAACGTTCAGAAGATTTTGAAATTATCACGGCAATAAATGCTGCAGAAGAAAATACATCTAGAATGTTTTTTTTAATAAGATATAACTGATCTAGATCGATTCAATTATATCTAGACCAGTTTGGATGGTTCTAAAAGATAACTCAAATAAAATCAATCTAAGTTCCCAGAGACGAGATGCCTCTACGAGGCATCCCCAGAGCACAAGAAGATTTTTCCAATAAAGATAGCATCCTAAACAAGCAAAATTACGTAATTAATAAACGGACCCTTAGGCCACATGTATTTTTTTTTTGGCAATCCTGACGTTCTAGAAATAACATTCTTTGATTTAAAAATGAAATTTGAAATAAAAAATTGTGATTCGATAGTACGTACGTTTCGATAGTACGTACACTAAACGAAGCGATGGTGTACGTACTATCGAGGTATGCCTGTATGTAGAAATTGAGATAGGCCTTTAGGAGCCTATTCAAGATGGGTCCTGTGAAATTACTTGAAATATCTTGAAATAATCCAGTAAAGAGTCTTATCAAAGTTAGAGATACTTAAAAAGATGATTTAAACGTTTTCGCCAAACTGGTCGCCAAGCACCACTTCTTTTTTTTCTACAACTTTCGCAAAATTACATTCTTCAGCAATCTCTTCAAATGTTTCCTTGTTGTTTTTTGTAAAACATTCAACAGAACAGGCGTGTAGCATGCACGGTGAAATTTTAACTTTGCGATGTTGAAAAAATCCCAACTCAGAAAAATTTGTTCTTGCTGCTGTGTTGTGCTTTTACATCTGTTCTTTTGTCATAAATCTCTGAAGAAAATATATGTAGTATTTTAAGAATCTAGCTTCCATTTGTACTAGCGTTCCTAAAGAGGTTTGTCGGAAATAACTACAAATATTTAAGATATTCCCAGAAAAATCGATGGGTATTTCACTTGATTTTCTAAAAAGTTTCGTAAGAAAATCTTTGAAAATTCTGCTACTATATTTTCAAAGAACAGCATATATAAATTCTTAAAACACACATTCTGATATATTAAAAAAAAAGTAGCATACTTATAAAGGTTAACATAAAAAACTGATTACCGAAGAAGAAAAGGCAACTGAATCTACCAGATAGTGTACAATTGCAGGCAAAAAATGGAAACATTGATAAAGAAAATTTAGAATGAATTTTTATTTTTACTAGAACAAACCATTCCCATATTTTTAATTTTGGGAAACTCCGGGAATTTCAGAAAAATTTTCCGGGATTCAGGAATTTTTAGATCCCGGGAAATCCCGGGCAAGACCCTCTACTTTCGATGGCTAATTTAACCACCGAGGTCGAAGATATGATTTCCGTTATGGCTGTTGAACCCGGCTCCATCACCTTGTCGTAGCCTTTCCATAGTTCTGTGCGGTCGTGCCGTGATGAGCAAATGGTACGTTGTGATCGAATATTCAAGGCAGTTTCGAATGATTTTCTGCACAGCGAAGATCTGGCTCGTTGTCGGCATCGTCCGACCCCATGTAATGCACCTGAGACTCTCCAAAACCCCTGAAAACGCTCATGTTTATTTTTTAAAGACAACTACACCGTCTTTGACCTTACGGCCTCTACAGACTGAACAGTACAAACATTCGACAACGAACAACACATCTAACACCCAGTGGCCCAGTGGAGAATTTTCCGTTTGACGAAAAGTTTTCCCCTGACTGGAGCGGGAATCGAACCCACACTCCGAGGCTTACGAGACACCTAAACGACTGACGCCTAAACGTGACCGCTCGGCCACGAAGCCCACGCCTCCGACACCCGTTGAAAATCTTCTGAAACTTCCTGAAATGCCTCCGAAAACTCCCTGAAACCCCATCTGAGATCCTTTGAAACCCCTGTAACGCCTCCGAATCCCGTAAGGAACCCCCTCTATGTAACGCCCGAACCATGTAATGCACCTGAGACCCTCTGAAACCCTCGAAAACGCCCTATTTTATGCCTCCGAAACCTTCGGAAACTTCCTAAAATATCGTCGGAAACCCCTTGGACTTTAACACACTTGTGTCCCAGCGTAATCCCTAAAAACGTCCCTGTAACGCCTCTTAAACTCGTTATAATGCTTCTGAAACTCTCCTGAAATCCCCACCAACCCACGGTAACGCACCTAAGACCCTTCGGGACCCCTGAAAACACCCCTGTAACGTCATTGACACCCGCTGGAGAATCCTCTGAAACTTCCTGAAATGCCTCCGAAAACCCCCGGAAACCATTTCGGGTCCCAGAATGCTCTGAACACCCCTCCCTCCTTCCTGAAACTCCATCGGAGGCTCTCTGAAGCTCCACATGGTCCACCCCTTTAAATCTCCTAGCAACTAAAGCTTCCCTAAACATCTTGCAACCTTGAAATCCATTTAGGTAATGAATCCATTAGAGACAGTCCCGTCTTATTATCTAAATACGGAGGTGCAAGGCGCTGGCAATCTCAGACCCCCCGACCCCTTCCCCCCCCCCCCTCGTAGACTTTTGTCCATATAAACTTATCGAAATTTGTATGGAGCGTAGACTTTGGCCAAACTCCCCCCTTCCCCCACTATGAGTCTACGTCCATCATTTGATTTAGAAGAACCTATATCGTTGGAGTATGCTGTCGTGCTTCGCTTATCAGCAAAAAAGAAAACAACAGTGAAAGCGTAAATTTGGAATTTTCGGTACACTGATCCGATAATGTGCGTACCTGTGCGTACGTATGCTCTGCCGTGTGCAGCATAGTTGTCCCATGTTACTTTTTGACGATTTTGGCTTTTTTTTTCTATCAAATAATCTGTTTTTGCATATACAGTCAGGTTTTTTTAATTGCAGAAATATCTGCCATATTGCTACAATGACTAAAATAAACTGATCGAATTTTTAATCGACAAAAGCACATACGACCTATTCAAATCGAGCTCCAGAATTTGTTTCATGTTAAGTTTTGTCATCATGAGTAACGAGCCTAGGCTCGGATAAAACAAAGAGGAGAAACGTCAAAATTGGAACAGTCGATTTGCTGTCATCCCCATAGTTCCAATCGAGCAGGAGACCTGTCAAAACGACAAGGATTCGCCACTTTGGTATGCTCGAGACACTTTAATCATAAGCTGTCAAATGTTCTATTTTGCAGCCAAAATCCCCGAATAAACAGATAAAAAAAGCACCTCGAATAAAAAATACAGTAGAAAAACCGAACGTTGTATTGTAACAGTACTATTTAGAATCATATTTTTACAATAGCACTGTAAAAATAAAAATACAAAAACAATAACAATGTAGACACCATACACTTACCTTACCGGTCAGGCTAAGGCCGGGGTGGCCTCTGCTGTACATAGTAGCTGCCTCCATTCCACTCGGTCCATGGCTGTTTGTCTCCAGTTCCGCACTCTGCGTAGGGTCCGCAGATCGTCCTCCACTTGGTCGACCCACCTAGCTCGCTGCGCTCCACGTCTTCTTGTACCGGTCGGATGACTCTCGAGAACCATTTTAGTCGGGTTGCTATCTGACATCCTGATGACGTGACCCGCCCACCGTAGCCTCCCGATTTTCGCGGTATGGACGATGGTTGGTTCTCTCAGCAGCTGATGTAGCTCGTGGTTCATTCGCCTTCTCCAAGTCCCGTCTTCCATCTGCACTCCGCCGTAGATGGTACGCAACACCTTCCGTTCGAAAACTCCAAGGGCGCGTTGTTCCTCTGCACGTAGGGTCCATGTTTCGTGCCCATAGAGGACGACCGGTCTAATCAACGTTTTGTAGATGGTTAACTTCGTGTTACGGCGAACTTTATTCGATCGTAGAGTTCTGCGGAGCCCATCGTAAGCACGATTTGCTGTCACAATGCGCCTCTGAATTTTTCTGCTGGTGTCGTTGTCGTCGGTCACCAGTGAGCCCAAGTACACGAATTCTTCAACCGCCTCGATTTCATCACCGTCGATAAGAATTCGGGGTGGCGGTCGCGGTGATTCCTCCCTGGAGCCCTTTGCCATCATGTACTTTGTCTTCGACACATTAATGACTAATCCGATTCGCCTGGCTTCACTCTTTAGTCGGATGTACGTTTCCGCCATCGTCTGAAATTTACGAGCAATAATATCAATATCATCGGCGAAACCAAGCAGCTGAACGGACTTCATGAAAATCGTCCCATTCGTGTTTATCCCCGCTCTTCTTATTACACCCTCCAAAGCAATGTTGAACAGCAAGCACAAAAGACAATCACCTTGCCGTAACCCTCTGCAAGGTTCGAAGGGACTCGAGAGTGTCCCTGATACTCGAACTACGCACATCACTCGATCCATCGTCGCCTTGATCAACCGTATCAGTTTATCCGGGAATCCGTATTCGTGCATAATCTGCCATAGCTGTTCTCGATCGATTGTATCATACGCCGATTTGAAATCGATGAACAAGTGATGTGTGGGCACGTTGTATTCGCGGCATTTCTGCAACACCTGGCTGATGGCGAACATCTGGTCCATTGTAGCGCGTTCACCCAAGAATCCAGCCTGATATTGCCCCACGAACTCTCTTGCAATCGGTGATAGACGGCGGCATAAATTTGAGAGAGTATCTTGTAGGCAGCGCTCAGTGGTGTGATCGCGCGGTAGTTCCCGCAATCCAACTTGTCGCCCTTTTTGTAGATGGGACACACGATACCTTCCATCCATTCCTCCGGTAATACTTCCTCCTCCCAAATCTTGGTAATGACCCAGTGTAGTGCTCTCACCAGTGCTTCTCCACCGTATTTTAGAAGCTCGCTTGGTAGTTGATCACCATACAGTGATACAGGTTGTTGCGGCGTGCGCCGATCTATATGTGAAGACTCTATAGACACCACACTCAAACATCCTCACGGCCAATGACAGACAACTTGACAACTGAATACAACGAGAAAGAGTAGACGTCAAGGTAAATGATAAGCAGAACTGAATGCACATGTGAATTGGATAGATGCACTCCGTGAAAAGTTGCTATAGTTTTGCGAAAATTGTGTTTAAATTTGTTTGTATTAAACCAATAATTACAGTAAGTAATTAGGCAAATACGAATACCCTGAAATTAATCCAAACTTGTTTATTAGGCAGGGCATTGCTCTAAATTTATCAATTATAGAGTGAATCTAGACGAGCTCATTGAATTTGAGGTTAATGAAACCTTGTAAGTAGGAATTATGAAATTAAATCAAATGTATGCTACAATGAATTTGTAATTTCCAGCATAATTGGCTCGTCAATTATCATCAATCCATTTGTTGGGAAGAATTTAAAAAACTAGGGTGACCGATGTAAGTGTTTTTGTAATTTGTAAACCGTTATAAAACTAATTAAAGGCTTAGCTTTCAGCTTCGAACTACACCCAATGATACGGTGTTTCGGCTCGTAAGAACCCGAAAGTTTCCTCCCAACAAATCTGAAAGATCGTTCAAGATCGTACCGGATCGACATCTACGTGTCCACAACGATGCCGAGAAGTACGAAAAGTACTCGAAGCGCTAAAGGCCACTGCAAGGCTTGCAAAGAACCTGACGATGACCGGATGGTTAGCTGCTGCCACTGCGGATCCTGGTGGCATTTTAAATGCGTGGGCGTCAACGACAGTATCGCCGAGCCCGACCGGGTGTTCCCCTGTCCAGAGTGCCAACGGCCGTCGGCACAAATACCGGTGGTCAAACTAGCCGACAAGAAGACCAAAAGCGTGAGTTCTTCCTGCTCCAGCAGAGCAGCCAAGGCGCGTTTAGAGCTCGAGAAGCTCGAGGCTCAGAAAGCTCTGGCCGTGAAGCGCCTAGAACTTAAGCGGCGAGAACAAGAGCGGAAACACAGGGAAGCAGAGTTGTTGATGCAGCAGAAGAAGGCGCAAGAGGAGACGGAACTTCAACAACTAGAGCTGCAAATGGAAGAGACGGTGATGAACGAATCATTCCGTCTGCGGGAGATTATCGCGCAAGAGGAGGGCGAGGACGACGACATCAGGAGTGTTACATCCGAGCAGAGTTCGAACAGCAAGGTTCGGCAATGGAGAGCATTCAACTCGACCATGGTAGCCTCGACGGAGCAGGCTCCGCCGATTGACCCGACCAGCAACGAAGCAACGTCAGCGACCGGAACTACACCAGTTAGGCACGGCAGTAATCAACGGCCTCCTAGTAATCAGGGAGTTTTGGAAGACGCAATGACAGGTATTTCGTTAGGGCAATCAGGAAGCGAGCCAACGTTAGGAGGAATTATCGGTCGTGCAGAAAGCACCATGGTAGCGACAGCTGGTAGGATCAAGACAGGCCTTCCCCCGCCTCCCCCGGCTCCATCAGGGACTAGCTTTAAAACTCACCTAGAGCAATTCTCGTCTCATAGTTTACCGACTCCCCCCGTCCCTTCTGTTGACATACGTGTGCCATTCAGTCAAACCTCCGCGAACGTGCCCGTGAACAATCCGGCAGTTGTTTCACAAATCGCGAATTCGTGTTCTCGCTTTGCCGCGCAGTCGTCTGTGTTACACGAAGTCGGTCAAACTAGTGCAAATCGTGATAGTGGAATGTCAGTGGCAGACCTACTTGGAGGTCCTCCAAGGCTATCGTTCCCTGGCCAGCCCGGAACAGGACAACTAGGTGATCAAGCTGTGCGGCAGAGAGGACCGCTGGAGCAACGACATGGGTCAGCATCCCAGCCTCCATTGGAACATCCTCCACAGCATCATGGCCCGGCATATTGTGGACCTTCCCCCCGCAACAATTGGCAGCTAGACACGTGATGGCGAAGGAGCTACCAACGTTTTCAGGTAATCCGGAAGATTGGCCGCTATTCATTAGTGCGTACGCCAATTCTACGCAGGCGTGCGGATTCACAGACGCTGAAAATTTGGCAAGGTTGTAGCGGTGCCTCAAAGGGCATGCACTAGAATCAGTGCGGAGTCGACTGCTTCTGCCAGCGGGTGTCCCACATGTCCTAGCTACGTTGGAAACACTGTATGGCAGGCCGGAGTTGCTGATACACGCGTTGCTGCAGAAGATTCGAGGAGTTCCTCCACCGAAGCAGGACAGGCTCGATACGCTTATCGGATTTGGAATGGCAGTGCAGAATCTCAGTGATCATTTGGAAGCTGGGAGGCATGAAGCACATCTAAACAACCCGATGCTACTATTTGAGTTGGTAGAGAAGCTGCCGGCGCATATGAAGCTCGACTGGTCTCTGTACAAGCAGCGTTGCGGAGAAGTCAACATTCGATCCTTTGCTCAGTATATGCAGACATTGGTGCGGGCAGCGACCGATGTAACATTGCAGTACGACCCAAGGCAGCAGCATTCGTCACAGCAGCAGCGATCACCAAAGGAAAGGTTCAGCAAAGACAAAAATTTCTGCGGAACTCACACGTCCGACAACTCAACACGGATGGCGAGAGCGGCGGAAGCAGTAGGAGGGGCAGCACATCCAACTTGCCTGATTTGCAAAGATCCGGAGCATCGCGTCAAAGACTGTTTGGAATTTCGTAAGAAGGCCGTCGAGGAGCGTTGGAAGACGATACAGCAACTCAGCTTGTGTCGGCTCTGTCTCGGCGCACATGGAAGAAGGCCATGCAAGATTCGCAAGCAATGCGACATTGGTGGATGTCATCGTCGACATCATCCGTTGCTGCACTCGGATGAGGAACAAAGGGACACCAGGCGAGCAGAAGATGGGAAGCATGGCAAACGTGACAGCAAGCTACCAGGAGACAACGTCGTGGCGAATAGAAACGAGGTTTCACAAGAATCGGCCGAGCCAAAGCCGAGTGGTTCTAAGGTTTCCACAAATCACCATTTCACCGGTAAAACAACGCTGTTTAGGATCATTCCCGTGACGCTGCATGGGAACAACCGCTCCGTATCTGTGTATGCCTTCTTAGATGACGGTTCGGAGAAAACATTGGTGGACGAGGAGGTTGTGAAACAACTAGGTGTCATTGGAGAGAGCCAACCGTTGTGCTTGCAGTGGACGTCGAATGTGAAGAGGACAGAGGCGGGTTCCCAACGTGTTACCTTGGAGATCGCCGGGTTTTCAAGCTCGACACACAAACACACTCTGTCGGACGTGCGTACAGTGAACAAGCTGGACCTACCCAGGCAGACGCTACGATATGCGGAGTTGGTGAAGACCAAGGTTGCAACCATTCATTTGCAAAAAATTACATTCATTTGCTATTATCTCAGTTCAGAAGCATGCTATCGAAAAACAATGTATGGATGAATTTAACCTTGTAGTTTTATCTGAAAGTTTGCCGAATAACATTGGGGTCGCACACGCATTCCAAAGTCGTGAGCGAGCTGTGAAGGCAACTTTCCACAGCGTGAATGAAATTTATATTCACCGCGTGGAGAGTTGCCTTCACAGCTCGCTCACGACTTTGGTATACGTTTGCGACCCCAATGTTATTCGGCAAACTTTCAGATAAAACTACAAGGTTAAATTCATCCTTACATTGTTTTTTGATAGCATGCTTCTGAACTGAGATAATAGCAAATGAATGTAAATCTTTGCAAATGAATGGTCGCAACCTTGGTGAAGACATTCCCGTATTTGAGAGGCCTACCGGTCGGCGATTATGAGAACGCGCAGCCTCGCATCCTTATCGGAAATGATAATGCGCACGTCACTTCTACCCTGAAACTACGTGACGGACAACCAGGAGAACCGATAGCAGCAAAATCACGTTTAGGATGGACGGTTTACGGTTCCAATCAAGAAAAGTCCGTAGACAGAGTTCACACCTTCCACCTTTGTGAATGCCAGGAAACGGATCAAACGCTTCACGAGCGGGTGGAGCAGTTCTTTTCGGTAGATAGCCTGGGAATAATGGAAGTCGATCGTCCTGAATCGGTTGAAATCCAGCGAGCTAACAGGATCCTGCGGGAAACCACGAAGCGTATCGGGCTTCGATTCGAAACGGGACTTTTATGGAAGTACGACTGCTTTGAATTCCCGGACAGCTATCATATGGCGGTTCGACGGCTACAGTGTCTGGAGAAGCGGATGCAGAACGATCCTGTTATTGGAGACAGTCGTAAATGAGATAAGACAGCGTTTCCACATCTCACAGCTGAGGTCCCTCGTGCGGAAGGTAGCGAAAGAATGCACACCGTGCAAGGTAAAGAAGCCGTCCAGTCCAGCTGTACCTCGAATGGCACCACTCCCTGCAGCTAGGTTGCAGGCATTTGTGCGTCCGTTTTCGTACGTAGGCGTCGATTACTTCGGACCAATCGCCGTAAGAGTGAACCGTAGTACAGCCAAACGATGGGTTGCACTATTTACGTGCATGACGACCCGCGCAGTACATCTCGAGGTCGTGCACACGCTTTCCGCTGAGTCCTGTAAGATGGCGATAAGACGTTTCATCGGACGCAGAGGAGCTCCGACGGAAATACGAAGCGACCGAGGCACGAACTTCGTAGGAGCGAGCAACGAGCTGAAGAAGGAGATGAACGCAATCGATCGCCAGTTAGCCGAAACATTCACAAACGCGAACACGAAGTGGCTGTTCAACCCGCCAGGTACGCCCCATATGGGTGGGGCCTGGGAGCGCCTTGTCCGCTCGGTAAAAACTGCTCTCGCTGCAATGGACGCTCCTCGGACACCGAACGAAGAAACGCTGGCGACAGTACTGGTTGAAGCAGAGAGTGTAGTGAATTCGAGACCGCTTACCTACATTCCTTTGGAATCGGCGCAGGAGGAAGCCCTGACGCCGAATCACTTCCTTCTGCTAAGCTCGAGTGGTGTAGCACAGACTCCAAAAAGAGTTGCGGAACCCCAGCTATCAGGTCGTAATGACTGGAACCTATGTCGAGCTATGGTTGACCAGTTTTGGCGACGGTGGGTACGGGAGTACCTTCCGACGATTGCCCGGCGTACGAAATGGTTTGAGGAGGTGAAGACAGTAGAGGTCGGAGACGTAGTCATCATTGTGGAAGAGAAGATCCGTAACGGCTGGATAAGAGGAAGAGTGGTCGAGGTCAGGCATTGAAAAAGCTCAGCTCACGAGCAAAACTCAGCCAATATTATGCTAACTTGATGCTCAACAGAAGGATAGGCCATGAACGTTCAGGCTCATTGATCTTGGGCGCTCATCAGTTAAGTGAGCTTTGAGCACCGCAGCTCACTGTATTAAAACAAGCTGAGCTTGGATGTGTTTTGGAAAAAAAATATCACATTTTCGATTACATTTTTTGTGTACGAAACGTTTACCAATATAAACAGCAGTTTTATTTCGGTGAGCCCCTTTCCCTAAGATATTTTGTACAGCCTATGGTTCGACCGGATGTGACCAATAAGACTTGACTTCTCCAAAGGGCTCAACACCTTTTTTTTCGTGGGTGAGTATTTTGGGACAAAATTCATCTTAGGTTTTTGAAAAACCGCATATATATGCCCCGAAACAAGTACCTAGGCCAATTGTTGAACTTGCCTTCGTCTTCAGGACCTTTAAATGGATGGAAAAGTCGCAGATTACTCCCGTTAACTGTTCACGATCCAACAAACCAACAATTTCGTTGGTATTGGTCTAACCGACGACAAGGACCATTCCTCTGAGGCTCCGTAACCGCCGTAGAGAGATTCCTAGGACCATGAAGTCCTAACCCTTAAAAGAACCCTTTTCGGCGCGGCCTCGTCCCTGTCCCGTCCAGCCCGTGTCCGTGCCCCGTCGAAGGTGTCAATAAAGGGAACGCCGTAGTCCCTCTAGCTACTTTCTTAGAAAGCCGCCATTGCTTTTGGCCTAATGAAGCGGCAGTGAGGTGTATGAGGACCAAGCCATCAAGTCGTCGTCTTCCAATTCACCACCAATCATACGTCTTGTAGCAATAATGCAACGCCTTGTTACGTATCGGAGCAAAGATCATTAGGGCCTGTCCATAAACTACGTAGACTCATAGGGGGGGACGGGGGGGTCTGATCAAAGTCTACGCTCCATACAAATTTCTAAAATTTGGTAGGAACAAAAGTCTACGAGGGGGGAGGGGGGGTCTGAGATAGTCGAAAAAAAGTCTACGTAGTTTATGGACAGCGCCTTACCACAAATTAGCCCATATTAGCAATAATAGGCCGAAGTGAAAAGCACTGGAACCGAATTTCAATAAATAGTCTAAATTTTAATAAATTCCATAGACTTTGTAAACCACTTTCTTTTCACCAACTCACAAATCAATAAAAACTCAACCGTTTTTGCATCAGTTTTTCCGCGTAGCTCTCCTGCCGGTTATGACAGAAGTGACTGTTCGATGTATGAAATAAATCATGTTTGCTTTGATTTTCGACTGGTACAAAAGGATCCAAGTAGAAAGGCGTCGTCAAGCAAACTGCAGCTCATTGTTTATTCCACAAGTGAGCCATCATGATCGCTGATTATGAACGAGTTGAGCATAACAGCTCGCTCACAGAACCCGGACACAGCGATCATGTTAGGCTCATGCTCGTTGAGCTCGCTCGCAAGTGCAATGCCTGGTCGAGGTTATCGTAGGGCGTGATGGACGTGTACGTGATGCTGTAATACAGACTGTCAACGGCATTGTTCATCGACCGGTTACAAAGTTGGCGCGATTGGATATAGCTGGTAGTAAAGCTGGACATGAGGTACCTGACCAGCCTTACGGGTCGGGGAACTGTTGCGGCGTGCGCCGATCTATATGTGAAGACTCTATAGACACCACACTCAAACATCCTCACGGCCAATGACAGACAACTTGACAACTGAATACAACGAGAAAGAGTAGACGTCAAGGTAAATGATAAGCAGAACTGAATGCACATGTGAATTGGATAGATGCACTCCGTGAAAAGTTGCTATAGTTTTGCGAAAATTGTGTTTAAATTTGTTTGTATTAAACCAATAATTACAGTAAGTAATTAGGCAAATACGAATACCCTGAAATTAATCCAAACTTGTTTATTAGGCAGGGCATTGCTCTAAATTTATCAATTATAGAGTGAATCTAGACGAGCTCATTGAATTTGAGGTTAATGAAACCTTGTAAGTAGGAATTATGGAATTAAATCAAATGTATGCTACAATGAATTTGTAATTTCCAGCATAATTGGCTCGTCAATTATCATCAATCCATTTGTTGGGAAGAATTTAAAAAACTAGGGTGACCGATGTAAGTGTTTTTGTAATTTGTAAACCGTTATAAAACTAATTAAAGGCTTAGCTTTCAGCTTCGAACTACACCCAATGATACGGTGTTTCGGCTCGTAAGAACCCGAAAGTTTCCTCCCAACACAGGTTGTTAAGTATCGTAACAATACAAAAAAACATTTTTCTCCATATATATATTTTTGCAAAACCATAACATTTTTTTGTAAATGAATTGTTCTAAATACTGATACGTGGGTTTTAATATACCGTACATTGTATGGTACATATATGGTTTCAAACAATAATATGTACTGTAAATATATTGTTTTTTTTTTGTAATTTCACTACTAGCTATACATTTAATCAAAAAAATTTGGAATGCTTGTCTTTTGTTATGTTGTATTGTTTTAGAGTGTATAAACCATATAATGTTATATATCACCAACATAGTCGAGTGTAGAATTAGCAACTAGTTAAAATACACAAAAATAAAAACAAAAAAAAATATCACCAACATAACGGTGGTTATATTATCTTGTCACTTTTCTCCTGTTAATGGCATCTTGGGCTTTCTAGCCAAACTAATCTGAAAACAAGTCTGAAAATAATGTTAAATTGGCTTCTTTAGCGGTTTTGAGATAGTCCCATATTCTGAATCTACATGGCAAACTGAGCCGAAATCCAAATTTTCATGAATTTTGGTGCCCGGCAGCCTATTTAAAAATCAATTTGAAGTTTGTATGGGAGCGATTTGTCGAATCACCCCTCGTCGCATTTTGTACTGGGCGGAGCTGTCAAGCAGTTGCCCAGCTGTCAAAAGGTGATTTCAAAAAATCTCTTTGAAATTGATTTTAGGTACCAAAACAAAGTTCTAAAAATCTGAAAAAAAATCATAGTGGCTCAGAAAAAGGTGTTATTTCCTATAAAAATGAAAAATCGATTCATTTTTGAAAATTTTCAAAACCCAATAGAACTATTTTTGATAGTGCGGACTAGAACCTATCAAGTTCAACATTATTAGAATGCGCTTTGGGAGCTCGCCAGAGCGTCTTGGTCAACCCTTCATAAATATGATCGCCCACGTCTAAGTCTGAGTAGTCTCTGATTGCAACAGTTGAAGCTTAGACTCCCATGCCCCACCAGTCAGATAACCAGGTTTTGCAAACTAATCATTATTTGTGGCAATACTTTGAGCGGCATGATGGAACTATGCCGAGCGCTGTTATTAGACCACTAATGTACATAATTGCATGAAGTGGGTGACGAGGTACATAAGTATAATTACAGCGTGCTTAACGGTTTTTGCAATATTGAGGCTCCAGTTTGACTATCCAGGTAACCACTAAGCATTTCAATAAGCCGTGTATCAGCCCGTATTACGCATTTAAACTGCTTGCTGCCCTACATAAGCAGTTGTAATGCATAGCTGCCTTGAGTTAGCATAAGCTGTGCTGCTCAAAAGCTTTCGGCTGTTAATTAGCATTTCAACTGCTTGAAGTGGTTTCACACTTCAGGAGCATACAGAATGCTTTTCAACTGCTCTTTAAATGCTAGGAGCAAAAAGGTTGGGAGATATGTTACGCATTTGGCAACACATTTTGTCTCTCTCTTACAGAGCCTATGCTTCTGTTTACAAATTTGTTCATCTTATTTGTTTCTTCATTTTCCCCTACTCATCCAAAAGCACCAAAGAAAACATTACTGCAGCTGGATTGGATTGGGAACTTGTCCATCAAAAAATCACCAATTATTTATCATTTCGTCGGAAAATATGAGCCGAATAGGTGGATGCTTTGGTGGATCATAGGATTGTTTGAAAGAGGGAAGAAACAATCATATTCCACTGATATTTAAAAGAAGGGATCGTAATGCTCTACCACAATGAAATATCTCAATTAAAACAAGTTTTGAATGTTGAATCTGAAGCTGTTATCGAATCATTCTTTATATTGGCGAATAAATCAACGCACGCCACCGGGACAGCTTTAGCATCGTGGATCAGGAGCAACAGAATCCGAAGCAGATATGATTAATCAATCTCCGAATCGTAAGTTCAAACCTACATAACTACAAAAATCAGCAAAAAAGTACCACCTAGCACCGGCTGGAATATGGAAGGACGATGAAGCGGGGAAGCAGGCTGAGAGAACGAGAAGCAGATGTCAATCTATTTTTGTTTTTTTTTTTGCTCGACGAGGCGTTACGCTTCTTTGACATTTCGTCACGACGTTCCTGAAGGGATAGCACTAAGATAGCCCGTTATTTTGCCAAAACCTGCTGTGACGTAGCACTATAGGCGCATATACGGCTAATTAGCATTAAACGCCTTGTCGTAAAGGCTACTATAATGCTGAAGGAATGCTATTTTAAATGCTTACTGGTTACTTGGGATATTTCATTATGGTAGAGAATTACGATCCTTTTTTTTAAATATCTGTGGAATATGATTCTTTCTTCCCTCATTCAAACAATCCTATGATCCACAAAGGCATGGATGGATAAGTTCCCAATCCAATCCAGCTGCAGTAATATTTTCTTTGGTGCTTTTGGATGAGTAGGGGAAAATGAAGAAACAAATAAGATGCACAAAATTTAATTTGTAAACAGAAGCATAGGCTCTGTAAGAAAGAGACAATATGTGTTGCCAAATGCGTAACATATCTCCCAACCTTTTTGCTCCTAGCATTTAAAGAGCAGTTGAAAAGCATTCGGATTGCTCCTAAGTGAAAACACTTCAAGCAGTTGAAATGCTAATTAACAGCCAAAAGCTTTTGAACAGCACAGCTTATGCTTACTCAAGGCAGTTATGCATTCGAACTGCATATGTAGGGCAGCATGCAGTTAAAATGCATTATACCGGCTGATACACGGCTTATTCAAATGCTTAGTGGTTACCTGGGTACATTACAACTCATGAAAAAACTGTCAAGTTCGATTTAAATATATGTTACATAAGTTAGGTTAAAACCTATATTATAAGTCATTTCAGTGTTTAGTCAAAAAGGCAAAAAAGTCACGAACATCAACAAAACAAAACACGGAAAAATCTAAACTGAATAAATAATTAAAAATGCACGGAAAAATAATATTTCGGAAAAGTGAATGGTTCATATACGTTACGTAATACGTATACGCATACGTAAGAAAAACAGTATTATATATTGTACATAGCTACAATGTGCAAAGCTTTTAGCGAACCATTCCATTACAATACACTTTATTGTAGCTAGTACACTGTATGGTGCAGGAATAGTTTTCACCAAACACCCTA
This sequence comes from Aedes albopictus, assembly GCF_035046485.1. Taxonomy (NCBI): domain Eukaryota; kingdom Metazoa; phylum Arthropoda; class Insecta; order Diptera; family Culicidae; genus Aedes; species Aedes albopictus. Next base: position 115,099,810 of record NC_085136.1, on the reverse strand, counting down.
TGGTTAGTTTTTATCCGGGATAAGCTGTCCCATGTTCATTTTTTTTTTCGTCAAAAGCTAACCCACGTTCAGTGTGTACGCATAAAAAGCTGTCCGAGAAGTTCTGAGGGAATCCTGAACATTCTCCGGAAATGCTGGTATCATTTGTGAATTTCAACATGGGACAGCTTATGCCGAGAAAATTCCGGATATTTGCTAGATTCATTGTGCAGACTTCAAGGATTATTTTCAATTCTGACGCTATCCTGATGAATTCACATTGCTTTTTTTGTTACACCTTATTATAGAGAAGGAAACAAGGCTGGAACTTAAAACGCGTTTTTTTTTTCAGTTTGCTGTTTTGGAACATGGGACAAATATGCTGCACACGGCAGGCTGGTGTAGCGTCAAAGCAAGAAGTTAATTTAATTTTTGGATGTTATCGGTGTTATCTGAATTAGCAAAATGCGTTGAATGTGGATAAAGAAGAGGGCCCAATATAGTCGAAGTGGTAAATGCACGGATATTCAGCAAGACCATGCCGGGAGACGGATTCGATTCTCAGTTGGTTCAGGAACTTTCTGCTGTCCAAATTTCATCGACTCACTTGGGCATAGAGTACAGGGGGTGGCCAAAATGTTTGGGATAGGCAACTTTTTTTCCCTCACAAAAAAGTTCAAAATGCTGTAATTTTTCATAGAGTGCATCAAAAGTTCTCAAATTTTGACTGTTTGTCAACATATTATATGTGTTTTATTGGTACAAATTTGAGCTCGATTGGTTAATCTCTCGCGAAGTTAGAACACTAAAAACATTAGACAACTAATTTTTGAACTGTCATATCTCAGAAACCATTAAATCGAATTGAATGAAATTTTGAACGCTTATCAACAGTATATTGATACTTGATACGACGTCATAAAATATGAAATTTTATGACATGTAAAAATGTCAAATGATGTAAAAAAATACACACTTTCGAGAATTTGTGGTTTTCTGTCAATCTATGATAACTTCTTTCAACGTTCAAAAAGTATCTGTGTTTTAAAGACACTTGTGAAGCATTGATATGTTTTTTTTTTTATCTAACTGTATTAACGAGATTTTTAGCCTTAGGCTAGTTCATCTCGGGACCCACACTTTACTTCCCTTCCGAAGGAAGAACTCACATTTTGTGAGTATGTCGGGAGTGGATTGATATGTTGTTGATAAACGTTCAAAATTTCATTCAATTCGGTTCACTGGTTTCGGAAATATGATAGTTCAAAAATTAGTTGTCTAAAAAATAGCGTTTTACCAGAACGGTTCTTACGTCGCAAAAGATTAACCAATCGAGCTCAAATTTGTACCCATAATGCACGTATAATAGGTTGACAAACAGTCAAAATTTGAGAAATTTTCTATGCACTCTACGAAAAGTTACAGCATGTTCAACTTTTTTGTGAGGGAAAAAAAGTTGCCTATCCCACATATTTTGGCCATCCCCTGTATCATTGTGCCTGCCACCCAGAGGGGGTCGACACTAATTTTGCCAAGCTGAAATATCCCTAAAAATGACGAGTTTTATCGGGTTTTTTCGTGTTTTTAAGGCTTTTATGGGATATTTCGTTTGGGGAAAACTAGTGTCGTTCCCCCATCTACCACCCCAATAAACATCATTACTGTACAACGGATGAATAAATTGTTTTCAAGCTTGATTTTTAAAATTTTAGCTGAATAAGCTGCTATTCAGCTATCATTGTAAGTTGGGACACGATATACCGTATGCGTGATAATGTTTGCACCATCGTACAAATAAGGCACCCATATCACCTGTACACGCAATGTCTTGGTTTTTATTGCATGCACGTAAGCTCTAACTCATATCACAGTAGGTTGCGGGTAAAAAAATCCGATTTCTTAAGTTTAGAATTTGCACCATGAAGGGGTAGCAGCGGTAGTCGGAACTTGTCCACGCGCAAATGTTAAAAAAGACATTTCAGGAGTGTTCAGGAGAACCGTAAAACGGTCATAGACCGAAAAAAAGCCAGGGCAACTATTCCCGAAGGTGTCCACTGGTCGTCCAAGGTTACCATGGATTAAGAAAGCTATCGCTGCCACCAAAAATAAGATTTGGGTGAATTATATGCGCTCAATGAGAAAAATGGCAAAGAAACGCGAAATCAGCGACTTAACGGCATGGCATATCGAAAAGGAAAATTACGGTGGCCTTTATGATCCTTCGACCATAGAAAAAAAACTTACATGACATCCAGGAGCTACGAGTAGCGCCATATAAGAAAGTCTTGAATTTGCCCGAACGCAACCTCTGTTTTTTTCGATTTCCGAAAAACTATCGATCCGTACCAAATTCCATAATCAATAGTTATTATAACTTTTGTTTGTGTGTCAATGTCTACACCATTAGGCAATGTCAAAATAAAAAAATAAATTCAAAAATTGTTAATCTTGACTTTGACACTACCAGGGATACTTTTCGACATTTGCGCGTGGACAAATCACGAGCTAGGTTGCCAATTAGTCATAATGCAAGTGTTAAACTAAGAAAATCAACACTTTTTATTCACAGCCTACTATGATATGAGTTATAGCTTAAATGCCTGCAAATAAAACCAATACATTGTCTTCACAAGTAAAACTGGAATTTTTTTTAACGATGGTGCAAACATTATCACGCATACGGTACAAATAAAAAAAAATGAGCTGAGAGGCAGTCTTGCATCATTTGAGACGTTACGCCAAGAAGAAAAGGAAGAAGAGTGAGAAGAAGGAGAGGGTATATACTTCGTTTGCCTTTTCTTTTCTTGCAAGGCGAGTGTAGCAAGTTTTTAATGGCGAAAGAATTATATGGATTAACAGCTGAGATAATGAATGTTTTAATTGAACCAGCGTTACTGTTTTTAGGGGTGTACGGTGAACCTCTCCTTGCAGAGCTCATTTGTTATAACTCTTTCTGTTTTGGCTGTGCACAGTCCAGTGCCCAACAGACACTGAAGAAGTATGTAAGTAGCAAACCAAATGGATGCATTCTAAGTTTATGTATAGTTTTTAAAAGTGAATAAAGTGTTTTGTTTTTAGTTTCTAATCACATCAATTAGTATAACTATCAAGCCAAAAATGGCATATTTTTTGTTGAAATGCTTAAAACTACAATACACTTGCTGTGTTATAAGGTAATATAGAGTATAACACTAATAAATTTGTTTTTGGCCGAGATAAACTAACTCTGAGCATATACAGATCTCGTTGATGCAGATAAAAAACTAGTTTTTGTTGTTTTTGCCGCTTCTCTGAATAAAGTACAAACAATGTTTAGTGTTTCAAATTCAAATTCTATCAAACCGCTCAAAAATTATAGTTAAATTTGGTTCTAGTGTATTTCTATTCTACTAACGGTACATGTTTTATAACAACTTTTCTCATATAAATTTGTTGTAACAAAATAACACAGCCTGTTATAATTTTGTAATGTCAATCTAGTCGGGTCTATTAACGGCATTTCTGGAGAATCTGCCATACCGTGAAGATGTATTATTTCTTTGGCCACAAGACATTCGGCCAACTGATTTGGAACCATGCATTTAGTTTAGGTCAGCCCTCCCAGGCCTTCTTTCGAGGTACATCAATGATTATTAACTGCGTTCTTTCTTTTCGCAGATCATAAAAAGAATCTTCTCCGTGAATTGTATTCACCATGGACTTCTTTGACCGGCTATCGTCGATAAAACTAGATGTTCAAAAGGAGTACAACATAATTCTGCTTGGCGAAACCGGCGCAGGCAAATCAACTCTGATAAACTATCTGACGAATTATTTCAAAAATGGTACACTCGATAATTTGAAAATTTCCATCCCTTCTAAGCATTATGAGGCAACCGAGGGTCTGAAGCACAACGAGTACAACGTTCAGGATGCTTCAAAAAGTCAAACTAGAGCCTGTACTGTATACACTTTCAGAAAACAGAACAAGAACACGGTATACAAGTTCATAGACACGCCAGGGCTCAGTGATACCGAAGGAGTGGCTCAGGATGAATTCAACATGCAGCAAATTATGGGTGCTGCTGAGCAGAGCGGAGTGTTAACGGCAATCATCCTCGTTATAAATGGAACGCAGACCCGAGCTACCGTAACACTGTGCCGCACGTTGTGCCTGTTGAGAAGCTCAATACCGGACGTCCTTTTGCAGAACCTTATCGTAGTTCTAACAAACTGCTCTTCTGCAACTGTCAACTTCGACCTGGCCCGTTTAGAACCATGGACTGTTCCTATGGCGAATGTTTTCCACATGAACAACTGTGCCTTCAGTAGACCAGTATCACAATGGACAATAAACGAACGGATGAAGCAAAATCTGGAAAGAGAATGGATATGCTCAATGGAATGTATCGGAGAATTGATTAAGAATCTAAAGCAGCTTGGCGGCAAAGCGACCGAGGCTTTCAAAGAAATGCGCATTAACAGAGAGAAAATAAAATCGCAGCTACAAAACTTATTGCTAGATGTAACGAAATGTCAGGATCTTCAAAACGAACTTGATATGATGAAAACCACACAGCAAAATATAGCCACCGACATTACAAAATATTCCGACTACAAACGATCAAAGCTAGTGGAATATACGGAATTGGTAAAATGTGAATCCGGCACCAGATTCTGCACAATGTGCTCGACACCATGCCGAGAAAAATTTCTTGAAAAGGGAGCGACATCTGTGTACAGAGTTGCCAAATCAATACCGATTTGTAGAGACGTAGTGTCCCTTTTCGAATATATGATACTAGACACTTGTCACTGCGGTCATTCAGCGTTCGATCATTACGTTAGAAACGTTAGCCCAGTCAAGAAAACGAAAACCGTCGAGGAAATTCTCGAAGATGTGAAAAACGCCTATGATCTTAGCACGAAAAAAAATGAGGAAATTCAGTCTGAAATTGGTAACCTGAACACCGACATGGCTGCACTGAAACGTGCTCTCGATGCAATGCAAGAGGGAATTTTGGAATGCTGCTATCAACTCAAGAAGCTCTGCTCGCATTTTAACTTCGTGGACGAGCTCCATGGCATCATAGGCATCATGGAGAGAGATACTTGTAGGCTTACTTCCACCATAGTAAGGGCAGAGGCTGAGACAAGAATTAGGAGCATCAAACACGTGGTCGATAAGCTGTCAAGTGCTGGGAAGAGTGGCTAGAACACAACACAAAATTACAGGTAGCGAAACAATCGTATGAACATCTAATTCAAGCCTAACTTTACCAAACACCGTATCTAACAAAATCCACGAACGGAGAAAATCGAAGGGGAAGTTCGCTGTTCCCATAGCAACTCATACATTGAGCGTTTGAGAAACGTAAAAAATCTGGGTATTTTTCACAAATTATCCCCAAAGGTGAGTGATACAAGTAGCTCTTAACGAAATTCAGCGCCACATGTGAAAATCTCTTTTTTGTTTACATATGTTACATACGGTGTTTGGTAAAGTTAGGCTTAAATTATTCCAAAGAGTGTAATCAGTAGGCCGTCCCTTATTTTGCAAAAAAAAATGGAAATGTTGTAAGTTCGTTAGGGGCCATGCACAAATTACGTCACGCTTTTAGAGGGGAGAGGGGGGGGGGGTGGTATTGCATAACGTGACGACCCATACAAAAAAATGTTTATGTCTCATACAAAAAGTGTGACATAGGGGGGAAGGGGGTGGTTGAAAATGGTCGATTTTTGCGTGACATAATTTGTGCACCCCTTAGTGGAAAATGATCGTTTCAGCTAAGAAATGATCGTGTCAAAATTTGAAGTCCATATCTCAAGGCTAAGTGGTCCCTCAAGGGGCCTAAAGTTGGCAAAAATGGTATGGGACCAACATTTCTATTTTTTGCAAAATAAGAGACGGCCTAGTAATCAGTTTTGCTTATCCTTTGACAGATACGCGTATTTCGACTACCACTTGTAATCTTCCTCAGAGTCAGTTATTGCTTATATCGAAGAGCATTATTCCTATATAATAATATTTTGCTTAACCCTAAAAGAAATACCTGGGGTCCATTGGACCCCAGGTGCCTTTCAGAGCTCGTCTTTGATGGGACACACTCAGCGAGGTGACGAAACTGAGGCAAAGGTATCCCTTTTAGTTTTTTTTTTCATATAACCATTATAGCAAAACATAATGTCGCATAATTAAATAAAACAGAAGTATATAACAAAATACTTGTTTTCGTTTATGTTTTTATTTAATGTTACATCAAATTCAAGATAAAACTTAATATCCATAATACACGGTTCGTGGCTGCCGTTTTCCATCCTCGGTGACGCCCGATGCTCGCCAAGTCACGCTCCGCCAGATCCACCCATCGTGCTCTCTGCGCTCCACGCCTTCTTGTGTCAACCGGATATGCCGCGAACACTAACTTTACAGGGTTATTGTCCTGCATCCTTGCAACATGCCCTGCCCATCGCATCCTTCCGACTTTGGCCACCTTCTGGAAACTGGGTTCGCCGTTAAGTACAACGAGCTCGTGGTTCATCCTTCTACGCCACACACCGTTCTCCTGCACACCGCCGAAGATCGTTCTTAGCACACGTCACTCGAAAACTCCGAGTGCTTGCAGGTCCTCCTCGAGCATGGTCCATGTGTCGTGTCCGTATAGGACCACCGGTCTTATCAGCGTCTTGTACATGGTGCACTTGGTGCGTGGGTGAATCTTTTTAGACCGCAGCCTCTTCTGGAGCCCATAGTAGGCACGACATCCACTGATGATGCGCCTTCGAATTTAATAGCTAGCCGTCAGTAAGGATTCGAGGTACACGAGTTCCTCCACCACCTCGAAGGTATCTCCGTCTATCGTCACATTACTACCCAGACGGACCCGGTCGTGTTCGGTTCCGCCTACCAGCATGTACTTTGTTTTTGAGGCATTCACCACCAGTTCGACCTTTGCTGCTTCGCATTTCAAGCGGGTTTACAGTTCTGCCACCGTTCCAAATGTTCTGGTGATAATGTCCATGTCATTCGCAAAGCACACAAATTGACCGGATTTTGTGAAAATCGTACCCCGGCTGTTGATCCTGACTCGTCCATTACACCTTGAAGAGTAGGCATGAGAGTGCGTCACCTTGTCGCAGTCCCCGGTGCGATTCGAATGAACCGGATAGTTCACCCAAAACTCTTACGCAGTTTTGCACGCCGTCTATCTTTGCTTTAATCAGTCTAGTCAGCTTCCCAGGAAAACCGATTTCGTCCATGATTTTCCATAGCTCCGTGCGGTCGATACTGTCGTATGCCGCTTTGAAGTCGACGAACAGGTGATGCGTTGGGATCTGGTATTCACAGCATTTCTGGAGGATTTGCCGTACGGTGAAGAACTGGTCCGTTGTCGACCGGCCGTTGATGAAGCCGGCTTGATAACTTCCCACGAACGCATTCGTTTTAGGTGACAGACGACGACGGAAGATAATCTGGGATAGCACTTTGAAAACAGCATTCAAAATGGTGATAGCTCTGAAGTTGTCACACTCCAAATGGTCGCCTTTCTTGTAAATGGGGCAGATTACCCCTTCTTTCCACTCCGTTTTCCAGATCCTGACTATCAGAGGCTTAAGCGCCTCTCTCATCTAGAAGGACCGTTACCTCTTTTCAAAACCCGGCATGAGATCTCCTGCTCAGGGCAGGCCAAACAGTTCAGCAGAGCTTCATTCTTTCTTAGTGACTTCGCTGGAATTGGAATTAAAGTTTCACGTACTTCGAGTGTAGTAAATAGTAAACTTTGCCAGACCTTGGTCGTTGTTGAAGATTCAAACGAGTTTGTTTGGGCTTGAAATTGATCGAATTACTACATCAGAAAAAAAAACCACTAGGATGTCAATGTCGCGGCTGTTCGTGTGACTAACATCTAGTCACTTTAATATTCTAGTTTCCCATATTGTTTATTAGTATTTTGAATTGGTTTGGTTTCTTTGCTAAACTACTTGACCTGCCCTGAGCAGGAGATCTTATACCGGGATTTAAAAAAAGGTAACGGTCCTTCTAGATGAGGGTGGCGCTTAAAGCGTTATCTTTGTGAACAGAGCGGATTGTTACAAATTCCTCCATGAATTCATCCAGCAATTCCTCCAGAAGTTCCTAGATGAATTTCTCCAGGGGTTGCTCCAGGAATTCCTCCAGCAAAATCCTCAAGTAATTGCTCCCGGAATTTCTTCAGGAAATCCTTCGGGATACCTTCAGGAATTCCCAAAAGAATTTCTCCAGGGATTCATCCAGGAATTTCTCCGGGAATTTCATCAAGAATATCCAGGGATTCATCCATGAATTCCTCCAAGAATTTATTCTGAAACTCCTCAAAAATATCCTTCAGGAACTTCCTCCAGAGATTCTTCCAGGACTTCCTACAGACATTCCTCCAGGAATTTCTCCAGGTAAGATCCATGAATTTCTTCAGAAAATCATCAAAGATTTCCTCCAGAAATACTTCTAGGAATTCCTGGTATTGTATGTCTTGTTTCGAAGAGCGTATAAGAACAGAGTCTTCTAAATGTCGATTATTGGATCAATCAAACCCTCTTATACTAACTTTCGTTGAAAATACGCCTAACAATTTAGTATTTACTTCAAAATTATCGAAAATGTAAATTGGGTCACTGAAACAACAGAAAACAGACATTGTGTTGTCAACGCTTAAAAAAATGATTCCATACACATCTTTCGAGAAAATTTACTTTGTCTGTTCTCTGTGGCAGAAGGTCAATGTCATCGACTACCTTTAAAACATGCCAATAGTCCATTTTACGAGACGATTTTATGAATGGATTTTGACAGGAGGTAGGTCCAATAACCCGTAAAAATCAATATCATCATCAACATTGGGCTGCAAAACGGTGAGTCGATAAGGAGAGCGTCCAATATAGCTCTGGTCATCACAAGTTCCTACCTCATGCTTCCACGGGTCCAACGATGACAAAGACCGCCATCAGTTAAGAGTTGTGTGCTTAGCTGGTAGTGCAGCCTGGGCATTGTTGTCCTTCTGACTTCAGCTAGATTGAGGAGGTACGACCCGATCGTCTGTTCACCATGGAGGTGCGGCTCAAACAGCGTCTGTTCTGGCATCCAGTGGCTGAATAAGAAACGCTGCACCGGGTGGCAGCCGATCAACGCAAGGATGTGCATGTTGAGAGTTAAGGGCCGTTTCTTCAACTACAGCATCATCAACGTCCACTGCCCACACGAAGGGAGACCTGATAACGAGAAAGAATCGTTCTACGCGCAGTTAGAGCAAACATACGATGGTTGCTCGCCGCGTGACGTGAAAATCGTTGTCGGCGACATGAACGTGCAGATAGGAAGGGAGGAAAGGAAATATACAGACCGGTAATCGGGCGAAACAGCCTGCACGCCGTATCGAATGATAACGGCCAGCGATGCGTAAACTTTGCAGCCTCCCGTGGTATGGTAGAACGAAACACCTTCTTCCCCCGCAAAGATATCCACAAAGCCACCTGGAGATCACCCGATTATCAAACATAAAACCAAATCGACCACATTCTAATCGACGGTAAATTCTTCTCGGCTATAACCAATGCCCGTGCCAATGCCGCACATACCGCAGTGCGAATATAGGTTCGGATCACTACTTAGTCGCCGTATGCATGCGCTCAAAACTTTCGACAGTTATCACCACGCGTCGAAGTCGAACGCCGCGGCTCAACATCGAGCAGCTGCGTAACGTAGAAGTGGCTCAAGACTACGCGCAGCAATTAGCAGTAGGAAGAGCAGCTTGGCGCAGCTACTCTCGAAGATGGTTGGAGGGACATCCGATCCGCCATAGGTAATGTCGTGTCCGGACGGGGACACCGTGGCAATCCGGGTCAATCGATTCCGCCGGCCGAAATTCTTCATTAACGAGGAAGGATGCAAATGATGCAACCTACTCGTACAACACACTTTACAAGACTGACGTTTCATTCCATCTTGATTGTTTGCTTTGTTTTTCCGGTGGCGCATCACCGCTGCTAATGCTATATGCCCTGTTTCTCGCTTTCCTAGTATCCATCTCAAGCCCTACAGGTAGTACCTCGGGTACAGCACTAGGCTTCACGACTCCGAATCACAGAAACGACTGGTACGACGGCGAATGTGAACAGTTGAAAAATGAGAAGAATGCAGCATGGGCGAGAATGCTGCAACGCCGTACGAGAGCGAACGAGGCACGTTAGGCTGTGACCATAGTGGGTAAGGTGAGATGCGATCGGATGCGATAAGTTATGAGATGAGAAGAGGGATGTTTGATAGGCCATAGTGCATGAGGTTTTCAATGAGGGTGCGCACGTTGTTTTCACATCCTTTTTCGCCTATTTCGTGCGCATCAACGACTCGCGTGATTTGATCGATGAAGTCGCTTGTATGTTGAAGCGCTTCTTTGGATCTGGGTAGTGAAATGATCGTTTCATCTATAAGAGCGGAAAGAAAACATGCACCCGCTTTTTGTTTTGCGCGGGCCGTTTTTTTTTTGCTATAATTTAGTCAGTTTTGATCCTGTTGCAATTGCAAAAACCGACCAGTTCAAAAAAAATCTGGTGTAACTGTACAAGATTGAGATTATTGAATTAATTATTTGAGAAAAGAATGTACATATAACATGTAATTATATCCGCGTGATGTCTTTATGTATACACATATTGAGCTTTGCAAGGATTTCGCGACGATCGTGCAAATGTTCAATCTTTGACAGCACAATGTTCACACATCCAACAACAAAGGAAATAGTGCATAAACAAACCGATTAGTCGAAACACCACCCCAAAATAACGCTCCGTTACTGGAAAACTGAAGCGGCGACATCAACCAATGTATGCTGAAACCGGTGTGCATATTTTGTGGTGGAACAATTTTGTTTGCCTGTGCGTCGTATTTGGCGCAAGATCGTCAATATTTTTACTTTCCGAACTGGTCTATCTAAGTGTTGATTTCAATTTAAATGAATATGAGACTGTTATACTGATTTTCGGCATTAAAACATTACTTGATTGTGCTGACCTCGGCAAAAAGAAACAAAAAATCGGCAAGTATGTATTATTGGGTATAGGTTTTTTATTACAATATTTTCGGCGATATCAACGAGAAAATATGTCTCTTATAAGTACACAATATTCATCATAAGGACTGTATCGTTAATTATGAGTACACCTTTGAGGCCCTGTATTAAAAAAACTAAGTCTTATTTTGACAACTGCTGTGTGTTTATGTGTTGCTACCGTTGTAAACAAAAGATAACCTTCATTAAAAGTTAAAGTTTTTCCTCAAGTGAAGCAACGCGAGTGTTTACGGATGAGAAGCGAAAATCGATTGTGACCAGGTACTGCTATGAAAAATGATTATCGCAAAGAAAATTAGCAAAAGTTGGAGGTATTAGCGTTTTTTCTGTGCAAAATGCTGTCAAACGATTTGGTATGCGTAATACACTGATAGACTCACCCGGACGCGACAGAAAACCAGGTGCGTCCAAGTCAAATTTGGAAGCAAAATTTGCAAAATCTTCAAAAGAAAAAAGGAGGCATTCATCATAGATTGCGCAAAAACGTGTGGAACGACTATTCGCATGGTTCAGCTCGCCAAGAAGCGTAATTCCCTGAAGACTTACCCAAAACAGAAATGACCAAAAAACAGTTAAATTCTGGCGGATCATGTGAAAACTCGGGCTCGGAAACTGTACGACGATGTTTCGAGCAAAAATTACATGTGCATAATCATGGATGATGAAACGTATGTCAGATTGGACAACAAGGCACTTCCAGGAGTACAGTTTTTCACTGTGAAGCATGCAGGGATTGGCGGCATGCACCGTGCGGTGCGAAAAAAGCGTGTGCTTCACACAATCGCAAGTGCTTGTCTCCCGTTTTGCCGAGAGACAAGAGACGTATGAGTGAGAGCTTTCGTAATTGTACGAGAGACAAACCACAGCACTAGCTCTACGGCGCAGGGAGTAATGCACGGTGCTTGGACTGTGCTTGTCACCAAACATAAAAAATCACTTAATAAATTAATTGAAGAGCTTGTGTTTTCGGCAAAATTGTTAAGCTCGTCAAGGGCTGACAAGTGATAGGTCGTTTGATTCGAAATTTTCCCAATCATGCGTAGTATCAAGCCAAGTGCAAAGCACTGAGACAAGCACCGAGAGAGTGCATACGACAAAGCGTGAGAGACGGGAGAGCTCCAGCGCGCGGCAAAATAAGCGAGTAACACACAACCGATTGCACGTACTCGTCTGCTTCTGGTTTGTTGTGCTGTCTCGTAGCAGCGTGTGCGGCACGCAAAGAGTTTTGAGTCGCACCCTATCCCTGGAAGCATGGCACTGATGTTCCGAATTCGGAGAAATCGATTTTTTGCAAAAAAGTTGGGAAAATGTATTAGTTTGGCAAGCAATTTGTCAAAAAGGTATGAAATCGTCACCTTTCTTCACCGTCCCAAGTATGAACGTCGAAACATACCGGAAGGAATGCCTCCAGAAATCAATTCTGCCACTCATCTGAAAGCACAAAGGTCCTACATTATTTTGATCGGATTTGGCATCCTGCCACTATGCGCGTGACACCTTCGACTGGCATGAAGAAAAAAATGTCCAATTTGTGGAAAAGGCAATGAACCCTTCAAATTGCCCGCAAATTAGGCACATTAAGAAGTATTTGGCTTTGATGAAAGAGAAACTACGGCAAAAGGATAGAGGACCAGAGGACGTCATCAAATTCAAGAAAAACTGGGCCAACCCAAACAAAACCATCGACGGAACGGTTGTCCAAAACCTTATGAAGAACACCAAGAAGAAGGTGCGAAAGCTGGCAAGATCCACGAAAAATTCAATATAAAATGATACCATGGGCTTTTCTGATGGTCAATAAACAATGTAATTAAATTAAAATTAAAATTAAATTTAATTCACAAAACAAATAAAACATTTTCAGATACAGCAATTTTCAGGTGTACTCATAATTAACGATACAGTGCTTATATTAGGTAAAAGAGTATCAATCGAAATTGATGTCACACTCTTTTCGTTAAGGGATCTAGTTTTGCCTGACAAAGAAAAAGCAGAACTTTTCAATCAGAATCCTTTTAGCAATCAAGTTGAATACTATAAAACCTTAAACTTTCTAACTTGCACATGAATAGCATGCACTGAACAAACGACCATATCAAACATTGATCACTTGATTCAAATCCCGAACAGAGAAAATAAAATGTTTTCTTATACACAAATAATAACAAAACTATGCTGTAAAAAAACTTAAACGATTTGATGGAATACTATTTTATATGCAATAAAATATGTTATTTTACATGGTGATCGATAGACAGTATCATTAACCCTCTAATACCCAAATTTTTGATATTGATCTAAATATCATTTTTCGTCATCTAAAATCGATTTAAGCATGTTTTGGAAGATGATTCTTTTTAATGCTCGATTTTGTAAATTTCGGTGTTTGATTTTTCTAATTTTTATTTTTGAACATCCCCCCACTTTTATATTTTTCCTGGAAGCCTTTTCGGGATCCGGATTTTTTGAGACGAAAACATTTTAAGATTTTATGACTATTGTTGAAATATTAATATTTTTATTTTTTTTCATTGACAATTTTATTTTCCGTGTAACTTTAAGGAAAATAATTTTAGAGTGTATTCGACTCCCTTAAACTATTTTACTATGATAGAATGATTTGGGAAAAATTTAAAATATGTGATTTGTAGCGATTCAATACAAAATAAACAATGACTTCTGAAAGGTGACTAAAACATCAATTTTTCAATGATTTTTAAAAAATGTAAATACGCTGTAAAAGACACCAAAAACCATTTTGAGATTTACAGAACATTCCTAAATGTCAGCCAAAAATATAGAAATTTTGATTGTCCACGGAACAAAAATTACAAAAATGCTCAAACTATACCCCGTCTAAAGGCGGGCTTGGGTATTAGAGGGTTAATTTTTATTACGTCTGGTCCATCAAAATGCATGTCATGTGAAAAAGCATTGAGTTATGTTTAAAAACAACAACATATTAACGCATTTTATATTACCTACTAGCATTCCCAACTCATTAACTCCGCATTGCTTTACATACACAACGAGCGCAATCATAAAATCCATACCAAACAAGCATTCTCTTGCGTTCTCTTGCGATCACATGCGTCGAAGCAGCTCCATCGCATCTGCGCACTCATCGCAACTCATCTACTATGTACGGTTCATGCGTTCTGCATATAGTTTCCACAGAGTGTGCTTCGCCGCTTATCCGATCTCTTTTCTCTTTGCATCGCACCTCAGCCACTATGTGCTCAACGTTACAAACAGGCGCGGAACAGGCAGAACTCAGTCTTCCGGATGAAAAAGCGCCAGCAGGAAGAACGAGATCGCGAAGCGATGGAAGAACTGTATCGCGCTAAGGACACACGAAAGTTCTTCGAGAAGCTGAACCGCTCGCGCAGAGGCTTTGTGCCACAAGCCGACATGTGCCGAGATTATCACGGGAATATTCTCACGAGCGAGCGTGAGGTGGTCGAGAGGTGACGGCAGCATTACGATGAGCACCTCAATGACGACGTTGCAAGTACCGAAGGTGGCGTGGTAACAGATCTTGGAGTATGTGCACAGGACGAAAGACTTCCGGCCGCTGACCTCCAAGAGATCTAGGAGGAGGTTGGCCGGTTAAAATACAACAAAGCCGCTGGAGCAGATCAACCAAGCGAGCTTCTAAAATACGGTGGACAAGCACTGGTGAGAGCACTACACTGGGTCATTACCAAGATTTGGGAGGAGGAAATTTTACCGGAGGAATGGATGAAAGGTATCGTTTGCCTCATCTACAAAAAGGGCGACTAGTTGGATTGCGGGAACTATCGCGCGATCACACTACTGAGCGCTGCCTACAAGGTACTCTCCCAAATTTTATGCCGCCGTCTATCACCGATTGCAAGAGAGTTCGTGGGGCAATATCAGGCTGGATTTATGGGTGAACGCGCTACAACGGACCAGATGTTCGCCATCCGTCAGGTGTTGCAGAAATGCCGCGAATACAACGTGCCCACACATCACTTGTTCATCGATTTCAAATCGGCGTATGATACAATCGATCGAGAACAGCTATGGCAGATTATGCACGAATACGGATTCCCGGATACACTGATACGATTGATCGAGGCGACGATGGATCGAGTGATGTGCGTAGTTCGAGTATCAGGGACACTCTCGACTCCCTTTGAATCTCCAAGAGAGTTACGGCAAGGTGATGGTTTTTCGTGCTTGCTGTTCAACATTGTTTAGAGGGTGTAATAAGGAGAGCGGGGATAAACACGAGTGGGACGATTTTCACGAAGTCCGTTCAGCTGCTTGGTTTCGCCGATGATATTGATATTATTGCTCGTAAATTTGAGACGATGGCGCATCCGACTAAAGAGTAAAGCCAGGCGAATCGGATTAGTCATTAATGTGTCGAAGACAAAGTACATGATGGCAAAGGGCTCCAGGGAGGAATCACCGCGCCCGCCACCCCGAATTTATATCGACGGTGATAAAATCGAGGCGGTTGAAGAATTTGTGTACTTGGGCTCACTGGTGACCGCCGACAACGACATGACACCAGCAGAGAAATTCAGAGTCGCATTGTGGCAGGAAATCGTGCTTACTTTGGACTCCGCAAAACTCTACGATAACACGAAGTTAACTATCTACAAAACGCTGATTAGACCGGTCGTCCTCTATGGGCACGAAACATGGACCCTACGTGCAGAGGACCAACGCGCCCTTGGAGTTTTTGAACGGAAGGTGTTGCGTACCCTCTACGGCGGAGTGCAGATGGAAGACGGGACTTGGAGAAGGCGAATGGACCACGAGCTGCATCAGCTGCTGAGAGAACCAACCATCGTCCACACCGCGAAAATCTGGAGGCTACGGTGGGCGACTCACGTCATCAGGATGTCGGATAGCAACCCGACTAAAATGGTTCTCGAGAGTCATCCGACCGGTACAAGAAGACATGGAGCGCAGCGAGCTAGGTGGGTCTACCAAGTGGAGGACGATCTGCGGACCCTACGCTGAGGGAACTGGAGACAAACAGCCATGGACCGAGTGGAATGGAGACGGCTACTATGAACAGCAGAGGCCACCCCGGCCTTAGCCTGATCGGTAAGGTCAGTATCATCAACATTGTTGTCACTCCGTAAAATGGCTCATTGATATTCATCTTGAATATGAATTGACATTTTTCAAAGATAGTCGATGACTTTGACTTTAAATATTAAAGGGAGAGCGTGACATTCTTAGAACTGGTCTAGCCGCACAAGTTTTTCATATATTTCAGGTTCAGCTTCTGTTATGAGGTGTAGGTGATTGAATCTATAGAAATATGTTTGAATGACATTTCCAGCACTAGCTCGAAGATTTGTTGGAAAGTTCTCACAGGAATCCAAGAAGAAATTTCTGGAGGATACGTTGAAATAATTCTAGAGGAAACTTATTTGCTGAGTCAAATTATTTACCTCTAGGTAATGGCGCCAGTGTCGATTAGGTAGGTAGGTCACCACAGTCAATAAAACAAAATACTTAGTAAGGAGGCTTACATCTACCACAACGGGAGTCATAAATCTAATCTTCAGCGGTTGCACATTAGGTGTCCGTCGTTAGATTTTTATTATTTACAGTATTCTACTCGCTTTGTGCCGAGCATCGACTAGGTAGGTAGGTGCCTCCTAAACTGCCATAACGACACAGCAATAACCCATTCCACGGTGCTCCATTTACCGTTATTATAAAATAAAATATACCATCAAAACCTGAAACGCCATTCTCTTTATTTATCTATCCTACACCTCTGGGCAAATTTTTAAAATCATCGTTGGGTGAAATTTTTAGTAACGCCCTTTTAAAGGGCCTAACCTCTAAAAAATCGTGTTTTCTGTAAAATAACACCACATTTCATAGCAGAATCATGAACTAAAGGCATAAATAACAAAAATTATCATGAATACTATTGAAATTTGGTAGTATGCATCCATATAAATATTAGTGGAGTGCATTTTCTATCAAAATTGGTCATTACGTCAATATACGGTAGGTGGTCTTAGGGCCTATAGAAAACAAACACTTCATCAATGTAACAATTCAAATAAAAGTATATTGTATTGTGATTCCATATGTCTATAGATGTTCATATTACTCTCAGTCAAGGCGATAGTATTCACATGCATCTATCACCAACATTTCAAAAGGACGTAACTGATCTTCAACACAATATCTTCTCCCATAGCTGTAGATCGTATCTCATCTTTCCCAGGACACCAACAACCACTATCGGAAAGAATTGCATTTTCTCCGTCCAGTAGTGGTTGTACATTGCGTCGGAGAGATAAAGGTTTGGTTTCAGCAAGCAGTTTCGCCTTTTTGAAATGTTATCATCGATTGAGTTTAAATAAGGGCGAAAGTAACATGATCGATTTCTCTTCATCGACTCTCTTTTCTGCAAATTAAAGTGACAAGATGCAAATTAAATCGATTTTTTTACACTTCGAGGCACTTATACTAGCGATTTATTTTCAAAAAGTGTAACCATACTTGCATCTTGTCACTTTAATTTGAAGAAGAGAGAGTCGATGAAGAGAACTCGCTCATGTTACTTTCGCCCTTATTTAACCCGGGGCGGTCACGTCGTGTACTGAGTACACGCACCATGAAAAATGCACGCTTGTGATACACAGTGTGAACGTAGTGCCGTTGTAGGTAGTTGAAGACGCGACTGCTCGAGAGTTAAGCTCAATCTAGATTATACTAACACTTGAAAAGTGCGTAACAAACATTGCAAATTTCTGCTTCTTCAGATCCTCCTGAGCGTATTTCCCATTATTCACGTAAACTCTGACCAGTAACAGGTAGAGCCGTCTCCCCTCTATCTGATAATTGGATAAATTTGCATGAATGAATTGAAACACGCCTAGGAGAGACGGAAGAAGTTGAGGCGTTCAACGGTTGTTCCGCCCTTTTCACATGTTGGTCTAGAGAGCGTACACTCTCTATACAGCAAATCTGCTTTAAAAATAATAGCCAAATATGGGCAACCATAATTAAACAAAAAGAAATATGTCTGTGTGCCAAATATCTTTTGAGATTATAAGTTATAACCTATAAGAATAGAAAACCAAAAGCATTACAAGGCTAAAAGACAAAAAGTTGAAACAGGCTTCAAATAATCGAACATAATATGCTGCATGAAAATTCTCTCTTTTTTTTAACATGTAGGTAAGACCTTTTTTTCCTACTAATTTTACTTTTATCGACCTACATTGCAAGAAAAAATATCGCGCAAAGTTGTGCAAAAATGTAAATAGATATCGGCACCAACATTTTAAAAGGACGTAACTGCTTTTGCCACCAATGCCTTCTCATAAAGCTGTGGACCGTATCTCATCCCTCCCGAGCAATCCACTAGCACAAATAGAAAGATAAAATCCTCCTCTTTCGTTTAATGGATGTGAATTGCGTCAGATGAATGATATACGATGCACAGCTCTGTGAGAAGTAATTGGTTGTAAAAGCAGTTACGCCCTTTTGAAATGTTGATGCCGATATGCGTGGTTGCATTTAACTGTTTTGGTGTCTTCTGCGCGGTCAATCTTAGCTTTTTTTCGCACTTATCGTAGAAGACACGAACACGATGTGATGTACTGGCGACGATCTATTAGCGATTTTGAACATTTTTGCGCTATAATCTACGGTTAAAGGCGCAATATTGTCTTTCGATTTTTTTTTTCATTTCTGCGTTTTGTCTTCTCAGCCTCAGCATTTCAACAGGGCGTAACAAATTTCCAAAACAACACCTTTTTCAAAGCTGTGGCATGGCACTTCAAAACGAAAAGAATGTTCCTCTTTTGATGGCTTGCATTAGAGGGGTGACATGCAATCCACATCCATAAAAGAAGGTGCCGTATCAAAAAGCAGTTACGCCCTTCTGAAATGCTGAAGCTGATGAAGACAAAACGTACAAATGATAATAATTGAAAGACAAAAGGTCGAATAAAAGTTAATTCAGAAGGGACAAAAGGTCTTACCTACATATTTTGAAAGAAGAAAAAAATTTCACCCTGCAAATTATGCTTGATTATTTGTTGCCTGTTCCGACTTTTTATCTTTTGGCCTTTCCATATTTTGGTTTTCTAATTCTTATAATTCAAGATATTTGGCACACAGACATTTCTTTTTGTTTAATTTATGGTTGCCCATATTTTTCACTATTGTTTTTAAAGCGGATTTGCTGTATAGAGAGTGTACGCTCTTAATATATCGGTACTAACATTTCAAAAACGCGAAACTGCTTGCTGAAACCAAACCTTTATCTCTCCGACGCAATGTACAACCACTACTGGACGGAGAAAATGCAATTCTTTCCGATAGTGGTTGTTGGTGTCCTGGGAAAGATATGAGATACGATCTACAGCTATGGGAGAAGATATTGTGTTGAAGATCAGTTACGTCTGTTTGAAATGTTGGTGATGGATGCATGTGAATACTATCGCCTTGACTGAGAGTAATATGAACATCTATAGACATATGGAATCACAATACAATATACTTTTAATTGAATTGTTACATTGATGAAATGTTTGTTTTCTATAGGCCCTAAGAACACCTACCGTATATTGACGTAATGACCAATTTTGATAGAAAATGCACTCCACTAATATTTATATGGATGCATACTACCAAATTTCAATATTATTCATGATAATTTTTGTTATTTATGCCTTTAGTTCATGATACTGCTATGAAATGTGGTGTTATTTTACAGAAAACACGATTTTTTAGAGGTTAGGCCCTTTAAAAGGGCGTAACTCAAAATTTCGCCCAACGATGATTTTAAAAATTTGCCCAGAGGTGTAGGATAGATAAATAAAGACAATGGCGTTTCAGGTTTTGATGGTATATTTTATTTTATAATAACGGTAAATGGAGCACCGTGCATTCCATAGCATTCAACCTTTTGTATAGAAAACCATCCACCGCCTTCGGCCTTTAAATAACACTTTCTTCGTGGCCCCACCTAATGTGTCTGAGCAACTGGCGACGATATGGCATGGCACTCCTTTTGTCAAGGAGCATTCGCTGGACGCTGATTGGTCGCTCGTGCCGCCCAAAGTCAGCGAACGGACGGCGGACGACACGCGGAGCGACAGCATGTGCGGCACGCTCGTTGTCGAACAAAGGCACTTCATCAATCTCCTGTAGGACCGGTTTGCAAAACTGAGCTATCTGCCAACTAACCAACAACGACTTGAGCTACGACTATACGACCTTCCTTCATGAACGAATGTCTTTCTTGCAGTACGAATGGACAAAGCGCGAAGCTTTTTCACGATCACCAAAAGGGGAAATGGTTCGCAATCGTATTCGAATTAGATATACCTAGTTTTACTCCATCGGTTAGACTTAAGACAAACTTTATCACTCTCAAAAGATCAAAAAGAACGATTTCCCATATGTATAGGGTAAAAGCTCCCTTAGTGGAGGTAGTAGCAATAGTGGTGGTAGTGCCAATTTGACACTATTTCGAACAAATAGCTTGCAAATGACATTTTTAATAGATGCATCATTACTAATCAATAACATTAACTCAGTTTTGTGTTCAGGATTTGCCGAAAAACCTATTTTAACCTTCTTCGGGCATTAAAAAAAAGTTACGAATAATGCATTGGGGTCATTATGACCCAGAAAATCAAACTCTTATAGAATGATGATTTTTTCACCAATTCAAATGACCAAAGTCTTATTTGATAGATAATTACGTCAAGAATGTGTTGATATGTTGAAATAGTGGTTCCGGGATCATTGGCCACCGGGAATCTGCTACACAGGGCACCATGTCGGACATGTGGGATAGCACTACATTTTGCCAGTAGTTGTGGAATATCTCGCATTCTGGACCACTTAGAAGGATACTGTCTTCGGCAAAGTTGCTCAGAATACTAAGAGCTTTCACATAGGAAACAATTTAGTTCGAGAATCACTCACTGCGTGGCGCTAATGTTCCTACAAGCTTCCAGTTCAGTCTGAATGTCGTATATCTCGCGTTCTGGACCACCTAGAAGGATACTGTCTTCGGCAAAGTTGCTCAGAAGACTAAGAGCATTTACATAGATAACAATTTAGTTCGAAAATCACTCACTGCGTGGCGCTAGTGTTCCTATAAGAATTCAGTTCAGTCTGAATATCGTATATCTCGCGTTCTGGACCACCTAGAAGGATACTGTCTTCGGCAAAGTTGCTCAGAAGACTAAGAGCTTTCACATAGGAAACAATTTAGTTCGAGAATCACTCACTGCGTGGCGCTAGTGTTCCTGTAAGCTTCCAGTTCAGTCTGAACGTCGTATATCTCGCGTTCTAGACCACTTAGAAATATATTGTCTTCGGCAATGTTGCTCAGAAGACTAAGAGCATTCACATAGATAACAATTTAGTTCGAAAATCACTCACTGCGTGGCGCTAGTGTTCCTATAAGCTTCCAGTTCAGTCTGAACGTCGTATATCTCGCGTTTTGGACCACCTAGAAGGATACTGTCTTCGGCAAACTTCCTCAGAAGACTAAGAGCTTTCACATAGGAAACAATTTAGTTCGAAAATCACTCACTGCATGGCGCTAGTGTTCCTATGAGATTCCATTTCAGTCTGAACGTCGTATATCTCGCGTTCTGGACCACCTAGAAGGATACTGTCTTCGGTAAAGTTGCTCAGAAGTCTAAGAGCTTTCACATAGTAAACAATTTAGTTAGAGAACCACTCACTGCGTGGCGCTAGTGTTCTTAGGAGCTTTCAGTTCAATCTGAACGTCGTATATCTCGTGTTCTGAACCACTTAGAAGGATACTGCCTTCGGCAAAGTTGCTCAGAAGTCTAAGAGCTTTCACATAGTAAACAATTTAGTTCGAGAATCACTCACTGCGTGGCGCTAGTGTTCCTATAAGCTTCCAGTTCAGTCTGAACGTCGTATATCTCGCGTTCTGGACCACCTAGAAGGATACTGTCTTTGGCAAAGTTGCTCAGAAGACTAAGAGCTTTCACATAGGAAACAATTTAGTTCGAGAATCACTCACTGCGTGGCGCTATTTTTCCTATAAGCTTCCAGTTCAGTCTGAACGTCGTATATCTCGCGTTCTGGACCACCTAGAAGGATACTGTCTTCGGCAAACATCCTCAGAAGACTAAGAGCATTCACATAGGAAACAATTTAGTTCGAAAATCACTCACTGCATGGCGCTAGTGTTCCTATGAGCTTCCATTTCAGTCTGAACGTCGTATATCTCGCGTTCTGGACCACCTAGAAGGATACTGTCTTCGGCAAAGTTGCTCAGAAGACTAAGAGCATTCACATAGGAAATAATTTAGTTCGAGAATCACTCACTGCGTGGCGCTAGTGTTCCTATAAGCTTCCAGTTCAGTCTGAACGTCGTATATCTCGCGTTCTGGACCACCTAGAAGGATACTGTCTTCGGCAAACTTCCTCAGAAGACTAAGAGCTTTCACATAGGAAACAATTTAGTTCAAAAATCACTCACTGCATGGCGCTAGTGTTCCTATGAGCTTCCATTTCAGTCTGAACGTCGTATATCTCGCGTTCTAGACCACCTAGAAGGATACTGTCTTCGGCAAAGTTCCTCAGAAGACTAAGAGCTTTCACATAGGAAATAATTTAGTTCGAGAATCACTCACTGCGTGGCGCTAGTGTTCCTATAAGCTTCCAGTTCAGTCTGAACGTCGTATATCTTGCGTTCTGGACCACCTAGAAGGATACTGTCTTTGGCAAAGTTGCTCAGAAGACTAAGAGCTTTCACATAGGAAACAATTTAGTTCGAGAATCACTCACTGCGTGGCGCTATTGTTCCTATAAGCTTCCAGTTCAGTCTGAACGTCGTATATCTCGCGTTCTGGACCACCTAGAAGGATACTGTCTTCGGCAAACTTCCTTAGAAGACTAAGAGCTTTCACATAGGAAACAATTTAGTTCGAAAATCACTCACTGCATGGCGCTAGTGTTCCTATGAGCTTCCATTTCAGTCTAAACGTCGTATATCTCGCGTTCTGGACCACCAAGAAGGATACTGTCTTCGGCAAAGTTGCTCAGAAGGCTAAGAGCTTTCACATAGTAAACAATTTAGTTCGAGAATCACTCACTGCGTGGCGCTAGTGTTCTTAGGAGCTTTCAGTTCAATCTGAACGTCGTATATCTCGTGTTCTGGACCACTTAGAAGGATACTGCCTTCGGCAAAGTTGCTCAGAACAAATAATTTAGTCCAAGAATCACTCACTGCGTGGCGCTAGTGTTCTTAGCAGCTTCCAGTTCAGTCTGAACGTCTTATATCTCACATTTTGAACATCTTAGAAGGATACTGTCTTGCGAAAAGTTACTCGGCAGACCGAGAGCTTTCAAATAGAATACAATTTAGTTCGAGAATCACTCACTGCGTAGCGCTAGTGCTCTTGGTTGCTTCCAGTTTAGTCTGAACGTCGTTTATCTTGCGATCTGGACCACTTAGAAAAGTAACTTGGGAAAAGTTACTCAGAAGATTGAGAGCTTTCACATAGAATACAATTTAGTTCGAGAATCACTCGCTATGTGGCGCTAGTGCTCTTGGGAGATTCCAGTTTAGTCTGAACGTCGTATATCTCGCGATCTGAACCACTTAGAAGGATACTGTCTAGGGAAAAAATGATCGAAAGACTAAGAGCTTCCGCATAGAAAACAATTTAGTTCAAGACGGAATCTACTTCAGAATTCCCTTGTGAAATTTCAGTAGCAATTCCTTTGGAAAGTCATTCGGTAATTTCTTGAGGGTGCCTTCAGCTATTTCAACATTCAAACGTATTTGGAAATTGCTTCTTGAAATATTCTGAATTTTAATTTTTGATGGTCTTCTTGAAAATACCTTGATTTTTGGAAATTCCTAAGGTAATTCCGATGAGCTTTTCTCCGGCCATGCCATTGTGTTTTTTTTCATTTTGTGAGGAGTATCTAATTGAATTTCCAAAGTAATAACCAACGAAATTCTGTAAGGATTTTCTAAAGGAGTTTCCAATGCTGAAAGAATACTGAAGAAATTTTTAAAAATTCAATTTTGCAAAGAGCTGTCGAAAGAATAACAAAAGTAATTGTCAGCTAAATTTCCAAAGGGATTGCAGATAAAACTTCCAAAGAAAGCCGGTATGAACCTGCCTACGGCAGAAAATTCCCGAATAAAGAGATAAAAGAAAACTTCCAAAGAAATTGATAAAGGAAATCCCGTAAAAGTTGCCTGATAAGTTTGCACACCTTCTTCAGCCAAAGACCACAGACTGTATATAACTTACACTAGACAACGGATTACATGTAAGACTGTAAGCTATCCAGTGGCTCAATGAAGAATTTTCCGTTTGGCGAAAATTTTCTCCCGGGATGGGAATCGAACCCACAATTCGTGGCTTACAATACGCCTAAAAGGCTGGCGTTACTAACAGTACAATCACGAACCCCACAGTTATGCTGTAGGTATTTTCAAATATAATAACTTCAATCAATTTCCAATATTACTGCTGAGAAATTTCCAAAAGATTTATCGAACAAAATTTCAAATTGCCGAAATAGAAAACCCAAAAAAACTTATATGAAGTCTCGGATCAAATCCACTAAATATTGCTAAAGGGTTTTCAAAGAATTTGCTGAAGAAATTCCGCCAAAAGGAAATTCGAAATATTTTCGCAGGGTTACTTTTACGGAATTCGCCAAAACGATTTGCAAAAGAAATACCGAATCAGTAAGAATTGGCACATATGTTTCCAAAAGAATGTTACAAATATTCCCAAAGTAATAAGCATAGGGTTTTCCAATTGAATTGTAAAAAAAAGAACTTTCAGACGGGATTCCCAAAGAAATTTCCGTAGAAGAAATTTTTTGAAAAAGTCCACAAAACCATTGCCGAAGCAAATGTTACATAAGTTCCTAAAAAATCTTGAAAACTTTCACCAAATAATTTTTTTATCTATTCGTATATTTGGAAGGCTCAAGCGCCACATGGGCATAACTGAGCCGAAATCTTTTGTTATTACATTGATTTTACATTTTTCAATTTATTACTGCCTTAAAACTATGTTAGTTTGGGAAGCCGAAGTACTCGCGGCTGTTTCGAGGTTAAGGATTGAAAATAAAATAAAATTAAATTGGGAAGGATGGATTAATGGGTTTAAAACAAAATTTTTTGCTTACTTATTCTAAAAACATTGATGGGACAAATTGTCCATATCTGTAACGGAACCAAAAAGAAAGGACTTTATCGGAAGAAAACGACAAGAAGGGGACAAACAGAAGGCGGGCGACGACAGACAGGGGCGAACAACAAAACCAAAAGGCGGACAACGAAAACAAGGTACATAAAACATCAAACTCTGGCAACAACACGTTACAAAAGCTGGTTAATCAGGTTCATGTATTCCAAATCAAGTCCTGCCAACACTTCTCTAACGGGTTTCTGTTGTTTTCCTCGGACCCGGAGAATTTCATGCAGCTCATATCTGACCTCAGGAATTGCTGTACAGATATCCAAAGTCGTAACTGAAAAAAAAATCCGAATAAACTGCATGACCCGAGATTAAACTGACAGCTCCAAAGAGCACAAGTACCACGTTGTGAGAAAATTTTGTAAAAGCTTCTTTTCTTCTTGGAAGGTTTCACAAACATAGTAACACGGATACACAACGATTATATCAAGCTTTCAGCTACTAAGAACAATACACCCCAAAAATTTTTAACTAAAATTTGCCGAGTTAAAAGTTTTAGCAAAATATTTGTGAAAATTCAGCAAGGTTTGCTGATTTGTTCAGTCAAATCTACTGATCACCATCAACGTTTTGCTGTAACTCAGCAAATTTTGCCGAAAGTTCAGCAAAAAATCTTAATCTTTCAGCTCATCAAAATTTGGCTGAAAGCGTCTTGGTGTGTAGCATCACATCATGAAAACTCTTAGTCTTCTGAGTAACTTGGTCGAAGACAGTATCCTTCTAAGTGGTAGAGAGCGCGAGATATACGACGTTCAGACTGAACTGGAAGCTCCTAAGAACACTAGCACCACGCAGTGAGTAATTTTTGAACTATTTTTTTCCTATGTAAAAGCTCTTAGTCTTCTGAGCAACTTTGCCGAAGACAGTATCTTTCTAAGTGGTCCAGATCACGAGATATACGGCATGTAGACTGAATTGGAAACTCCTAAGAACAATAGCGCCACGCAGTGAGTGATTCTCGAACTAAATTGTTTACTATGTGAAAGCTCTTAGTCTTCTGAGCAACTTTGCCGAAGACAGTATCCTTCTAGGTGGTCCAGAACACGAGATATACGACGTTCAGACTGAACTGGAAGCACCTAAGAACACTAGCGCCACGCAGTGAGTGATTCTCGAACTAAATTGTTTTCTATGTAAAATCTTTTAGTCCTCTGAGTTACTTTGCCGAAGGTCCTTCTAAGTATCCTTCTAAGTGGTCCAGATCACGAGATATACGACGTTCAGACTGAACTGGAAGCACCTAAGAACACTAGCGCCACTCCGTGAGTGATTCTCGAACTAAATTGTTTCCTATGTGAAAGCTCTTAGTCTTCTGAGTAACTTTGCCGAAGACAGTATCTTTCTAGATGGTCCAGAACGCGAGATATACGACGTTCAGACTGAACAGGAAGCTCATAGGAACAATAGCACCATGAAGTGAGTGATTCTCGAACTAAATTGTGTTCTATGCGAAAGATTGTATTGTTCTGAGCAACTTTGCCGAAGAAAGTATCCTTCTAAGTGGTTCAGAACACGAGATATACGACGTTCAGATTGAACTGAAAGTTCCTAAGAACACTAGCGCCACGCAGTGAGTGATTCTCGAACTAAATTGTTTTCCATGCGAAAGATTTTAGTCTTCTGAGTGACTTTGCCGAAGACAGTATCCTTCTAAGTGGTCCAGAACACGAGATATACGACGTTCAGACTGAACTAGAAACACCTAAGAATACTAGCGCCACGAAGTGAGTGATTCTCGAACTAAATTGTTTACTATATGAAAGCTCCTAGACTTCTGAGCAACTTTGACGAAGACAGTATCCTTCTAGGTGGTCCAGAACGCGAGATATACGACGTTCAGACTGAACTGGAAGCTTATAGAAACACTAGCGCCACGCAGTGAGTGATTTTCGAACTAAATTGTTATCTATGTGAATGCTCTTAGTCTTCTGAGCAACTTTGCCGAAGACAGTATCCTTCTAGATGGTCTAGAACGCGAGATATACGACGTTCATACTGAACTGGAAGCTCATAGGAACACTAGCGCCACGCAGTGAGTGATTTTCGAACTAAATTGTTTCCTATGTGAAAGCTCTTACTCTTCTGAGCAACTTTGCCGAAGACAGTATCCTTCTAGGTGGTCCAGAACGCGAGATATACGACGTTCAGACTGAACTGGAAGCTTATAAGAACACTAGCGCCACGCAGTGAGTGATTCTCGAACTAAATTGTTTCCTATGTGAAAGCTCTTAGTCTTCTGAGCAACTTTGCCGAAGACAGTATCCTTCTAGGTGGTCCAGAACGCGAGATATACGACATTCAGACTGAACTGGAAGCTTATAGGAACACTAGCGCCACGCAGTGAGTGATTCTCGAACTAAATTGTTTTCTATGTGAAAGCTCTTAGTCTTCTGAGCAACTTTGCCGAAGACAGTATCCTTCTAGGTGGTCTAGAACGCGAGATATACGACGTTCAGACTGAACTGGAAGCTTATAGGAACACTAGCGCCACGCAGTGAGTGATTCTCGAACTAAATTATTTCCTATGTGAAAGCTCTTAGTATTCTGAGCAACTTTGCCGAAGACAGTATCCTTCTAAGTGGTCCAGAATGCGAGATATTCCACAACTACTGGCAAAATGTAGTGCTATCCCACATGTCCGACATGGTGCCCTGTGTAGCAGATTCCCGGTGGCCAATGATCCCGGAACCACTATTTCAACATATCAACACATTCTTGACGTAATTATCTATCAAATAAGACTTTGGTCATTTGAATTGGTGAAAAAATCATCATTCTATAAGAGTTTGATTTTCTGGGTCAT